>NW_027512968.1:1800000-2100000 GCF_048772815.1 Callospermophilus lateralis | reverse complement strand
TGAGAGAACAGCAAAAAATCCAAGAGCTGTACACATCACCAACTCCCAAGGAAAGCCATAAGGAAGATGGCCTGGCTTCATGTCTTCGGACAATGCTGCCACAACCCTGGGTGCTTCTTCCAGAACCACCCACTAGGATGGCTGAGAGGCAGCCCTTGGCTCCTCCATCACACCAAGACAGCTTTGGCTCTTGCCACCACAACCACAGCCTGCCCAGGCAGGCCAACACAGGCTGTGGACACTCAGGTGTTTGGTCAGGAACTCCAACCTGCACCAGGCAACGGAGCAGACCACTGTGATCCCCTTCAGGGGCTGAGCGTATGGTGGGTGGTGGGCGTATGGCGGTGGGAGCCATGATCAAAGGCTCCCAGGAGCCTTGTTGTGCTCAACTGCCCATCAGGGGAGTCTTGTCCGCTTCCCTACCCAGTGCATCCTCATGTGCCACAGGTTTCGGTCCCTCCCACTCCAGCCAGAGAGAATTCCTCTCCATGCCACCCACCCCTTGATTTGGTTTAGACCAGGCCAAGGCGGGGTTAGTAGGAAGATTCCATCCAGTCATAATAACATTCAGTTTGATGTCAGTCAAATTCAAAAGCTGACTAAACTGTTCAAACAGCTTTTATGGCCTCTATTGGTCTTTGTGTCCCTTGCCTTTTGTTTGAGTGACTCAGTCCTTTCCCTGCCCTTGTGCTCTCCCTATTTCCTACCTTCCTTGCTTCCTTCCTCCCTTCCTGGGTTTTCCCCTTTTCTTCTTCCTTCTTTTCTACCTCCCTGCATCCCTCCAACTTTGCCTTCCTCCCTTCCAACTTTCTCTCTCCCTTCCCTCCCTTTTCTTTTCTTGCAAGTGTTTGGGGTGAAAGTCCATGGCAGGCCAGCCCCAAGCTAGGCAAGGTCACTGCCACTGAGCTACAACATCCCCAGACCTGCTGCCACTTCCTATGCAAGTAACTTGAATTATCTCTAAAGAGAAACTCTCACATTAGTCTACTTTCAAAGTAATTTCAGAAGAGTTGCTAACATGGGCATAAATCAGTTATGACAAGTCATTTTTGAAAAGCACGGCACAGCTAATGTTCCTCCAAAGAAGGAGTGGAAAACTTAATTGGTTTTCAGGTCAGCATTTCTAGACTAGTACAAACCCTCCTAATCCTGATCTCTCCTTAGTCCTATGATTTCTTTAAGTGTCCCCTTTGCTCCTGTTCATGGAGTCATGTGTACAGAAATTATACCTGGTTCTATTGAACTCTACTTAATTCTTTCTCACCTCTGTGCTCCTTTGGCCAAGTCACTCCTCAACACTTACTGTAACCCTTTCAATTTTTTTGTCCATTTTCATTTAAAAAACTCTTTCAAAAATTGAACCATTTCGCATGCAGACACAGTCTTCTTGATCTGCTATCAATCCCCCACTACTGACATTGTAAGTTATTGAAATGTACACTTCCGGACCGTTTTCAGATTTTTGAATCCTGTATATCTATCTGTCTATCTATTTACAAACATAACATGGTATTCTGAAAGAATCGTTCTGCTTTTGGAGCTCTACATTGTGTTTTCCAGAAGCAGGCCTATTACACAGAGATGAATCCATGTTACCTAGATTGAGTTCAAACCGGAATGTGCACTCTGATTCCCATTATATTGTTCTACCTACTGATGGACAGTTCAGTTATATCCAGACCTCACCACCTCCCCCATTGAGTAAAACCCTTGTGAAGAGACATGTAGATGCCTTTATGAACATATTGATAATTTTTCATGGCAGTGTTTTCCAAAAACCAGTTAGTAAAATCAATTGATTCCTTTGCAGCCTGAAATTACCTTCATTCCAGTTTACTGGTATAAGAACCGCAGTATATCAGCAACCATTCTCCAATAGTAGTTCAGGCAGAAGTCATTCTAGATAACAAGCAGTGCCGGATCCTCCATGTATTTTACACAGCCCATGACGGGGGACATCCGTCCATTCGTTTAGAACAACTGATGTTTTATGCTGGCAATTTAGGTTTATTTAAAGGAGTGATTAGAAAACAGGTGAGACAGACTGATTAGATTCAGTATGTATGTTGGCTTTGTTTTTCTAGGCCTGAAGTTTTCACATTTCAATTAATTGTAGGTTAAGTATCAGGCAGATTCTTCACTGGGCTTCAAATGTGATAAAGTTGCTTCTTATTTTTAAGAAGGCCGTTGCAATCCTGCATTTATTTTACACCTCAGTGCTTGTTTTACACACAAGCACACACACCCACACACCACACACATCAACACACACACAAACACATAATTAGAGCACATTTAACACTCAAATAAAGCTTTACCTACTGATTCATAACTAGGGTATTTTTTTTAATAAGTATTGTGTCTTGGTCTCTACTGGGGAAACATGGTTCAATGTGAGTTCTCTGGTTTGTTGTAGGGCAGTGAACGTCCACTTGTTGGCAATGATATAGAAATGGGGAGTAAGAGTTTAAAAGTTTTTACAGTAGGTAGGCAGAGTCAGAGTATGGAATCTAAGAATAAGAAATTGGGGAATTTCCTCTTTGTTTCTTCATTTCAACCTCCTAATAATTCATGTATATTTTCCAAAAGTCTCCCAGAAAACAAGGACTAGGTCAATCCACATATCAGTGAACCATAGCAGAATGCGACTCTGAATTTCATATAAACAGTCATAAAATCAAAAAGACAGGTGCTGGGGTTTTGGCTCAGCACTAGAGTGCTGGCTTCACCCTCTCAAAGGTCCTGAGTTGGATCCCCAACACCATACGTGAAAGGAATGAATGAACCAATGCATGAGTGTATGATGAATGAATTAAAGGTATAAGGAGGAGGAGGAAGAGGAGGAGGAGGAGGAGAAATAGAAGAAGATGATGAGAAATTTGACAGAAGGGAAAAAGGGGAGGAGAGTGAGTTTAAAGTGTGGTTTCCAATTCCCAAACGTTAAATTACAGCAGACGGGATAGAGAGAGAAGATGGGAGGGCAGGAGAGGGGGGATAGTAGAGGCTAGAAAAGGTAGCAGAATACAACAGTTACTAACGTGGCATTTTGTAAAAACGTGGATGTGTAAACAATGTGATTGTTCAATCTGTATATGGGGTCAAAATGGGAGTTCATAACTCACTTGAATCTAATGTAGGAAATATGGTATCTCAAGAGCTATGTAAGGTTTTAAGCAACCAATATAAAAAAGAGGTCTTCATTTTTCTTTGTAGTTGAGATCTCCTGTTTCCTTGACATGTTTAGTTGTGTTCTCTCCTTTAGTCCTCCCATGCTCTAGTTATTCTGATATGGAAAAACTAGCTGAAATGCCCAACCAGTCTCTAAATCAGTGACACTTTTTCATTAAGCCTAAAGTCACTTTACAATTGCTACAGTCATACTAAATACACTTCTTTGTTTGGAGTTTAAAGGATATTTCCACCAGCTAGATTACAAGGACCTAGAACTCCCATTCTTGTTTATGTAAGAGTGGCTTCATCAGATTAAATGCCGTTCTCTGGAATAACATAAAATAGGAATAATTTACTCATAAGATTCTTACGTAAACCATCTTTATTTACAAAATACTATCTTAAGAATTATTGTTTCATTGAGCTTCAATTGGAACCAAAGTATAGTCAATTACTGAGCTAAAAGCAGTTACTTAAAAACTAAAAATGAGAGATAAGTCAAATTACATTTGAAGAGAGAGCAACAGCATGAGGTTTCTTGTTTGGTTCTGGATGTTGAGTAACAGGCTCATTTGCAGGTGGAAGGAACCCTTCAGGCAACTCACTTGTACTTTCAGAATGGGGGTGAAGAGGGCTGAATTCCAGCTCTTGGGGGAAGATTTTGTGAGGAAAACCCCCTCCCTGCATAGACACTTCGCATTGGAAATGGAGTGGGTGGCGGGTCAGGTGGAAAATAATCTCCAGGTTCCCAGACAAGTTTCCTGGGAGAGGTGGAGGAAAAAAAAGGTCCTCTTCTCATGAACTGACTCCTTGGGTCAACTGGAAACAAGGCACCTCTGACTGGAGGGAAAGGTGCCAACACAGAGCCAGAGCCAGTTGCTTGGTTTTCAGCATGGAGAGGTGAATCAGGCACATCAGAGTCCAAAGGAGGCATATTAGGAATTCTGTGTTCTGCTGGTCCCGATGCTCTACCACAATTTGAGTAAAACCTATCTTGCCTTTGTAGAGGAAGACGTGCATCAGAAGAATATGGTTGGCCTGGCGGAGGGATCATCAGCCTGCTGGCCTGTTCCCCTGGAGGAGAGAGGGGCCCAGCCTGAGAAGGTGCTCTCTGAAAATCAGTGAACTTATGACAGCTGGATTCTCTTCCTTTACTGCTAGTCGCATGGTCCAGAGGATTCTCCAGGGCCCCTTGACCCTCTTCCTCCTCCCACTGGAGTGAAAGGTGAGAGTGTGAGTGGACCACTCTTTTCAAAATGAGGAGGTCTCCTTTCAGATGAAGGGTGACCTATTGGTGAGGGCCCATTTGGAGAAGGCTTTCTGCCCATTGCTGAGTTGGAAACATCCAGTGCATCATAGGGATCTTTTTCTACAAGTTCAAATCTAAGCTCTTTCTCAGTTAATTTCTGTCTGTTGCGTGCATTTTGTTTCCTGAAATAACTGAGGTTTCTTTCAGCAATCCGAGCTGCCAACTCACTAGCATCTGCTTCTTTCTCGGAGGAAGTAATCTTCCCCAGACAGGAACGAATGGTACTCTGCAATTGTTCTTCAAGATATTGGGCTCTCTTTCTGTAGGTCTCCAGCTCTTTTATTGTATGGCTCATCTTTTCTTCGACTTTGGAAAGTTTCTCCTTTTGCTCCACACGGCAGTTTTCCTCCACTCTTAATTTCCTGTGCAGTTTCATCATATTTTCTTGACAGCGTTCCATCATGACTTTAAAGTTCTTCTGTAGGGTCTCATTCTCACTTTGCAGCTGTGCATTTTCGGACTGCAAGGATGCCTGTTCAGTCTGCAGACTTTTAAGGTGTTCTGTAAGGTCTTCCGTGGTTTTCTCCACTTCAGATGAGAAAGTACATTTTTGATTTCTTCCTCCTTCCAAGATTTCTAAGGAGGCCTTTAGCTTATCACCATAAACCAGGTTCCTCAAAGCTCCTTTGGACTCATCCTCCAAGTGAGCACCAATTTCGGGTTCACTCGTCTTTCCCAGTTCCAGGTGACCACCATCCCTTTGGGCTCCCAGGCTTGGAGAAGATCTATCCTTCATCTTCTGCAAGCATTCACTCAGAGACTCCATGTGATTTTCTGTGTCCCTTAGAACTTGTTCTCCAGCTACTTTAGAGTCCTCTAATATGATTTTTGCTTTATATTGGACACCTCCTTGTTGCCTCTGTGCTTCAGCTTCTCCTTGTATTGTTGGTCTCTGCGTTGGCGGAAGTAGGGATCCTTCATTCAAAACCTCTTTGATTGCCAGCTTCAGTTCTTCCTCATTCACTTGAAAGAGTCTCCAGTTTGTTTTAGCTTCAGCTATTTGTGATCTGAGGGATTCAGATTCACCTTGGAGGGACTGTATCCTTCTTGATAGATGCGCCATCGTTTCATCCTGTTGACCATGTTGAGCCTTCTGTGCTTTGAGCTCTTCTTCTAGAAAGAGCATTTCAACGCCATGGCTGGATTCGGGCCTATGCAGCTTTTCGTCGGTTGCCTCCAGCTGTTGTGCTTCTCTTGAACCCTTCTCAAACCTGCAATCCTTTAAAGATGATTCTAAGCCTTCATGTTCTTTTTCAACAAGGCTCACTTTTTCAAGAAGTCCACATTTTGCCTCAATAAGTCCAGCAAGATTTAGAGCCAGCCTTTTTTCTCTTCCCACGTAAAGCCTGCTACGAACCGACTGAAAACCTCTCCAGAAAAGTGAGAGAACAGCAAAAAATCCAAGAGCTGTACACATCACCAACTCCCAAGGAAAGCCATAAGGAAGATGGCCTGGCTTCATGTCTTCGGACAATGCTGCCACAACCCTGGGTGCTTCTTCCAGAACCACCCACTAGGATGGCTGAGAGGCAGCCCTTGGCTCCTCCATCACGCCAAGACAGCTTTGGCTCTTGCCACCACAACCACAGCCTGACCAGGCAGGCCAACACAGGCTGTGGACACTCAGGTGTTTGGTCAGGAACTCCAACCTGCACCAGGCAACGGAGCAGACCACTGTGATCCCCTTCAGGGGCTGAGCGTATGGTGGGTGGTGGGCGTATGGCGGTGGGAGCCATGATCAAAGGCTCCCAGGAGCCTTGTTGTGCTCAACTGCCCATCAGGGGAGTCTTGTCCGCTTCCCTACCCAGTGCATCCTCATGTGCCACAGGTTTCGGTCCCTCCCACTCCAGCCAGAGAGAATTCCTCTCCATGCCACCCACCCCTTGATTTGGTTTAGGCCAGGCCAAGGCGGGGTTAGTAGGAAGATTCCATCCAGTCATAATAACATTCAGTTTGATGTCACTCAAATTCTAAAGCTGACTAAACTGTTCAAACAGCTTTTATGGCCTCTATTGGTCTTTGTGTCCCTTGCCTTTTGTTTGAGTGACTCAGTCCTTTCCCTGCCCTTGTGCTCTCCCTATTTCCTACCTTCCTTGCTTCCTTCCTCCCTTCCTGGGTTTTCCCCTTTTCTTCTTCCTTCTTTTCTACCTCCCTGCATCCCTCCAACTTTGCCTTCCTCCCTTCCAACTTTCTCTCTCCCTTCCCTCCCTTTTCTTTTCTTGCAAGTGTTTGGGGTGAAAGTCCATGGCAGGCCAGCCCCAAGCTAGGCAAGGTCACTGCCACTGAGCTACAACATCCCCAGACCTGCTGCCACTTCCTATGCAAGTAACTTGAATTATCTCTAAAGAGAAACTCTCACATTAGTCTACTTTCAAAGTAATTTCAGAAGAGTTGCTAACATGGGCATAAATCAGTTATGACAAGTCATTTTTGAAAAGCACGGCACAGCTAATGTTCCTCCAAAGAAGGAGTGGGAAACTTAATTGGTTTTCAGGTCAGCATTTCTAGACTAGTACAAACCCTCCTAATCCTGATCTCTCCTTAGTCCTATGATTTCTTTAAGTGTCCCCTTTGCTCCTGTTCATGGAGTCATGTGTACAGAAATTATACCTGGTTCTATTGAACTCTACTTAATTCTTTCTCACCTCTGTGCTCCTTTGGCCAAGTCACTCCTCAACACTTACTGTAACCCTTTCAATTTTTTTGTCCATTTTCATTTAAAAAACTCTTTCAAAAATTGAACCATTTCGCATGCAGACACAGTCTTCTTGATCTGCTATCAATCCCCCACTACTGACATTGTAAGTTATTGAAATGTACACTTCCGGACCGTTTTCAGATTTTTGAATCCTGTATATCTATCTGTCTATCTATTTACAAACATAACATGGTATTCTGAAAGAATCGTTCTGCTTTTGGAGCTCTACATTGTGTTTTCCAGAAGCAGGCCTATTACACAGAGATGAATCCATGTTACCTAGATTGAGTTCAAACCGGAATGTGCACTCTGATTCCCATTATATTGTTCTACCTACTGATGGACAGTTCAGTTATATCCAGACCTCACCACCTCCCCCATTGAGTAAAACCCTTGTGAAGAGACATGTAGATGCCTTTATGAACATATTGATAATTTTTCATGGCAGTGTTTTCCAAAAACCAGTTAGTAAAATCAATTGATTCCTTTGCAGCCTGAAATTACCTTCATTCCAGTTTACTGGTATAAGAACCGCAGTATATCAGCAACCATTCTCCAATAGTAGTTCAGGCAGAAGTCATTCTAGATAACAAGCAGTGCCGGATCCTCCATGTATTTTACACAGCCCATGACGGGGGACATCCGTCCATTCGTTTAGAACAACTGATGTTTTATGCTGGCAATTTAGGTTTATTTAAAGGAGTGATTAGAAAACAGGTGAGACAGACTGATTAGATTCAGTATGTATGTTGGCTTTGTTTTTCTAGGCCTGAAGTTTTCACATTTCAATTAATTGTAGGTTAAGTATCAGGCAGATTCTTCACTGGGCTTCAAATGTGATAAAGTTGCTTCTTATTTTTAAGAAGGCCGTTGCAATCCTGCATTTATTTTACACCTCAGTGCTTGTTTTACACACAAGCACACACACCCACACACCACACACATCAACACACACACAAACACATAATTAGAGCACATTTAACACTCAAATAAAGCTTTACCTACTGATTCATAACTAGGGTATTTTTTTTAATAAGTATTGTGTCTTGGTCTCTACTGGGGAAACATGGTTCAATGTGAGTTCTCTGGTTTGTTGTAGGGCAGTGAACGTCCACTTGTTGGCAATGATATAGAAATGGGGAGTAAGAGTTTAAAAGTTTTTACAGTAGGTAGGCAGAGTCAGAGTATGGAATCTAAGAATAAGAAATTGGGGAATTTCCTCTTTGTTTCTTCATTTCAACCTCCTAATAATTCATGTATATTTTCCAAAAGTCTCCCAGAAAACAAGGACTAGGTCAATCCACATATCAGTGAACCATAGCAGAATGCGACTCTGAATTTCATATAAACAGTCATAAAATCAAAAAGACAGGTGCTGGGGTTTTGGCTCAGCACTAGAGTGCTGGCTTCACCCTCTCAAAGGTCCTGAGTTGGATCCCCAACACCATACGTGAAAGGAATGAATGAACCAATGCATGAGTGTATGATGAATGAATTAAAGGTATAAGGAGGAGGAGGAAGAGGAGGAGGAGGAGGAGAAATAGAAGAAGATGATGAGAAATTTGACAGAAGGGAAAAAGGGGAGGAGAGTGAGTTTAAAGTGTGGTTTCCAATTCCCAAACGTTAAATTACAGCAGACGGGATAGAGAGAGAAGATGGGAGGGCAGGAGAGGGGGGATAGTAGAGGCTAGAAAAGGTAGCAGAATACAACAGTTACTAACGTGGCATTTTGTAAAAACGTGGATGTGTAAACAATGTGATTGTTCAATCTGTATATGGGGTCAAAATGGGAGTTCATAACTCACTTGAATCTAATGTAGGAAATATGGTATCTCAAGAGCTATGTAAGGTTTTAAGCAACCAATATAAAAAAGAGGTCTTCATTTTTCTTTGTAGTTGAGATCTCCTGTTTCCTTGACATGTTTAGTTGTGTTCTCTCCTTTAGTCCTCCCATGCTCTAGTTATTCTGATATGGAAAAACTAGCTGAAATGCCCAACCAGTCTCTAAATCAGTGACACTTTTTCATTAAGCCTAAAGTCACTTTACAATTGCTACAGTCATACTAAATACACTTCTTTGTTTGGAGTTTAAAGGATATTTCCACCAGCTAGATTACAAGGACCTAGAACTCCCATTCTTGTTTATGTAAGAGTGGCTTCATCAGATTAAATGCCGTTCTCTGGAATAACATAAAATAGGAATAATTTACTCATAAGATTCTTACGTAAACCATCTTTATTTACAAAATACTATCTTAAGAATTATTGTTTCATTGAGCTTCAATTGGAGCCAAAGTATAGTCAATTACTGAACTAAAAGCAGTTACTTAAAAACTAAAAATGAGAGATAAGTCAAATTACATTTGAAGAGAGAGCAACAGCATGAGGTTTCTTGTTTGGTACTGGATGTTGAGTAACAGGCTCATTTGCAGGTGGAAGGAACCCTTCAGGCAACTCACTTGTACTTTCAGAATGGGGGTGAAGAGGGCTGAATTCCAGCTCTTGGGGGAAGATTTTGTGAGGAAAACCCCCTCCCTGCATAGACACTTCGCATTGGAAATGGAGTGGGTGGCGGGTCAGGTGGAAAATAATCTCCAGGTTCCCAGACAAGTTTCCTGGGAGAGGTGGAGGAAAAAAAAGGTCCTCTTCTCATGAACTGACTCCTTGGGTCAACTGGAAACAAGGCACCTCTGACTGGAGGGAAAGGTGCCAACACAGAGCCAGAGCCAGTTGCTTGGTTTTCAGCATGGAGAGGTGAATCAGGCACATCAGAGTCCAAAGGAGGCATATTAGGAATTCTGTGTTCTGCTGGTCCCGATGCTCTACCACAATTTGAGTAAAACCTATCTTGCCTTTGTAGAGGAAGACGTGCATCAGAAGAATATGGTTGGCCTGGCGGAGGGATCATCAGCCTGCTGGCCTGTTCCCCTGGAGGAGAGAGGGGCCCAGCCTGAGAAGGTGCTCTCTGAAAATCAGTGAACTTATGACAGCTGGATTCTCTTCCTTTACTGCTAGTCGCATGGTCCAGAGGATTCTCCAGGGCCCCTTGACCCTCTTCCTCCTCCCACTGGAGTGAAAGGTGAGAGTGTGAGTGGACCACTCTTTTCAAAATGAGGAGGTCTCCTTTCAGATGAAGGGTGACCTATTGGTGAGGGCCCATTTGGAGAAGGCTTTCTGCCCATTGCTGAGTTGGAAACATCCAGTGCATCATAGGGATCTTTTTCTACAAGTTCAAATCTAAGCTCCTTCTCAGTTAATTTCTGTCTGTTGCGTGCATTTTGTTTCCTGAAATAACTGAGGTTTCTTTCAGCAATCCGAGCTGCCAACTCACTAGCATCTGCTTCTTTCTCGGAGGAAGTAATCTTCCCCAGACAGGAACGAATGGTACTCTGCAATTGTTCTTCAAGATATTGGGCTCTCTTTCTGTAGGTCTCCAGCTCTTTTATTGTATGGCTCATCTTTTCTTCGACTTTGGAAAGTTTCTCCTTTTGCTCCACACGGCAGTTTTCCTCCACTCTTAATTTCCTGTGCAGTTTCATCATATTTTCTTGACAGCGTTCCATCATGACTTTAAAGTTCTTCTGTAGGGTCTCATTCTCACTTTGCAGCTGTGCATTTTCGGACTGCAAGGATGCCTCTTCAGTCTGCAGACTTTTAAGGTGTTCTGTAAGGTCTTCCGTGGTTTTCTCCACTTCAGATGAGAAAGTACATTTTTGATTTCTTCCTCCTTCCAAGATTTCTAAGGAGGCCTTTAGCTTATCACCATAAACCAGGTTCCTCAAAGCTCCTTTGGACTCATCCTCCAAGTGAGCACCAATTTCGGGTTCACTTGTCTTTCCCAGTTCCAGGTGACCACCATCCCTTTGGGCTCCCAGGCTTGGAGAAGATCTATCCTTCATCTTCAGCAAGCATTCACTCAGAGACTCCATGTGATTTTCTGTGTCCCTTAGAACTTGTTCTCCAGCTACTTTAGAGTCCTCTAATATGATTTTTGCTTTATATTGGACACCTCCTTGTTGCCTCTGTGCTTCAGCTTCTCCTTGTATTGTTGGTCTCTGCGTTGGCGGAAGTAGGGATCCTTCATTCAAAACCTCTTTGATTGCCAGCTTCAGTTCTTCCTCATTCACTTGAAAGAGTCTCCAGTTTGTTTTAGCTTCAGCTATTTGTGATCTGAGGGATTCAGATTCACCTTGGAGGGACTGTATCCTTCTTGATAGATGCGCCATCGTTTCATCCTGTTGACCATGTTGAGCCTTCTGTGCTTTGAGCTCTTCTTCTAGAAAGAGCATTTCAACGCCATGGCTGGATTCGGGCCTATGCAGCTTATCGTCGGTTGCCTCCAGCTGTTGTGCTTCTCTTGAACCCTTCTCAAACCTGCAATCCTTTAAAGATGATTCTAAGCCTTCATGTTCTTTTTCAACAAGGCTCACTTTTTCAAGAAGTCCACATTTTGCCTCAATAAGTCCAGCAAGATTTAGAGCCAGCCTTTTTTCTCTTCCCACGTAAAGCCTGCTACGAACCGACTGAAAACCTCTCCAGAAAAGTGAGAGAACAGCAAAAAATCCAAGAGCTGTACACATCACCAACTCCCAAGGAAAGCCATAAGGAAGATGGCCTGGCTTCATGTCTTCGGACAATGCTGCCACAACCCTGGGTGCGTCTTCCAGAACCACCCACTAGGATGGCTGAGAGGCAGCCCTTGGCTCCTCCATCACGCCAAGACAGCTTTGGCTCTTGCCACCACAACCACAGCCTGCCCAGGCAGGCCAACACAGGCTGTGGACACTCAGGTGTTTGGTCAGGAACTCCAACCTGCACCAGGCAACGGAGCAGACCACTGTGATCCCCTTCAGGGGCTGAGCGTATGGTGGGTGGTGGGCGTATGGCGGTGGGAGCCATGATCAAAGGCTCCCAGGAGCCTTGTTGTGCTCAACTGCCCATCAGGGGAGTCTTGTCCGCTTCCCTACCCAGTGCATCCTCATGTGCCACAGGTTTCGGTCCCTCCCACTCCAGCCAGAGAGAATTCCTCTCCATGCCACCCACCCCTTGATTTGGTTTAGGCCAGGCCAAGGCGGGGTTAGTAGGAAGATTCCATCCAGTCATAATAACATTCAGTTTGATGTCACTCAAATTCTAAAGCTGACTAAACTGTTCAAACAGCTTTTATGGCCTCTATTGGTCTTTGTGTCCCTTGCCTTTTGTTTGAGTGACTCAGTCCTTTCCCTGCCCTTGTGCTCTCCCTATTTCCTACCTTCCTTGCTTCCTTCCTCCCTTCCTGGGTTTTCCCCTTTTCTTCTTCCTTCTTTTCTACCTCCCTGCATCCCTCCAACTTTGCCTTCCTCCCTTCCAACTTTCTCTCTCCCTTCCCTCCCTTTTCTTTTCTTGCAAGTGTTTGGGGTGAAAGTCCATGGCAGGCCAGCCCCAAGCTAGGCAAGGTCACTGCCACTGAGCTACAACATCCCCAGACCTGCTGCCACTTCCTATGCAAGTAACTTGAATTATCTCTAAAGAGAAACTCTCACATTAGTCTACTTTCAAAGTAATTTCAGAAGAGTTGCTAACATGGGCATAAATCAGTTATGACAAGTCATTTTTGAAAAGCACGGCACAGCTAATGTTCCTCCAAAGAAGGAGTGGAAAACTTAATTGGTTTTCAGGTCAGCATTTCTAGACTAGTACAAACCCTCCTAATCCTGATCTCTCCTTAGTCCTATGATTTCTTTAAGTGTCCCCTTTGCTCCTGTTCATGGAGTCATGTGTACAGAAATTATACCTGGTTCTATTGAACTCTACTTAATTCTTTCTCACCTCTGTGCTCCTTTGGCCAAGTCACTCCTCAACACTTACTGTAACCCTTTCAATTTTTTTGTCCATTTTCATTTAAAAAACTCTTTCAAAAATTGAACCATTTCGCATGCAGACACAGTCTTCTTGATCTGCTATCAATCCCCCACTACTGACATTGTAAGTTATTGAAATGTACACTTCCGGACCGTTTTCAGATTTTTGAATCCTGTATATCTATCTGTCTATCTATTTACAAACATAACATGGTATTCTGAAAGAATCGTTCTGCTTTTGGAGCTCTACATTGTGTTTTCCAGAAGCAGGCCTATTACACAGAGATGAATCCATGTTACCTAGATTGAGTTCAAACCGGAATGTGCACTCTGATTCCCATTATATTGTTCTACCTACTGATGGACAGTTCAGTTATATCCAGACCTCACCACCTCCCCCATTGAGTAAAACCCTTGTGAAGAGACATGTAGATGCCTTTATGAACATATTGATAATTTTTCATGGCAGTGTTTTCCAAAAACCAGTTAGTAAAATCAATTGATTCCTTTGCAGCCTGAAATTACCTTCATTCCAGTTTACTGGTATAAGAACCGCAGTATATCAGCAACCATTCTCCAATAGTAGTTCAGGCAGAAGTCATTCTAGATAACAAGCAGTGCCGGATCCTCCATGTATTTTACACAGCCCATGACGGGGGACATCCGTCCATTCGTTTAGAACAACTGATGTTTTATGCTGGCAATTTAGGTTTATTTAAAGGAGTGATTAGAAAACAGGTGAGACAGACTGATTAGATTCAGTATGTATGTTGGCTTTGTTTTTCTAGGCCTGAAGTTTTCACATTTCAATTAATTGTAGGTTAAGTATCAGGCAGATTCTTCACTGGGCTTCAAATGTGATAAAGTTGCTTCTTATTTTTAAGAAGGCCGTTGCAATCCTGCATTTATTTTACACCTCAGTGCTTGTTTTACACACAAGCACACACACCCACACACCACACACATCAACACACACACAAACACATAATTAGAGCACATTTAACACTCAAATAAAGCTTTACCTACTGATTCATAACTAGGGTATTTTTTTTAATAAGTATTGTGTCTTGGTCTCTACTGGGGAAACATGGTTCAATGTGAGTTCTCTGGTTTGTTGTAGGGCAGTGAACGTCCACTTGTTGGCAATGATATAGAAATGGGGAGTAAGAGTTTAAAAGTTTTTACAGTAGGTAGGCAGAGTCAGAGTATGGAATTTAAGAATAAGAAATTGGGGAATTTCCTCTTTGTTTATTCATTTCAACCTCCTAATAATTCATGTATATTTTCCAAAAGTCTCCCAGAAAACAAGGACTAGGTCAATCCACATATCAGTGAACCATAGCAGAATGCGACTCTGAATTTCATATAAACAGTCATAAAATCAAAAAGACAGGTGCTGGGGTTTTGGCTCAGCACTAGAGTGCTGGCTTCACACTTTCAAAGGTCCTGAGTTGGATCCCCAACACCATACGTGAAAGGAATGAATGAACCAATGCATGAGTGTATGATGAATGAATTAAAGGTATAAGGAGGAGGAGGAAGAGGAGGAGGAGGAGGAGAAATAGAAGAAGATGATGAGAAATTTGACAGAAGGGAAAAAGGGGAGGAGAGTGAGTTTAAAGTGTGGTTTCCAATTCCCAAACGTTAAATTACAGCAGACGGGATAGAGAGAGAAGATGGGAGGGCAGGAGAGGGGGGATAGTAGAGGCTAGAAAAGGTAGCAGAATACAACAGTTACTAACGTGGCATTTTGTAAAAACGTGGATGTGTAAACAATGTGATTGTGCAATCTGTATATGGGGTCAAAATGGGAGTTCATAACTCACTTGAATCTAATGTAGGAAATATGGTATCTCAAGAGCTATGTAAGGTTTTAAGCAACCAATATAAAAAAGAGGTCTTCATTTTTCTTTGTAGTTGAGATCTCCTGTTTCCTTGACATGTTTAGTTGTGTTCTCTCCTTTAGTCCTCCCATGCTCTAGTTATTCTGATGTGGAAAAACTAGCTGAAATGCCCAACCAGTCTCTAAATCAGTGACACTTTTTCATTAAGCCTAAAGTCACTTTACAATTGCTACAGTCATACTAAATACACTTCTTTGTTTGGAGTTTAAAGGATATTTCCACCAGCTAGATTACAAGGACCTAGAACTCCCATTCTTGTTTATGTAAGAGTGGCTTCATCAGATTAAATGCCGTTCTCTGGAATAACATAAAATAGGAATAATTTACTCATAAGATTCTTACGTAAACCATCTTTATTTACAAAATACTATCTTAAGAATTATTGTTTCATTGAGCTTCAATTGGAGCCAAAGTATAGTCAATTACTGAACTAAAAGCAGTTACTTAAAAACTAAAAATGAGAGATAAGTCAAATTACATTTGAAGAGAGAGCAACAGCATGAGGTTTCTTGTTTGGTACTGGATGTTGAGTAACAGGCTCATTTGCAGGTGGAAGGAACCCTTCAGGCAACTCACTTGTACTTTCAGAATGGGGGTGAAGAGGGCTGAATTCCAGCTCTTGGGGGAAGATTTTGTGAGGAAAACCCCCTCCCTGCATAGACACTTCGCATTGGAAATGGAGTGGGTGGCGGGTCAGGTGGAAAATAATCTCCAGGTTCCCAGACAAGTTTCCTGGGAGAGGTGGAGGAAAAAAAAGGTCCTCTTCTCATGAACTGACTCCTTGGGTCAACTGGAAACAAGGCACCTCTGACTGGAGGGAAAGGTGCCAACACAGAGCCAGAGCCAGTTGCTTGGTTTTCAGCATGGAGAGGTGAATCAGGCACATCAGAGTCCAAAGGAGGCATATTAGGAATTCTGTGTTCTGCTGGTCCCGATGCTCTACCACAATTTGAGTAAAACCTATCTTGCCTTTGTAGAGGAAGACGTGCATCAGAAGAATATGGTTGGCCTGGCGGAGGGATCATCAGCCTGCTGGCCTGTTCCCCTGGAGGAGAGAGGGGCCCAGCCTGAGAAGGTGCTCTCTGAAAATCAGTGAACTTATGACAGCTGGATTCTCTTCCTTTACTGCTAGTCGCATGGTCCAGAGGATTCTCCAGGGCCCCTTGACCCTCTTCCTCCTCCCACTGGAGTGAAAGGTGAGAGTGTGAGTGGACCACTCTTTTCAAAATGAGGAGGTCTCCTTTCAGATGAAGGGTGACCTATTGGTGAGGGCCCATTTGGAGAAGGCTTTCTGCCCATTGCTGAGTTGGAAACATCCAGTGCATCATAGGGATCTTTTTCTACAAGTTCAAATCTAAGCTCCTTCTCAGTTAATTTCTGTCTGTTGCGTGCATTTTGTTTCCTGAAATAACTGAGGTTTCTTTCAGCAATCCGAGCTGCCAACTCACTAGCATCTGCTTCTTTCTCGGAGGAAGTAATCTTCCCCAGACAGGAACGAATGGTACTCTGCAATTGTTCTTCAAGATATTGGGCTCTCTTTCTGTAGGTCTCCAGCTCTTTTATTGTATGGCTCATCTTTTCTTCGACTTTGGAAAGTTTCTCCTTTTGCTCCACACGCCAGTTTTCCTCCACTCTTAATTTCCTGTGCAGTTTCATCATATTTTCTTGACAGCGTTCCATCATGACTTTAAAGTTCTTCTGTAGGGTCTCATTCTCACTTTGCAGCTGTGCATTTTCGGACTGCAAGGATGCCTGTTCAGTCTGCAGACTTTTAAGGTGTTCTGTAAGGTCTTCCGTGGTTTTCTCCACTTCAGATGAGAAAGTACATTTTTGATTTCTTCCTCCTTCCAAGATTTTTAAGGAGGCCTTTAGCTTATCACCATAAACCAGGTTCCTCAAAGCTCCTTTGGACTCATCCTCCAAGTGAGCACCAATTTCGGGTTCACTCGTCTTTCCCAGTTCCAGGTGACCACCATCCCTTTGGGCTCCCAGGCTTGGAGAAGATCTATCCTTCATCTTCAGCAAGCATTCACTCAGAGACTCCATGTGATTTTCTGTGTCCCTTAGAACTTGTTCTCCAGCTACTTTAGAGTCCTCTAATATGATTTTTGCTTTATATTGGACACCTCCTTGTTGCCTCTGTGCTTCAGCTTCTCCTTGTATTGTTGGTCTCTGCGTTGGCGGAAGTAGGGATCCTTCATTCAAAACCTCTTTGATTGCCAGCTTCAGTTCTTCCTCATTCACTTGAAAGAGTCTCCAGTTTGTTTTAGCTTCAGCTATTTGTGATCTGAGGGATTCAGATTCACCTTGGAGGGACTGTATCCTTCTTGATAGATGCGCCATCGTTTCATCCTGTTGACCATGTTGAGCCTTCTGTGCTTTGAGCTCTTCTTCTAGAAAGAGCATTTCAACGCCATGGCTGGATTCGGGCCTATGCAGCTTTTCGTCGGTTGCCTCCAGCTGTTGTGCTTCTCTTGAACCCTTCTCAAACCTGCAATCCTTTAAAGATGATTCTAAGCCTTCATGTTCTTTTTCAACAAGGCTCACTTTTTCAAGAAGTCCACATTTTGCCTCAATAAGTCCAGCAAGATTTAGAGCCAGCCTTTTTTCTCTTCCCACGTAAAGCCTGCTACGAACCGACTGAAAACCTCTCCAGAAAAGTGAGAGAACAGCAAAAAATCCAAGAGCTGTACACATCACCAACTCCCAAGGAAAGCCATAAGGAAGATGGCCTGGCTTCATGTCTTCGGACAATGCTGCCACAACCCTGGGTGCTTCTTCCAGAACCACCCACTAGGATGGCTGAGAGGCAGCCCTTGGCTCCTCCATCACGCCAAGACAGCTTTGGCTCTTGCCACCACAACCACAGCCTGCCCAGGCAGGCCAACACAGGCTGTGGACACTCAGGTGTTTGGTCAGGAACTCCAACCTGCACCAGGCAACGGAGCAGACCACTGTGATCCCCTTCAGGGGCTGAGCGTATGGTGGGTGGTGGGCGTATGGCGGTGGGAGCCATGATCAAAGGCTCCCAGGAGCCTTGTTGTGCTCAACTGCCCATCAGGGGAGTCTTGTCCGCTTCCCTACCCAGTGCATCCTCATGTGCCACAGGTTTCGGTCCCTCCCACTCCAGCCAGAGAGAATTCCTCTCCATGCCACCCACCCCTTGATTTGGTTTAGGCCAGGCCAAGGCGGGGTTAGTAGGAAGATTCCATCCAGTCATAATAACATTCAGTTTGATGTCACTCAAATTCTAAAGCTGACTAAACTGTTCAAACAGCTTTTATGGCCTCTATTGGTCTTTGTGTCCCTTGCCTTTTGTTTGAGTGACTCAGTCCTTTCCCTGCCCTTGTGCTCTCCCTATTTCCTACCTTCCTTGCTTCCTTCCTCCCTTCCTGGGTTTTCCCCTTTTCTTCTTCCTTCTTTTCTACCTCCCTGCATCCCTCCAACTTTGCCTTCCTCCCTTCCAACTTTCTCTCTCCCTTCCCTCCCTTTTCTTTTCTTGCAAGTGTTTGGGGTGAAAGTCCATGGCAGGCCAGCCCCAAGCTAGGCAAGGTCACTGCCACTGAGCTACAACATCCCCAGACCTGCTGCCACTTCCTATGCAAGTAACTTGAATTATCTCTAAAGAGAAACTCTCACATTAGTCTACTTTCAAAGTAATTTCAGAAGAGTTGCTAACATGGGCATAAATCAGTTATGACAAGTCATTTTTGAAAAGCACGGCACAGCTAATGTTCCTCCAAAGAAGGAGTGGAAAACTTAATTGGTTTTCAGGTCAGCATTTCTAGACTAGTACAAACCCTCCTAATCCTGATCTCTCCTTAGTCCTATGATTTCTTTAAGTGTCCCCTTTGCTCCTGTTCATGGAGTCATGTGTACAGAAATTATACCTGGTTCTATTGAACTCTACTTAATTCTTTCTCACCTCTGTGCTCCTTTGGCCAAGTCACTCCTCAACACTTACTGTAACCCTTTCAATTTTTTTGTCCATTTTCATTTAAAAAACTCTTTCAAAAATTGAACCATTTCGCATGCAGACACAGTCTTCTTGATCTGCTATCAATCCCCCACTACTGACATTGTAAGTTATTGAAATGTACACTTCCGGACCGTTTTCAGATTTTTGAATCCTGTATATCTATCTGTCTATCTATTTACAAACATAACATGGTATTCTGAAAGAATCGTTCTGCTTTTGGAGCTCTACATTGTGTTTTCCAGAAGCAGGCCTATTACACAGAGATGAATCCATGTTACCTAGATTGAGTTCAAACCGGAATGTGCACTCTGATTCCCATTATATTGTTCTACCTACTGATGGACAGTTCAGTTATATCCAGACCTCACCACCTCCCCCATTGAGTAAAACCCTTGTGAAGAGACATGTAGATGCCTTTATGAACATATTGATAATTTTTCATGGCAGTGTTTTCCAAAAACCAGTTAGTAAAATCAATTGATTCCTTTGCAGCCTGAAATTACCTTCATTCCAGTTTACTGGTATAAGAACCGCAGTATATCAGCAACCATTCTCCAATAGTAGTTCAGGCAGAAGTCATTCTAGATAACAAGCAGTGCCGGATCCTCCATGTATTTTACACAGCCCATGACGGGGGACATCCGTCCATTCGTTTAGAACAACTGATGTTTTATGCTGGCAATTTAGGTTTATTTAAAGGAGTGATTAGAAAACAGGTGAGACAGACTGATTAGATTCAGTATGTATGTTGGCTTTGTTTTTCTAGGCCTGAAGTTTTCACATTTCAATTAATTGTAGGTTAAGTATCAGGCAGATTCTTCACTGGGCTTCAAATGTGATAAAGTTGCTTCTTATTTTTAAGAAGGCCGTTGCAATCCTGCATTTATTTTACACCTCAGTGCTTGTTTTACACACAAGCACACACACCCACACACCACACACATCAACACACACACAAACACATAATTAGAGCACATTTAACACTCAAATAAAGCTTTACCTACTGATTCATAACTAGGGTATTTTTTTTAATAAGTATTGTGTCTTGGTCTCTACTGGGGAAACATGGTTCAATGTGAGTTCTCTGGTTTGTTGTAGGGCAGTGAACGTTCACTTGTTGGCAATGATATAGAAATGGGGAGTAAGAGTTTAAAAGTTTTTACAGTAGGTAGGCAGAGTCAGAGTATGGAATCTAAGAATAAGAAATTGGGGAATTTCCTCTTTGTTTCTTCATTTCAACCTCCTAATAATTCATGTATATTTTCCAAAAGTCTCCCAGAAAACAAGGACTAGGTCAATCCACATATCAGTGAACCATAGCAGAATGCGACTCTGAATTTCATATAAACAGTCATAAAATCAAAAAGACAGGTGCTGGGGTTTTGGCTCAGCACTAGAGTGCTGGCTTCACACTTTCAAAGGTCCTGAGTTGGATCCCCAACACCATACGTGAAAGGAATGAATGAACCAATGCATGAGTGTATGATGAATGAATTAAAGGTATAAGGAGGAGGAGGAAGAGGAGGAGGAGGAGGAGAAATAGAAGAAGATGATGAGAAATTTGACAGAAGGGAAAAAGGGGAGGAGAGTGAGTTTAAAGTGTGGTTTCCAATTCCCAAACGTTAAATTACAGCAGACGGGATAGAGAGAGAAGATGGGAGGGCAGGAGAGGGGGGATAGTAGAGGCTAGAAAAGGTAGCAGAATACAACAGTTACTAACGTGGCATTTTGTAAAAACGTGGATGTGTAAACAATGTGATTGTGCAATCTGTATATGGGGTCAAAATGGGAGTTCATAACTCACTTGAATCTAATGTAGGAAATATGGTATCTCAAGAGCTATGTAAGGTTTTAAGCAACCAATATAAAAAAGAGGTCTTCATTTTTCTTTGTAGTTGAGATCTCCTGTTTCCTTGACATGTTTAGTTGTGTTCTCTCCTTTAGTCCTCCCATGCTCTAGTTATTCTGATATGGAAAAACTAGCTGAAATGCCCAACCAGTCTCTAAATCAGTGACACTTTTTCATTAAGCCTAAAGTCACTTTACAATTGCTACAGTCATACTAAATACACTTCTTTGTTTGGAGTTTAAAAGATATTTCCACCAGCTAGATTACAAGGACCTAGAACTCCCATTCTTGTTTATGTAAGAGTGGCTTCATCAGATTAAATGCCGTTCTCTGGAATAACATAAAATAGGAATAATTTACTCATAAGATTCTTACGTCAACCATCTTTATTTACAAAATACTATCTTAAGAATTATTGTTTCATTGAGCTTCAATTGGAGCCAAAGTATAGTCAATTACTGAGCTAAAAGCAGTTACTTAAAAACTAAAAATGAGAGATAAGTCAAATTACATTTGAAGAGAGAGCAACAGCATGAGGTTTCTTGTTTGGTTCTGGATGTTGAGTAACAGGCTCATTTGCAGGTGGAAGGAACCCTTCAGGCAACTCACTTGTACTTTCAGAATGGGGGTGAAGAGGGCTGAATTCCAGCTCTTGGGGGAAGATTTTGTGAGGAAAACCCCCTCCCTGCATAGACACTTCGCATTGGAAATGGAGTGGGTGGCGGGTCAGGTGGAAAATAATCTCCAGGTTCCCAGACAAGTTTCCTGGGAGAGGTGGAGGAAAAAAAAGGTCCTCTTCTCATGAACTGACTCCTTGGGTCAACTGGAAACAAGGCACCTCTGACTGGAGGGAAAGGTGCCAACACAGAGCCAGAGCCAGTTGCTTGGTTTTCAGCATGGAGAGGTGAATCAGGCACATCAGAGTCCAAAGGAGGCATATTAGGAATTCTGTGTTCTGCTGGTCCCGATGCTCTACCACAATTTGAGTAAAACCTATCTTGCCTTTGTAGAGGAAGACGTGCATCAGAAGAATATGGTTGGCCTGGCGGAGGGATCATCAGCCTGCTGGCCTGTTCCCCTGGAGGAGAGAGGGGCCCAGCCTGAGAAGGTGCTCTCTGAAAATCAGTGAACTTATGACAGCTGGATTCTCTTCCTTTACTGCTAGTCGCATGGTCCAGAGGATTCTCCAGGGCCCCTTGACCCTCTTCCTCCTCCCACTGGAGTGAAAGGTGAGAGTGTGAGTGGACCACTCTTTTCAAAATGAGGAGGTCTCCTTTCAGATGAAGGGTGACCTATTGGTGAGGGCCCATTTGGAGAAGGCTTTCTGCCCATTGCTGAGTTGGAAACATCCAGTGCATCATAGGGATCTTTTTCTACAAGTTCAAATCTAAGCTCCTTCTCAGTTAATTTCTGTCTGTTGCGTGCATTTTGTTTCCTGAAATAACTGAGGTTTCTTTCAGCAATCCGAGCTGCCAACTCACTAGCATCTGCTTCTTTCTCGGAGGAAGTAATCTTCCCCAGACAGGAACGAATGGTACTCTGCAATTGTTCTTCAAGATATTGGGCTCTCTTTCTGTAGGTCTCCAGCTCTTTTATTGTATGGCTCATCTTTTCTTCGACTTTGGAAAGTTTCTCCTTTTGCTCCACACGGCAGTTTTCCTCCACTCTTAATTTCCTGTGCAGTTTCATCATATTTTCTTGACAGCGTTCCATCATGACTTTAAAGTTCTTCTGTAGGGTCTCATTCTCACTTTGCAGCTGTGCATTTTCGCACTGCAAGGATGCCTCTTCAGTCTGCAGACTTTTAAGGTGTTCTGTAAGGTCTTCCGTGGTTTTCTCCACTTCAGATGAGAAAGCACATTTTTGATTTCTTCCTCCTTCCAAGATTTCTAAGGAGGCCTTTAGCTTATCACCATAAACCAGGTTCCTCAAAGCTCCTTTGGACTCATCCTCCAAGTGAGCACCAATTTCGGGTTCACTCGTCTTTCCCAGTTCCAGGTGACCACCATCCCTTTGGGCTCCCAGGCTTGGAGAAGATCTATCCTTCATCTTCAGCAAGCATTCACTCAGAGACTCCATGTGATTTTCTGTGTCCCTTAGAACTTGTTCTCCAGCTACTTTAGAGTCCTCTAATATGATTTTTGCTTTATATTGGACACCTCCTTGTTGCCTCTGTGCTTCAGCTTCTCCTTGTATTGTTGGTCTCTGCGTTGGCGGAAGTAGGGATCCTTCATTCAAAACCTCTTTGATTGCCAGCTTCAGTTCTTCCTCATTCACTTGAAAGAGTCTCCAGTTTGTTTTAGCTTCAGCTATTTGTGATCTGAGGGATTCAGATTCACCTTGGAGGGACTGTATCCTTCTTGATAGATGCGCCATCGTTTCATCCTGTTGACCATGTTGAGCCTTCTGTGCTTTGAGCTCTTCTTCTAGAAAGAGCATTTCAACGCCATGGCTGGATTCGGGCCTATGCAGCTTATCGTCGGTTGCCTCCAGCTGTTGTGCTTCTCTTGAACCCTTCTCAAACCTGCAATCCTTTAAAGATGATTCTAAGCCTTCATGTTCTTTTTCAACAAGGCTCACTTTTTCAAGAAGTCCACATTTTGCCTCAATAAGTCCAGCAAGATTTAGAGCCAGCCTTTTTTCTCTTCCCACGTAAAGCCTGCTACGAACCGACTGAAAACCTCTCCAGAAAAGTGAGAGAACAGCAAAAAATCCAAGAGCTGTACACATCACCAACTCCCAAGGAAAGCCATAAGGAAGATGGCCTGGCTTCATGTCTTCGGACAATGCTGCCACAACCCTGGGTGCTTCTTCCAGAACCACCCACTAGGATGGCTGAGAGGCAGCCCTTGGCTCCTCCATCACGCCAAGACAGCTTTGGCTCTTGCCACCACAACCACAGCCTGCCCAGGCAGGCCAACACAGGCTGTGGACACTCAGGTGTTTGGTCAGGAACTCCAACCTGCACCAGGCAACGGAGCAGACCACTGTGATCCCCTTCAGGGGCTGAGCGTATGGTGGGTGGTGGGCGTATGGCGGTGGGAGCCATGATCAAAGGCTCCCAGGAGCCTTGTTGTGCTCAACTGCCCATCAGGGGAGTCTTGTCCGCTTCCCTACCCAGTGCATCCTCATGTGCCACAGGTTTCGGTCCCTCCCACTCCAGCCAGAGAGAATTCCTCTCCATGCCACCCACCCCTTGATTTGGTTTAGGCCAGGCCAAGGCGGGGTTAGTAGGAAGATTCCATCCAGTCATAATAACATTCAGTTTGATGTCACTCAAATTCTAAAGCTGACTAAACTGTTCAAACAGCTTTTATGGCCTCTATTGGTCTTTGTGTCCCTTGCCTTTTGTTTGAGTGACTCAGTCCTTTCCCTGCCCTTGTGCTCTCCCTATTTCCTACCTTCCTTGCTTCCTTCCTCCCTTCCTGGGTTTTCCCCTTTTCTTCTTCCTTCTTTTCTACCTCCCTGCATCCCTCCAACTTTGCCTTCCTCCCTTCCAACTTTCTCTCTCCCTTCGCTCCCTTTTCTTTTCTTGCAAGTGTTTGGGGTGAAAGTCCATGGCAGGCCAGCCCCAAGCTAGGCAAGGTCACTGCCACTGAGCTACAACATCCCCAGACCTGCTGCCACTTCCTATGCAAGTAACTTGAATTATCTCTAAAGAGAAACTCTCACATTAGTCTACTTTCAAAGTAATTTCAGAAGAGTTGCTAACATGGGCATAAATCAGTTATGACAAGTCATTTTTGAAAAGCACGGCACAGCTAATGTTCCTCCAAAGAAGGAGTGGAAAACTTAATTGGTTTTCAGGTCAGCATTTCTAGACTAGTACAAACCCTCCTAATCCTGATCTCTCCTTAGTCCTATGATTTCTTTAAGTGTCCCCTTTGCTCCTGTTCATGGAGTCATGTGTACAGAAATTATACCTGGTTCTATTGAACTCTACTTAATTCTTTCTCACCTCTGTGCTCCTTTGGCCAAGTCACTCCTCAACACTTACTGTAACCCTTTCAATTTTTTTGTCCATTTTCATTTAAAAAACTCTTTCAAAAATTGAACCATTTCGCATGCAGACACAGTCTTCTTGATCTGCTATCAATCCCCCACTACTGACATTGTAAGTTATTGAAATGTACACTTCCGGACCGTTTTCAGATTTTTGAATCCTGTATATCTATCTGTCTATCTATTTACAAACATAACATGGTATTCTGAAAGAATCGTTCTGCTTTTGGAGCTCTACATTGTGTTTTCCAGAAGCAGGCCTATTACACAGAGATGAATCCATGTTACCTAGATTGAGTTCAAACCGGAATGTGCACTCTGATTCCCATTATATTGTTCTACCTACTGATGGACAGTTCAGTTATATCCAGACCTCACCACCTCCCCCATTGAGTAAAACCCTTGTGAAGAGACATGTAGATGCCTTTATGAACATATTGATAATTTTTCATGGCAGTGTTTTCCAAAAACCAGTTAGTAAAATCAATTGATTCCTTTGCAGCCTGAAATTACCTTCATTCCAGTTTACTGGTATAAGAACCGCAGTATATCAGCAACCATTCTCCAATAGTAGTTCAGGCAGAAGTCATTCTAGATAACAAGCAGTGCCGGATCCTCCATGTATTTTACACAGCCCATGACGGGGGACATCCGTCCATTCGTTTAGAACAACTGATGTTTTATGCTGGCAATTTAGGTTTATTTAAAGGAGTGATTAGAAAACAGGTGAGACAGACTGATTAGATTCAGTATGTATGTTGGCTTTGTTTTTCTAGGCCTGAAGTTTTCACATTTCAATTAATTGTAGGTTAAGTATCAGGCAGATTCTTCACTGGGCTTCAAATGTGATAAAGTTGCTTCTTATTTTTAAGAAGGCCGTTGCAATCCTGCATTTATTTTACACCTCAGTGCTTGTTTTACACACAAGCACACACACCCACACACCACACACATCAACACACACACAAACACATAATTAGAGCACATTTAACACTCAAATAAAGCTTTACCTACTGATTCATAACTAGGGTATTTTTTTTAATAAGTATTGTGTCTTGGTCTCTACTGGGGAAACATGGTTCAATGTGAGTTCTCTGGTTTGTTGTAGGGCAGTGAACGTTCACTTGTTGGCAATGATATAGAAATGGGGAGTAAGAGTTTAAAAGTTTTTACAGTAGGTAGGCAGAGTCAGAGTATGGAATCTAAGAATAAGAAATTGGGGAATTTCCTCTTTGTTTCTTCATTTCAACCTCCTAATAATTCATGTATATTTTCCAAAAGTCTCCCAGAAAACAAGGACTAGGTCAATCCACATATCAGTGAACCATAGCAGAATGCGACTCTGAATTTCATATAAACAGTCATAAAATCAAAAAGACAGGTGCTGGGGTTTTGGCTCAGCACTAGAGTGCTGGCTTCACACTTTCAAAGGTCCTGAGTTGGATCCCCAACACCATACGTGAAAGGAATGAATGAACCAATGCATGAGTGTATGATGAATGAATTAAAGGTATAAGGAGGAGGAGGAAGAGGAGGAGGAGGAGGAGAAATAGAAGAAGATGATGAGAAATTTGACAGAAGGGAAAAAGGGGAGGAGAGTGAGTTTAAAGTGTGGTTTCCAATTCCCAAACGTTAAATTACAGCAGACGGGATAGAGAGAGAAGATGGGAGGGCAGGAGAGGGGGGATAGTAGAGGCTAGAAAAGGTAGCAGAATACAACAGTTACTAACGTGGCATTTTGTAAAAACGTGGATGTGTAAACAATGTGATTGTGCAATCTGTATATGGGGTCAAAATGGGAGTTCATAACTCACTTGAATCTAATGTAGGAAATATGGTATCTCAAGAGCTATGTAAGGTTTTAAGCAACCAATATAAAAAAGAGGTCTTCATTTTTCTTTGTAGTTGAGATCTCCTGTTTCCTTGACATGTTTAGTTGTGTTCTCTCCTTTAGTCCTCCCATGCTCTAGTTATTCTGATATGGAAAAACTAGCTGAAATGCCCAACCAGTCTCTAAATCAGTGACACTTTTTCATTAAGCCTAAAGTCACTTTACAATTGCTACAGTCATACTAAATACACTTCTTTGTTTGGAGTTTAAAAGATATTTCCACCAGCTAGATTACAAGGACCTAGAACTCCCATTCTTGTTTATGTAAGAGTGGCTTCATCAGATTAAATGCCGTTCTCTGGAATAACATAAAATAGGAATAATTTACTCATAAGATTCTTACGTAAACCATCTTTATTTACAAAATACTATCTTAAGAATTATTGTTTCATTGAGCTTCAATTGGAGCCAAAGTATAGTCAATTACTGAACTAAAAGCAGTTACTTAAAAACTAAAAATGAGAGATAAGTCAAATTACATTTGAAGAGAGAGCAACAGCATGAGGTTTCTTGTTTGGTTCTGGATGTTGAGTAACAGGCTCATTTGCAGGTGGAACGAACCCTTCAGGCAACTCACTTGTACTTTCAGAATGGGGGTGAAGAGGGCTGAATTCCAGCTCTTGGGGGAAGATTTTGTGAGGAAAACCCCCTCCCTGCATAGACACTTCGCATTGGAAATGGAGTGGGTGGCGGGTCAGGTGGAAAATAATCTCCAGGTTCCCAGACAAGTTTCCTGGGAGAGGTGGAGGAAAAAAAAGGTCCTCTTCTCATGAACTGACTCCTTGGGTCAACTGGAAACAAGGCACCTCTGACTGGAGGGAAAGGTGCCAACACAGAGCCAGAGCCAGTTGCTTGGTTTTCAGCATGGAGAGGTGAATCAGGCACATCAGAGTCCAAAGGAGGCATATTAGGAATTCTGTGTTCTGCTGGTCCCGATGCTCTACCACAATTTGAGTAAAACCTATCTTGCCTTTGTAGAGGAAGACGTGCATCAGAAGAATATGGTTGGCCTGGCGGAGGGATCATCAGCCTGCTGGCCTGTTCCCCTGGAGGAGAGAGGGGCCCAGCCTGAGAAGGTGCTCTCTGAAAATCAGTGAACTTATGACAGCTGGATTCTCTTCCTTTACTGCTAGTCGCATGGTCCAGAGGATTCTCCAGGGCCCCTTGACCCTCTTCCTCCTCCCACTGGAGTGAAAGGTGAGAGTGTGAGTGGACCACTCTTTTCAAAATGAGGAGGTCTCCTTTCAGATGAAGGGTGACCTATTGGTGAGGGCCCATTTGGAGAAGGCTTTCTGCCCATTGCTGAGTTGGAAACATCCAGTGCATCATAGGGATCTTTTTCTACAAGTTCAAATCTAAGCTCCTTCTCAGTTAATTTCTGTCTGTTGCGTGCATTTTGTTTCCTGAAATAACTGAGGTTTCTTTCAGCAATCCGAGCTGCCAACTCACTAGCATCTGCTTCTTTCTCGGAGGAAGTAATCTTCCCCAGACAGGAACGAATGGTACTCTGCAATTGTTCTTCAAGATATTGGGCTCTCTTTCTGTAGGTCTCCAGCTCTTTTATTGTATGGCTCATCTTTTCTTCGACTTTGGAAAGTTTCTCCTTTTGCTCCACACGGCAGTTTTCCTCCACTCTTAATTTCCTGTGCAGTTTCATCATATTTTCTTGACAGCGTTCCATCATGACTTTAAAGTTCTTCTGTAGGGTCTCATTCTCACTTTGCAGCTGTGCATTTTCGGACTGCAAGGATGCCTCTTCAGTCTGCAGACTTTTAAGGTGTTCTGTAAGGTCTTCCGTGGTTTTCTCCACTTCAGATGAGAAAGTACATTTTTGATTTCTTCCTCCTTCCAAGATTTCTAAGGAGGCCTTTAGCTTATCACCATAAACCAGGTTCCTCAAAGCTCCTTTGGACTCATCCTCCAAGTGAGCACCAATTTCGGGTTCACTCGTCTTTCCCAGTTCCAGGTGACCACCATCCCTTTGGGCTCCCAGGCTTGGAGAAGATCTATCCTTCATCTTCAGCAAGCATTCACTCAGAGACTCCATGTGATTTTCTGTGTCCCTTAGAACTTGTTCTCCAGCTACTTTAGAGTCCTCTAATATGATTTTTGCTTTATATTGGACACCTCCTTGTTGCCTCTGTGCTTCAGCTTCTCCTTGTATTGTTGGTCTCTGCGTTGGCGGAAGTAGGGATCCTTCATTCAAAACCTCTTTGATTGCCAGCTTCAGTTCTTCCTCATTCACTTGAAAGAGTCTCCAGTTTGTTTTAGCTTCAGCTATTTGTGATCTGAGGGATTCAGATTCACCTTGGAGGGACTGTATCCTTCTTGATAGATGCGCCATCGTTTCATCCTGTTGACCATGTTGAGCCTTCTGTGCTTTGAGCTCTTCTTCTAGAAAGAGCATTTCAACGCCATGGCTGGATTCGGGCCTATGCGGCTTTTCGTCGGTTGCCTCCAGCTGTTGTGCTTCTCTTGAACCCTTCTCAAACCTGCAATCCTTTAAAGATGATTCTAAGCCTTCATGTTCTTTTTCAACAAGGCTCACTTTTTCAAGAAGTCCACATTTTGCCTCAATAAGTCCAGCAAGATTTAGAGCCAGCCTTTTTTCTCTTCCCACGTAAAGCCTGCTACGAACCGACTGAAAACCTCTCCAGAAAAGTGAGAGAACAGCAAAAAATCCAAGAGCTGTACACATCACCAACTCCCAAGGAAAGCCATAAGGAAGATGGCCTGGCTTCATGTCTTCGGACAATGCTGCCACAACCCTGGGTGCTTCTTCCAGAACCACCCACTAGGATGGCTGAGAGGCAGCCCTTGGCTCCTCCATCACGCCAAGACAGCTTTGGCTCTTGCCACCACAACCACAGCCTGCCCAGGCAGGCCAACACAGGCTGTGGACACTCAGGTGTTTGGTCAGGAACTCCAACCTGCACCAGGCAACGGAGCAGACCACTGTGATCCCCTTCAGGGGCTGAGCGTATGGTGGGTGGTGGGCGTATGGCGGTGGGAGCCATGATCAAAGGCTCCCAGGAGCCTTGTTGTGCTCAACTGCCCATCAGGGGAGTCTTGTCCGCTTCCCTACCCAGTGCATCCTCATGTGCCACAGGTTTCGGTCCCTCCCACTCCAGCCAGAGAGAATTCCTCTCCATGCCACCCACCCCTTGATTTGGTTTAGGCCAGGCCAAGGCGGGGTTAGTAGGAAGATTCCATCCAGTCATAATAACATTCAGTTTGATGTCACTCAAATTCTAAAGCTGACTAAACTGTTCAAACAGCTTTTATGGCCTCTATTGGTCTTTGAGTCCCTTGCCTTTTGTTTGAGTGACTCAGTCCTTTCCCTGCCCTTGTGCTCTCCCTATTTCCTACCTTCCTTGCTTCCTTCCTCCCTTCCTGGGTTTTCCCCTTTTCTTCTTCCTTCTTTTCTACCTCCCTGCATCCCTCCAACTTTGCCTTCCTCCCTTCCAACTTTCTCTCTCCCTTCCCTCCCTTTTCTTTTCTTGCAAGTGTTTGGGGTGAAAGTCCATGGCAGGCCAGCCCCAAGCTAGGCAAGGTCACTGCCACTGAGCTACAACATCCCCAGACCTGCTGCCACTTCCTATGCAAGTAACTTGAATTATCTCTAAAGAGAAACTCTCACATTAGTCTACTTTCAAAGTAATTTCAGAAGAGTTGCTAACATGGGCATAAATCAGTTATGACAAGTCATTTTTGAAAAGCACGGCACAGCTAATGTTCCTCCAAAGAAGGAGTGAAAAACTTAATTGGTTTTCAGGTCAGCATTTCTAGACTAGTACAAACCCTCCTAATCCTGATCTCTCCTTAGTCCTATGATTTCTTTAAGTGTCCCCTTTGCTCCTGTTCATGGAGTCATGTGTACAGAAATTATACCTGGTTCTATTGAACTCTACTTAATTCTTTCTCACCTCTGTGCTCCTTTGGCCAAGTCACTCCTCAACACTTACTGTAACCCTTTCAATTTTTTTGTCCATTTTCATTTAAAAAACTCTTTCAAAAATTGAACCATTTCGCATGCAGACACAGTCTTCTTGATCTGCTATCAATCCCCCACTACTGACATTGTAAGTTATTGAAATGTACACTTCCGGACCGTTTTCAGATTTTTGAATCCTGTATATCTATCTGTCTATCTATTTACAAACATAACATGGTATTCTGAAAGAATCGTTCTGCTTTTGGAGCTCTACATTGTGTTTTCCAGAAGCAGGCCTATTACACAGAGATGAATCCATGTTACCTAGATTGAGTTCAAACCGGAATGTGCACTCTGATTCCCATTATATTGTTCTACCTACTGATGGACAGTTCAGTTATATCCAGACCTCACCACCTCCCCCATTGAGTAAAACCCTTGTGAAGAGACATGTAGATGCCTTTATGAACATATTGATAATTTTTCATGGCAGTGTTTTCCAAAAACCAGTTAGTAAAATCAATTGATTCCTTTGCAGCCTGAAATTACCTTCATTCCAGTTTACTGGTATAAGAACCGCAGTATATCAGCAACCATTCTCCAATAGTAGTTCAGGCAGAAGTCATTCTAGATAACAAGCAGTGCCGGATCCTCCATGTATTTTACACAGCCCATGACGGGGGACATCCGTCCATTCGTTTAGAACAACTGATGTTTTATGCTGGCAATTTAGGTTTATTTAAAGGAGTGATTAGAAAACAGGTGAGACAGACTGATTAGATTCAGTATGTATGTTGGCTTTGTTTTTCTAGGCCTGAAGTTTTCACATTTCAATTAATTGTAGGTTAAGTATCAGGCAGATTCTTCACTGGGCTTCAAATGTGATAAAGTTGCTTCTTATTTTTAAGAAGGCCGTTGCAATCCTGCATTTATTTTACACCTCAGTGCTTGTTTTACACACAAGCACACACACCCACACACCACACACATCAACACACACACAAACACATAATTAGAGCACATTTAACACTCAAATAAAGCTTTACCTACTGATTCATAACTAGGGTATTTTTTTTAATAAGTATTGTGTCTTGGTCTCTACTGGGGAAACATGGTTCAATGTGAGTTCTCTGGTTTGTTGTAGGGCAGTGAACGTTCACTTGTTGGCAATGATATAGAAATGGGGAGTAAGAGTTTAAAAGTTTTTACAGTAGGTAGGCAGAGTCAGAGTATGGAATCTAAGAATAAGAAATTGGGGAATTTCCTCTTTGTTTCTTCATTTCAACCTCCTAATAATTCATGTATATTTTCCAAAAGTCTCCCAGAAAACAAGGACTAGGTCAATCCACATATCAGTGAACCATAGCAGAATGCGACTCTGAATTTCATATAAACAGTCATAAAATCAAAAAGACAGGTGCTGGGGTTTTGGCTCAGCACTAGAGTGCTGGCTTCACACTTTCAAAGGTCCTGAGTTGGATCCCCAACACCATACGTGAAAGGAATGAATGAACCAATGCATGAGTGTATGATGAATGAATTAAAGGTATAAGGAGGAGGAGGAAGAGGAGGAGGAGGAGGAGAAATAGAAGAAGATGATGAGAAATTTGACAGAAGGGAAAAAGGGGAGGAGAGTGAGTTTAAAGTGTGGTTTCCAATTCCCAAACGTTAAATTACAGCAGACGGGATAGAGAGAGAAGATGGGAGGGCAGGAGAGGGGGGATAGTAGAGGCTAGAAAAGGTAGCAGAATACAACAGTTACTAACGTGGCATTTTGTAAAAACGTGGATGTGTAAACAATGTGATTGTGCAATCTGTATATGGGGTCAAAATGGGAGTTCCTAACTCACTTGAATCTAATGTAGGAAATATGGTATCTCAAGAGCTATGTAAGGTTTTAAGCAACCAATATAAAAAAGAGGTCTTCATTTTTCTTTGTAGTTGAGATCTCCTGTTTCCTTGACATGTTTAGTTGTGTTCTCTCCTTTAGTCCTCCCATGCTCTAGTTATTCTGATATGGAAAAACTAGCTGAAATGCCCAACCAGTCTCTAAATCAGTGACACTTTTTCATTAAGCCTAAAGTCACTTTACAATTGCTACAGTCATACTAAATACACTTCTTTGTTTGGAGTTTAAAAGATATTTCCATCAGCTAGATTACAAGGACCTAGAACTCCCATTCTTGTTTATGTAAGAGTGGCTTCATCAGATTAAATGCCGTTCTCTGGAATAACATAAAATAGGAATAATTTACTCATAAGATTCTTACGTAAACCATCTTTATTTACAAAATACTATCTTAAGAATTATTGTTTCATTGAGCTTCAATTGGAGCCAAAGTATAGTCAATTACTGAGCTAAAAGCAGTTACTTAAAAACTAAAAATGAGAGATAAGTCAAATTACATTTGAAGAGAGAGCAACAGCATGAGGTTTCTTGTTTGGTTCTGGATGTTGAGTAACAGGCTCATTTGCAGGTGGAAGGAACCCTTCAGGCAACTCACTTGTACTTTCAGAATGGGGGTGAAGAGGGCTGAATTCCAGCTCTTGGGGGAAGATTTTTGTGAGGAAAACCCCCTCCCTGCATAGACACTTCGCATTGGAAATGGAGTGGGTGGCGGGTCAGGTGGAAAATAATCTCCAGGTTCCCAGACAAGTTTCCTGGGAGAGGTGGAGGAAAAAAAAGGTCCTCTTCTCATGAACTGACTCCTTGGGTCAACTGGAAACAAGGCACCTCTGACTGGAGGGAAAGGTGCCAACACAGAGCCAGAGCCAGTTGCTTGGTTTTCAGCATGGAGAGGTGAATCAGGCACATCAGAGTCCAAAGGAGGCATATTAGGAATTCTGTGTTCTGCTGGTCCCGATGCTCTACCACAATTTGAGTAAAACCTATCTTGCCTTTGTAGAGGAAGACGTGCATCAGAAGAATATGGTTGGCCTGGCGGAGGGATCATCAGCCTGCTGGCCTGTTCCCCTGGAGGAGAGAGGGGCCCAGCCTGAGAAGGTGCTCTCTGAAAATCAGTGAACTTATGACAGCTGGATTCTCTTGCTTTACTGCTAGTCGCATGGTCCAGAGGATTCTCCAGGGCCCCTTGACCCTCTTCCTCCTCCCACTGGAGTGAAAGGTGAGAGTGTGAGTGGACCACTCTTTTCAAAATGAGGAGGTCTCCTTTCAGATGAAGGGTGACCTATTGGTGAGGGCCCATTTGGAGAAGGCTTTCTGCCCATTGCTGAGTTGGAAACATCCAGTGCATCATAGGGATCTTTTTCTACAAGTTCAAATCTAAGCTCCTTCTCAGTTAATTTCTGTCTGTTGCGTGCATTTTGTTTCCTGAAATAACTGAGGTTTCTTTCAGCAATCCGAGCTGCCAACTCACTAGCATCTGCTTCTTTCTCGGAGGAAGTAATCTTCCCCAGACAGGAACGAATGGTACTCTGCAATTGTTCTTCAAGATATTGGGCTCTCTTTCTGTAGGTCTCCAGCTCTTTTATTGTATGGCTCATCTTTTCTTCGACTTTGGAAAGTTTCTCCTTTTGCTCCACACGGCAGTTTTCCTCCACTCTTAATTTCCTGTGCAGTTTCATCATATTTTCTTGACAGCGTTCCATCATGACTTTAAAGTTCTTCTGTAGGGTCTCATTCTCACTTTGCAGCTGTGCATTTTCGGACTGCAAGGATGCCTCTTCAGTCTGCAGACTTTTAAGGTGTTCTGTAAGGTCTTCCGTGGTTTTCTCCACTTCAGATGAGAAAGTACATTTTTGATTTCTTCCTCCTTCCAAGATTTCTAAGGAGGCCTTTAGCTTATCACCATAAACCAGGTTCCTCAAAGCTCCTTTGGACTCATCCTCCAAGTGAGCACCAATTTCGGGTTCACTCGTCTTTCCCAGTTCGAGGTGACCACCATCCCTTTGGGCTCCCAGGCTTGGAGAAGATCTATCCTTCATCTTCAGCAAGCATTCACTCAGAGACTCCATGTGATTTTCTGTGTCCCTTAGAACTTGTTCTCCAGCTACTTTAGAGTCCTCTAATATGATTTTTGCTTTATATTGGACACCTCCTTGTTGCCTCTGTGCTTCAGCTTCTCCTTGTATTGTTGGTCTCTGCGTTGGCGGAAGTAGGGATCCTTCATTCAAAACCTCTTTGATTGCCAGCTTCAGTTCTTCCTCATTCACTTGAAAGAGTCTCCAGTTTGTTTTAGCTTCAGCTATTTGTGATCTGAGGGATTCAGATTCACCTTGGAGGGACTGTATCCTTCTTGATAGATGCGCCATCGTTTCATCCTGTTGACCATGTTGAGCCTTCTGTGCTTTGAGCTCTTCTTCTAGAAAGAGCATTTCAACGCCATGGCTGGATTCGGGCCTATGCAGCTTTTCGTCGGTTGCCTCCAGCTGTTGTGCTTCTCTTGAACCCTTCTCAAACCTGCAATCCTTTAAAGATGATTCTAAGCCTTCATGTTCTTTTTCAACAAGGCTCACTTTTTCAAGAAGTCCACATTTTGCCTCAATAAGTCCAGCAAGATTTAGAGCCAGCCTTTTTTCTCTTCCCACGTAAAGCCTGCTACGAACCGACTGAAAACCTCTCCAGAAAAGTGAGAGAACAGCAAAAAATCCAAGAGCTGTACACATCACCAACTCCCAAGGAAAGCCATAAGGAAGATGGCCTGGCTTCATGTCTTCGGACAATGCTGCCACAACCCTGGGTGCTTCTTCAAGAACCACCCACTAGGATGGCTGAGAGGCAGCCCTTGGCTCCTCCATCACGCCAAGACAGCTTTGGCTCTTGCCACCACAACCACAGCCTGACCAGGCAGGCCAACACAGGCTGTGGACACTCAGGTGTTTGGTCAGGAACTCCAACCTGCACCAGGCAACGGAGCAGACCACTGTGATCCCCTTCAGGGGCTGAGCGTATGGTGGGTGGTGGGCGCATGGCGGTGGGAGCCATGATCAAAGGCTCCCAGGAGCCTTGTTGTGCTCAACTGCCCATCAGGGGAGTCTTGTCCGCTTCCCTACCCAGTGCATCCTCATGTGCCACAGGTTTCGGTCCCTCCCACTCCAGCCAGAGAGAATTCCTCTCCATGCCACCCACCCCTTGATTTGGTTTAGGCCAGGCCAAGGCGGGGTTAGTAGGAAGATTCCATCCAGTCATAATAACATTCAGTTTGATGTCACTCAAATTCTAAAGCTGACTAAACTGTTCAAACAGCTTTTATGGCCTCTATTGGTCTTTGTGTCCCTTGCCTTTTGTTTGAGTGACTCAGTCCTTTCCCTGCCCTTGTGCTCTCCCTATTTCCTACCTTCCTTGCTTCCTTCCTCCCTTCCTGGGTTTTCCCCTTTTCTTCTTCCTTCTTTTCTACCTCCCTGCATCCCTCCAACTTTGCCTTCCTCCCTTCCATCTTTCTCTCTCCCTTCCCTCCCTTTTCTTTTCTTGCAAGTGTTTGGGGTGAAAGTCCATGGCAGGCCAGCCCCAAGCTAGGCAAGGTCACTGCCACTGAGCTACAACATCCCCAGACCGGCTGCCACTTCCTATGCAAGTAACTTGAATTATCTCTAAAGAGAAACTCTCACATTAGTCTACTTTCAAAGTAATTTCAGAAGAGTTGCTAACATGGGCATAAATCAGTTATGACAAGTCATTTTTGAAAAGCACGGCACAGCTAATGTTCCTCCAAAGAAGGAGTGGAAAACTTAATTGGTTTTCAGGTCAGCATTTCTAGACTAGTACAAACCCTCCTAATCCTGATCTCTCCTTAGTCCTATGATTTCTTTAAGTGTCCCCTTTGCTCCTGTTCATGGAGTCATGTGTACAGAAATTATACCTGGTTCTATTGAACTCTACTTAATTCTTTCTCACCTCTGTGCTCCTTTGGCCAAGTCACTCCTCAACACTTACTGTAACCCTTTCAATTTTTTTGTCCATTTTCATTTAAAAAACTCTTTCAAAAATTGAACCATTTCGCATGCAGACACAGTCTTCTTGATCTGCTATCAATCCCCCACTACTGACATTGTAAGTTATTGAAATGTACACTTCCGGACCGTTTTCAGATTTTTGAATCCTGTATATCTATCTGTCTATCTATTTACAAACATAACATGGTATTCTGAAAGAATCGTTCTGCTTTTGGAGCTCTACATTGTGTTTTCCAGAAGCAGGCCTATTACACAGAGATGAATCCATGTTACCTAGATTGAGTTCAAACCGGAATGTGCACTCTGATTCCCATTATATTGTTCTACCTACTGATGGACAGTTCAGTTATATCCAGACCTCACCACCTCCCCCATTGAGTAAAACCCTTGTGAAGAGACATGTAGATGCCTTTATGAACATATTGATAATTTTTCATGGCAGTGTTTTCCAAAAACCAGTTAGTAAAATCAATTGATTCCTTTGCAGCCTGAAATGACCTTCATTCCAGTTTACTGGTATAAGAACCGCAGTATATCAGCAACCATTCTCCAATAGTAGTTCAGGCAGAAGTCATTCTAGATAACAAGCAGTGCCGGATCCTCCATGTATTTTACACAGCCCATGACGGGGGACATCCGTCCATTCGTTTAGAACAACTGATGTTTTATGCTGGCAATTTAGGTTTATTTAAAGGAGTGATTAGAAAACAGGTGAGACAGACTGATTAGATTCAGTATGTATGTTGGCTTTGTTTTTCTAGGCCTGAAGTTTTCACATTTCAATTAATTGTAGGTTAAGTATCAGGCAGATTCTTCACTGGGCTTCAAATGTGATAAAGTTGCTTCTTATTTTTAAGAAGGCCGTTGCAATCCTGCATTTATTTTACACCTCAGTGCTTGTTTTACACACAAGCACACACACCCACACACCACACACATCAACACACACACAAACACATAATTAGAGCACATTTAACACTCAAATAAAGCTTTACCTACTGATTCATAACTAGGGTATTTTTTTTAATAAGTATTGTGTCTTGGTCTCTACTGGGGAAACATGGTTCAATGTGAGTTCTCTGGTTTGTTGTAGGGCAGTGAACGTTCACTTGTTGGCAATGATATAGAAATGGGGAGTAAGAGTTTAAAAGTTTTTACAGTAGGTAGGCAGAGTCAGAGTATGGAATCTAAGAATAAGAAATTGGGGAATTTCCTCTTTGTTTCTTCATTTCAACCTCCTAATAATTCATGTATATTTTCCAAAAGTCTCCCAGAAAACAAGGACTAGGTCAATCCACATATCAGTGAACCATAGCAGAATGCGACTCTGAATTTCATATAAACAGTCATAAAATCAAAAAGACAGGTGCTGGGGTTTTGGCTCAGCACTAGAGTGCTGGCTTCACACTTTCAAAGGTCCTGAGTTGGATCCCCAACACCATACATGAAAGGAATGAATGAACCAATGCATGAGTGTATGATGAATGAATTAAAGGTATAAGGAGGAGGAGGAAGAGGAGGAGGAGGAGGAGAAATAGAAGAAGATGATGAGAAATTTGACAGGAGGGAAAAAGGGGAGGAGAGTGAGTTTAAAGTGTGGTTTCCAATTCCCAAACGTTAAATTACAGCAGACGGGATAGAGAGAGAAGATGGGAGGGCAGGAGAGGGGGGATAGTAGAGGCTAGAAAAGGTAGCAGAATACAACAGTTACTAACATGGCATTTTGTAAAAACGTGGATGTGTAAACAATGTGATTGTGCAATCTGTATATGGGGTCAAAATGGGAGTTCATAACTCACTTGAATCTAATGTAGGAAATATGGTATCTCAAGAGCTATGTAAGGTTTTAAGCAACCAATATAAAAAAGAGGTCTTCATTTTTCTTTGTAGTTGAGATCTCCTGTTTCCTTGACATGTTTAGTTGTGTTCTCTCCTTTAGTCCTCCCATGCTCTAGTTATTCTGATATGGAAAAACTAGCTGAAATGCCCAACCAGTCTCTAAATCAGTGACACTTTTTCATTAAGCCTAAAGTCACTTTACAATTGCTACAGTCATACTAAATACACTTCTTTGTTTGGAGTTTAAAAGATATTTCCACCAGCTAGATTACAAGGACCTAGAACTCCCATTCTTGTTTATGTAAGAGTGGCTTCATCAGATTAAATGCCGTTCTCTGGAATAACATAAAATAGGAATAATTTACTCATAAGATTCTTACGTAAACCATCTTTATTTACAAAATACTATCTTAAGAATTATTGTTTCATTGAGCTTCAATTGGAGCCAAAGTATAGTCAATTACTGAACTAAAAGCAGTTACTTAAAAACTAAAAATGAGAGATAAGTCAAATTACATTTGAAGAGAGAGCAACAGCATGAGGTTTCTTGTTTGGTTCTGGATGTTGAGTAACAGGCTCATTTGCAGGTGGAAGGAACCCTTCAGGCAACTCACTTGTACTTTCAGAATGGGGGTGAAGAGGGCTGAATTCCAGCTCTTGGGGGAAGATTTTGTGAGGAAAACCCCCTCCCTGCATAGACACTTCGCATTGGAAATGGAGTGGGTGGCGGGTCAGGTGGAAAATAATCTCCAGGTTCCCAGACAAGTTTCCTGGGAGAGGTGGAGGAAAAAAAAGGTCCTCTTCTCATGAACTGACTCCTTGGGTCACCTGGAAACAAGGCACCTCTGACTGGAGGGAAAGGTGCCAACACAGAGCCAGAGCCAGTTGCTTGGTTTTCAGCATGGAGAGGTGAATCAGGCACATCAGAGTCCAAAGGAGGCATATTAGGAATTCTGTGTTCTGCTGGTCCCGATGCTCTACCACAATTTGAGTAAAACCTATCTTGCCTTTGTAGAGGAAGACGTGCATCAGAAGAATATGGTTGGCCTGGCGGAGGGATCATCAGCCTGCTGGCCTGTTCCCCTGGAGGAGAGAGGGGCCCAGCCTGAGAAGGTGCTCTCTGAAAATCAGTGAACTTATGACAGCTGGATTCTCTTCCTTTACTGCTAGTCGCATGGTCCAGAGGATTCTCCAGGGCCCCTTGACCCTCTTCCTCCTCCCACTGGAGTGAAAGGTGAGAGTGTGAGTGGACCACTCTTTTCAAAATGAGGAGGTCTCCTTTCAGATGAAGGGTGACCTATTGGTGAGGGCCCATTTGGAGAAGGCTTTCTGCCCATTGCTGAGTTGGAAACATCCAGTGCATCATAGGGATCTTTTTCTACAAGTTCAAATCTAAGCTCCTTCTCAGTTAATTTCTGTCTGTTGCGTGCATTTTGTTTCCTGAAATAACTGAGGTTTCTTTCAGCAATCCGAGCTGCCAACTCACTAGCATCTGCTTCTTTCTCGGAGGAAGTAATCTTCCCCAGACAGGAACGAATGGTACTCTGCAATTGTTCTTCAAGATATTGGGCTCTCTTTCTGTAGGTCTCCAGCTCTTTTATTGTATGGCTCATCTTTTCTTCGACTTTGGAAAGTTTCTCCTTTTGCTCCACACGCCAGTTTTCCTCCACTCTTAATTTCCTGTGCAGTTTCATCATATTTTCTTGACAGCGTTCCATCATGACTTTAAAGTTCTTCTGTAGGGTCTCATTCTCACTTTGCAGCTGTGCATTTTCGGACTGCAAGGATGCCTGTTCAGTCTGCAGACTTTTAAGGTGTTCTGTAAGGTCTTCCGTGGTTTTCTCCACTTCAGATGAGAAAGTACATTTTTGATTTCTTCCTCCTTCCAAGATTTCTAAGGAGGCCTTTAGCTTATCACCATAAACCAGGTTCCTCAAAGCTCCTTTGGACTCATCCTCCAAGTGAGCACCAATTTCGGGTTCACTCGTCTTTCCCAGTTCCAGGTGACCACCATCCCTTTGGGCTCCCAGGCTTGGAGAAGATCTATCCGTCATCTTCAGCAAGCATTCACTCAGAGACTCCATGTGATTTTCTGTGTCCCTTAGAACTTGTTCTCCAGCTACTTTAGAGTCCTCTAATATGATTTTTGCTTTATATTGGACACCTCCTTGTTGCCTCTGTGCTTCAGCTTCTCCTTGTATTGTTGGTCTCTGCGTTGGCGGAAGTAGGGATCCTTCATTCAAAACCTCTTTGATTGCCAGCTTCAGTTCTTCCTCATTCACTTGAAAGAGTCTCCAGTTTGTTTTAGCTTCAGCTATTTGTGATCTGAGGGATTCAGATTCACCTTGGAGGGACTGTATCCTTCTTGATAGATGCGCCATCGTTTCATCCTGTTGACCATGTTGAGCCTTCTGTGCTTTGAGCTCTTCTTCTAGAAAGAGCATTTCAACGCCATGGCTGGATTCGGGCCTATGCAGCTTTTCGTCGGTTGCCTCCAGCTGTTGTGCTTCTCTTGAACCCTTCTCAAACCTGCAATCCTTTAAAGATGATTCTAAGCCTTCATGTTCTTTTTCAACAAGGCTCACTTTTTCAAGAAGTCCACATTTTGCCTCAATAAGTCCAGCAAGATTTAGAGCCAGCCTTTTTTCTCTTCCCACGTAAAGCCTGCTACGAACCGACTGAAAACCTCTCCAGAAAAGTGAGAGAACAGCAAAAAATCCAAGAGCTGTACACATCACCAAGTCCCAAGGAAAGCCATAAGGAAGATGGCCTGGCTTCATGTCTTCGGACAATGCTGCCACAACCCTGGGTGCTTCTTCCAGAACCACCCACTAGGATGGCTGAGAGGCAGCCCTTGGCTCCTCCATCACGCCAAGACAGCTTTGGCTCTTGCCACCACAACCACAGCCTGCCCAGGCAGGCCAACACAGGCTGTGGACACTCAGGTGTTTGGTCAGGAACTCCAACCTGCACCAGGCAACGGAGCAGACCACTGTGATCCCCTTCAGGGGCTGAGCGTATGGTGGGTGGTGGGCGTATGGCGGTGGGAGCCACGATCAAAGGCTCCCAGGAGCCTTGTTGTGCTCAACTGCCCATCAGGGGAGTCTTGTCCGCTTCCCTACCCAGTGCATCCTCATGTGCCACAGGTTTCGGTCCCTCCCACTCCAGCCAGAGAGAATTCCTCTCCATGCCACCCACCCCTTGATTTGGTTTAGGCCAGGCCAAGGCGGGGTTAGTAGGAAGATTCCATCCAGTCATAATAACATTCAGTTTGATGTCACTCAAATTCTAAAGCTGACTAAACTGTTCAAACAGCTTTTATGGCCTCTATTGGTCTTTGTGTCCCTTGCCTTTTGTTTGAGTGACTCAGTCCTTTCCCTGCCCTTGTGCTCTCCCTATTTCCTACCTTCCTTGCTTCCTTCCTCCCTTCCTGGGTTTTCCCCTTTTCTTCTTCCTTCTTTTCTACCTCCCTGCATCCCTCCAACTTTGCCTTCCTCCCTTCCAACTTTCTCTCTCCCTTCCCTCCCTTTTCTTTTCTTGCAAGTGTTTGGGGTGAAAGTCCATGGCAGGCCAGCCCCAAGCTAGGCAAGGTCACTGCCACTGAGCTACAACATCCCCAGACCTGCTGCCACTTCCTATGCAAGTAACTTGAATTATCTCTAAAGAGAAACTCTCACATTAGTCTACTTTCAAAGTAATTTCAGAAGAGTTGCTAACATGGGCATAAATCAGTTATGACAAGTCATTTTTGAAAAGCACGGCACAGCTAATGTTCCTCCAGAGAAGGAGTGGAAAACTTAATTGGTTTTCAGGTCAGCATTTCTAGACTAGTACAAACCCTCCTAATCCTGATCTCTCCTTAGTCCTATGATTTCTTTAAGTGTCCCCTTTGCTCCTGTTCATGGAGTCATGTGTACAGAAATTATACCTGGTTCTATTGAACTCTACTTAATTCTTTCTCACCTCTGTGCTCCTTTGGCCAAGTCACTCCTCAACACTTACTGTAACCCTTTCAATTTTTTTGTCCATTTTCATTTAAAAAACTCTTTCAAAAATTGAACCATTTCGCATGCAGACACAGTCTTCTTGATCTGCTATCAATCCCCCACTACTGACATTGTAAGTTATTGAAATGTACACTTCCGGACCGTTTTCAGATTTTTGAATCCTGTATATCTATCTGTCTATCTATTTACAAACATAACATGGTATTCTGAAAGAATCGTTCTGCTTTTGGAGCTCTACATTGTGTTTTCCAGAAGCAGGCCTATTACACAGAGATGAATCCATGTTACCTAGATTGAGTTCAAACCGGAATGTGCACTCTGATTCCCATTATATTGTTCTACCTACTGATGGACAGTTCAGTTATATCCAGACCTCACCACCTCCCCCATTGAGTAAAACCCTTGTGAAGAGACATGTAGATGCCTTTATGAACATATTGATAATTTTTCATGGCAGTGTTTTCCAAAAACCAGTTAGTAAAATCAATTGATTCCTTTGCAGCCTGAAATGACCTTCATTCCAGTTTACTGGTATAAGAACCGCAGTATATCAGCAACCATTCTCCAATAGTAGTTCAGGCAGAAGTCATTCTAGATAACAAGCAGTGCCGGATCCTCCATGTATTTTACACAGCCCATGACGGGGGACATCCGTCCATTCGTTTAGAACAACTGATGTTTTATGCTGGCAATTTAGGTTTATTTAAAGGAGTGATTAGAAAACAGGTGAGACAGACTGATTAGATTCAGTATGTATGTTGGCTTTGTTTTTCTAGGCCTGAAGTTTTCACATTTCAATTAATTGTAGGTTAAGTATCAGGCAGATTCTTCACTGGGCTTCAAATGTGATAAAGTTGCTTCTTATTTTTAAGAAGGCCGTTGCAATCCTGCATTTATTTTACACCTCAGTGCTTGTTTTACACACAAGCACACACACCCACACACCACACACATCAACACACACACAAACACATAATTAGAGCACATTTAACACTCAAATGAAGCTTTACCTACTGATTCATAACTAGGGTATTTTTTTTTAATAAGTATTGTGTCTTGGTCTCTACTGGGGAAACATGGTTCAATGTGAGTTCTCTGGTTTGTTGTAGGGCAGTGAACGTTCACTTGTTGGCAATGATATAGAAATGGGGAGTAAGAGTTTAAAAGTTTTTACAGTAGGTAGGCAGAGTCAGAGTATGGAATCTAAGAATAAGAAATTGGGGAATTTCCTCTTTGTTTCTTCATTTCAACCTCCTAATAATTCATGTATATTTTCCAAAAGTCTCCCAGAAAACAAGGACTAGGTCAATCCACATATCAGTGAACCATAGCAGAATGCGACTCTGAGTTTCATATAAACAGTCATAAAATCAAAAAGACAGGTGCTGGGGTTTTGGCTCAGCACTAGAGTGCTGGCTTCACACTTTCAAAGGTCCTGAGTTGGATCCCCAACACCATACGTGAAAGGAATGAATGAACCAATGCATGAGTGTATGATGAATGAATTAAAGGTATAAGGAGGAGGAGGAAGAGGAGGAGGAGGAGGAGAAATAGAAGAAGATGATGAGAAATTTGACAGAAGGGAAAAAGGGGAGGAGAGTGAGTTTAAAGTGTGGTTTCCAATTCCCAAACGTTAAATTACAGCAGACGGGATAGAGAGAGAAGATGGGAGGGCAGGAGAGGGGGGATAGTAGAGGCTAGAAAAGGTAGCAGAATACAACAGTTACTAACGTGGCATTTTGTAAAAACGTGGATGTGTAAACAATGTGATTGTGCAATCTGTATATGGGGTCAAAATGGGAGTTCATAACTCACTTGAATCTAATGTAGGAAATATGGTATCTCAAGAGCTATGTAAGGTTTTAAGCAACCAATATAAAAAAGAGGTCTTCATTTTTCTTTGTAGTTGAGATCTCCTGTTTCCTTGACATGTTTAGTTGTGTTCTCTCCTTTAGTCCTCCCATGCTCTAGTTATTCTGATATGGAAAAACTAGCTGAAATGCCCAACCAGTCTCTAAATCAGTGACACTTTTTCATTAAGCCTAAAGTCACTTTACAATTGCTACAGTCATACTAAATACACTTCTTTGTTTGGAGTTTAAAAGATATTTCCACCAGCTAGATTACAAGGACCTAGAACTCCCATTCTTGTTTATGTAAGAGTGGCTTCATCAGATTAAATGCCGTTCTCTGGAATAACATAAAATAGGAATAATTTACTCATAAGATTCTTACGTAAACCATCTTTATTTACAAAATACTATCTTAAGAATTATTGTTTCATTGAGCTTCAATTGGAGCCAAAGTATAGTCAATTACTGAACTAAAAGCAGTTACTTAAAAACTAAAAATGAGAGATAAGTCAAATTACATTTGAAGAGAGAGCAACAGCATGAGGTTTCTTGTTTGGTTCTGGATGTTGAGTAACAGGCTCATTTGCAGGTGGAACGAACCCTTCAGGCAACTCACTTGTACTTTCAGAATGGGGGTGAAGAGGGCTGAATTCCAGCTCTTGGGGGAAGATTTTGTGAGGAAAACCCCCTCCCTGCATAGACACTTCGCATTGGAAATGGAGTGGGTGGCGGGTCAGGTGGAAAATAATCTCCAGGTTCCCAGACAAGTTTCCTGGGAGAGGTGGAGGAAAAAAAAGGTCCTCTTCTCATGAACTGACTCCTTGGGTCAACTGGAAACAAGGCACCTCTGACTGGAGGGAAAGGTGCCAACACAGAGCCAGAGCCAGTTGCTTGGTTTTCAGCATGGAGAGGTGAATCAGGCACATCAGAGTCCAAAGGAGGCATATTAGGAATTCTGTGTTCTGCTGGTCCCGATGCTCTACCACAATTTGAGTAAAACCTATCTTGCCTTTGTAGAGGAAGACGTGCATCAGAAGAATATGGTTGGCCTGGCGGAGGGATCATCAGCCTGCTGGCCTGTTCCCCTGGAGGAGAGAGGGGCCCAGCCTGAGAAGGTGCTCTCTGAAAATCAGTGAACTTATGACAGCTGGATTCTCTTGCTTTACTGCTAGTCGCATGGTCCAGAGGATTCTCCAGGGCCCCTTGACCCTCTTCCTCCTCCCACTGGAGTGAAAGGTGAGAGTGTGAGTGGACCACTCTTTTCAAAATGAGGAGGTCTCCTTTCAGATGAAGGGTGACCTATTGGTGAGGGCCCATTTGGAGAAGGCTTTCTGCCCATTGCTGAGTTGGAAACATCCAGTGCATCATAGGGATCTTTTTCTACAAGTTCAAATCTAAGCTCCTTCTCAGTTAATTTCTGTCTGTTGCGTGCATTTTGTTTCCTGAAATAACTGAGGTTTCTTTCAGCAATCCGAGCTGCCAACTCACTAGCATCTGCTTCTTTCTCGGAGGAAGTAATCTTCCCCAGACAGGAACGAATGGTACTCTGCAATTGTTCTTCAAGATATTGGGCTCTCTTTCTGTAGGTCTCCAGCTCTTTTATTGTATGGCTCATCTTTTCTTCGACTTTGGAAAGTTTCTCCTTTTGCTCCACACGCCAGTTTTCCTCCACTCTTAATTTCCTGTGCAGTTTCATCATATTTTCTTGACAGCGTTCCATCATGACTTTAAAGTTCTTCTGTAGGGTCTCATTCTCACTTTGCAGCTGTGCATTTTCGGACTGCAAGGATGCCTGTTCAGTCTGCAGACTTTTAAGGTGTTCTGTAAGGTCTTCCGTGGTTTTCTCCACTTCAGATGAGAAAGTACATTTTTGATTTCTTCCTCCTTCCAAGATTTCTAAGGAGGCCTTTAGCTTATCACCATAAACCAGGTTCCTCAAAGCTCCTTTGGACTCATCCTCCAAGTGAGCACCAATTTCGGGTTCACTCGTCTTTCCCAGGTCCAGGTGACCACCATCCCTTTGGGCTCCCAGGCTTGGAGAAGATCTATCCTTCATCTTCAGCAAGCATTCACTCAGAGACTCCATGTGATTTTCTGTGTCCCTTAGAACTTGTTCTCCAGCTACTTTAGAGTCCTCTAATATGATTTTTGCTTTATATTGGACACCTCCTTGTTGCCTCTGTGCTTCAGCTTCTCCTTGTATTGTTGGTCTCTGCGTTGGCGGAAGTAGGGATCCTTCATTCAAATCCTCTTTGATTGCCAGCTTCAGTTCTTCCTCATTCACTTGAAAGAGTCTCCAGTTTGTTTTAGCTTCAGCTATTTGTGATCTGAGGGATTCAGATTCACCTTGGAGGGACTGTATCCTTCTTGATAGATGCGCCATCGTTTCATCCTGTTGACCATGTTGAGCCTTCTGTGCTTTGAGCTCTTCTTCTAGAAACAGCATTTCAACGCCATGGCTGGATTCGGGCCTATGCAGCTTTTCGTCGGTTGCCTCCAGCTGTTGTGCTTCTCTTGAACCCTTCTCAAACCTGCAATCCTTTAAAGATGATTCTAAGCCTTCATGTTCTTTTTCAACAAGGCTCACTTTTTCAAGAAGTCCACATTTTGCCTCAATAAGTCCAGCAAGATTTAGAGCCAGCCTTTTTTCTCTTCCCACGTAAAGCCTGCTACGAACCGACTGAAAACCTCTCCAGAAAAGTGAGAGAACAGCAAAAAATCCAAGAGCTGTACACATCACCAACTCCCAAGGAAAGCCATAAGGAAGATGGCCTGGCTTCATGTCTTCGGACAATGCTGCCACAACCCTGGGTGCTTCTTCCAGAACCACCCACTAGGATGGCTGAGAGGCAGCCCTTGGCTCCTCCATCACGCCAAGACAGCTTTGGCTCTTGCCACCACAACCACAGCCTGCCCAGGCAGGCCAACACAGGCTGTGGACACTCAGGTGTTTGGTCAGGAACTCCAACCTGCACCAGGCAACGGAGCAGACCACTGTGATCCCCTTCAGGGGCTGAGCGTATGGTGGGTGGTGGGCGTATGGCGGTGGGAGCCACGATCAAAGGCTCCCAGGAGCCTTGTTGTGCTCAACTGCCCATCAGGGGAGTCTTGTCCGCTTCCCTACCCAGTGCATCCTCATGTGCCACAGGTTTCGGTCCCTCCCACTCCAGCCAGAGAGAATTCCTCTCCATGCCACCCACCCCTTGATTTGGTTTAGGCCAGGCCAAGGCGGGGTTAGTAGGAAGATTCCATCCAGTCATAATAACATTCAGTTTGATGTCACTCAAATTCTAAAGCTGACTAAACTGTTCAAACAGCTTTTATGGCCTCTATTGGTCTTTGTGTCCCTTGCCTTTTGTTTGAGTGACTCAGTCCTTTCCCTGCCCTTGTGCTCTCCCTATTTCCTACCTTCCTTGCTTCCTTCCTCCCTTCCTGGGTTTTCCCCTTTTCTTCTTCCTTCTTTTCTACCTCCCTGCATCCCTCCAACTTTGCCTTCCTCCCTTCCAACTTTCTCTCTCCCTTCCCTCCCTTTTCTTTTCTTGCAAGTGTTTGGGGTGAAAGTCCATGGCAGGCCAGCCCCAAGCTAGGCAAGGTCACTGCCACTGAGCTACAACATCCCCAGACCTGCTGCCACTTCCTATGCAAGTAACTTGAATTATCTCTAAAGAGAAACTCTCACATTAGTCTACTTTCAAAGTAATTTCAGAAGAGTTGCTAACATGGGCATAAATCAGTTATGACAAGTCATTTTTGAAAAGCACGGCACAGCTAATGTTCCTCCAGAGAAGGAGTGGAAAACTTAATTGGTTTTCAGGTCAGCATTTCTAGACTAGTACAAACCCTCCTAATCCTGATCTCTCCTTAGTCCTATGATTTCTTTAAGTGTCCCCTTTGCTCCTGTTCATGGAGTCATGTGTACAGAAATTATACCTGGTTCTATTGAACTCTACTTAATTCTTTCTCACCTCTGTGCTCCTTTGGCCAAGTCACTCCTCAACACTTACTGTAACCCTTTCAATTTTTTTGTCCATTTTCATTTAAAAAACTCTTTCAAAAATTGAACCATTTCGCATGCAGACACAGTCTTCTTGATCTGCTATCAATCCCCCACTACTGACATTGTAAGTTATTGAAATGTACACTTCCGGACCGTTTTCAGATTTTTGAATCCTGTATATCTATCTGTCTATCTATTTACAAACATAACATGGTATTCTGAAAGAATCGTTCTGCTTTTGGAGCTCTACATTGTGTTTTCCAGAAGCAGGCCTATTACACAGAGATGAATCCATGTTACCTAGATTGAGTTCAAACCGGAATGTGCACTCTGATTCCCATTATATTGTTCTACCTACTGATGGACAGTTCAGTTATATCCAGACCTCACCACCTCCCCCATTGAGTAAAACCCTTGTGAAGAGACATGTAGATGCCTTTATGAACATATTGATAATTTTTCATGGCAGTGTTTTCCAAAAACCAGTTAGTAAAATCAATTGATTCCTTTGCAGCCTGAAATGACCTTCATTCCAGTTTACTGGTATAAGAACCGCAGTATATCAGCAACCATTCTCCAATAGTAGTTCAGGCAGAAGTCATTCTAGATAACAAGCAGTGCCGGATCCTCCATGTATTTTACACAGCCCATGACGGGGGACATCCGTCCATTCGTTTAGAACAACTGATGTTTTATGCTGGCAATTTAGGTTTATTTAAAGGAGTGATTAGAAAACAGGTGAGACAGACTGATTAGATTCAGTATGTATGTTGGCTTTGTTTTTCTAGGCCTGAAGTTTTCACATTTCAATTAATTGTAGGTTAAGTATCAGGCAGATTCTTCACTGGGCTTCAAATGTGATAAAGTTGCTTCTTATTTTTAAGAAGGCCGTTGCAATCCTGCATTTATTTTACACCTCAGTGCTTGTTTTACACACAAGCACACACACCCACACACCACACACATCAACACACACACAAACACATAATTAGAGCACATTTAACACTCAAATAAAGCTTTACCTACTGATTCATAACTAGGGTATTTTTTTTTAATAAGTATTGTGTCTTGGTCTCTACTGGGGAAACATGGTTCAATGTGAGTTCTCTGGTTTGTTGTAGGGCAGTGAACGTTCACTTGTTGGCAATGATATAGAAATGGGGAGTAAGAGTTTAAAAGTTTTTACAGGAGGTAGGCAGAGTCAGAGTATGGAATCTAAGAATAAGAAATTGGGGAATTTCCTCTTTGTTTCTTCATTTCAACCTCCTAATAATTCATGTATATTTTCCAAAAGTCTCCCAGAAAACAAGGACTAGGTCAATCCACATATCAGTGAACCATAGCAGAATGCGATTCTGAGTTTCATATAAACAGTCATAAAATCAAAAAGACAGGTGCTGGGGTTTTGGCTCAGCACTAGAGTGCTGGCTTCACACTTTCAAAGGTCCTGAGTTGGATCCCCTACACCATACGTGAAAGGAATGAATGAACCAATGCATGAGTGTATGATGAATGAATTAAAGGTATAAGGAGGAGGAGGAAGAGGAGGAGGAGGAGGAGAAATAGAAGAAGATGATGAGAAATTTGACAGAAGGGAAAAAGGGGAGGAGAGTGAGTTTAAAGTGTGGTTTCCAATTCCCAAACGTTAAATTACAGCAGACGGGATAGAGAGAGAAGATGGGAGGGCAGGAGAGGGGGGATAGTAGAGGCTAGAAAAGGTAGCAGAATACAACAGTTACTAACATGGCATTTTGTAAAAACGTGGATGTGTAAACAATGTGATTGTGCAATCTGTATATGGGGTCAAAATGGGAGTTCATAACTCACTTGAATCTAATGTAGGAAATATGGTATCTCAAGAGCTATGTAAGGTTTTAAGCAACCAATATAAAAAAGAGGTCTTCATTTTTCTTTGTAGTTGAGATCTCCTGTTTCCTTGACATGTTTAGTTGTGTTCTCTCCTTTAGTCCTCCCATGCTCTAGTTATTCTGATATGGAAAAACTAGCTGAAATGCCCAACCAGTCTCTAAATCAGTGACACTTTTTCATTAAGCCTAAAGTCACTTTACAATTGCTACAGTCATACTAAATACACTTCTTTGTTTGGAGTTTAAAAGATATTTCCACCAGCTAGATTACAAGGACCTAGAACTCCCATTCTTGTTTATGTAAGAGTGGCTTCATCAGATTAAATGCCGTTCTCTGGAATAACATAAAATAGGAATAATTTACTCATAAGATTCTTACGTAAACCATCTTTATTTACAAAATACTATCTTAAGAATTATTGTTTCATTGAGCTTCAATTGGAGCCAAAGTATAGTCAATTACTGAACTAAAAGCAGTTACTTAAAAACTAAAAATGAGAGATAAGTCAAATTACATTTGAAGAGAGAGCAACAGCATGAGGTTTCTTGTTTGGTTCTGGATGTTGAGTAACAGGTTCATTTGCAGGTGGAAGGAACCCTTCAGGCAACTCACTTGTACTTTCAGAATGGGGGTGAAGAGGGCTGAATTCCAGCTCTTGGGGGAAGATTTTGTGAGGAAAACCCCCTCCCTGCATAGACACTTCGCATTGGAAATGGAGTGGGTGGCGGGTCAGGTGGAAAATAATCTCCAGGTTCCCAGACAAGTTTCCTGGGAGAGGTGGAGGAAAAAAAAGGTCCTCTTCTCATGAACTGACTCCTTGGGTCAACTGGAAACAAGGCACCTCTGACTGGAGGGATAGATGCCAACACAGAGCCAGAGCCAGTTGCTTGGTTTTCAGCATGGAGAGGTGAATCAGGCACATCAGAGTCCAAAGGAGGCATATTAGGAATTCTGTGTTCTGCTGGTCCAGATGCTCTACCACAATTTGAGTAAAAAATATCTTGCCTTTGTAGAGGAAGACGTGCATCAGAAGAATATGGTTGGCCTGGCGGAGGGATCATCAGCCTGCTGGCCTGTTCCCCTGGAGGAGAGAGGGGCCCAGTCTGAGAAGGTGCTCTCTGAAAATCAGTGAACTTATGACAGCTGGATTCTCTTCCTTTACTGCTAGTCGCATGGTCCAGAGGATTCTCCAGGGCCCCTTGACCCTCTTCCTCCTCCCACTGGAGTGAAAGGTGAGAGTGTGAGTGGACCACTCTTTTCAAAATGAGGAGGTCTGCTTTCAGATGAAGGGTGACCTATTGGTGAGGGCCCATTTGGAGAAGGCTTTCTGCCCATTGCTGAGTTGGAAACATCCAGTGCATCATAGGGATCTTTTTCTACAAGTTCAAATCTAAGCTCCTTCTCAGTTAATTTCTGTCTGTTGCGTGCATTTTGTTTCCTGAAATAACTGAGGTTTCTTTCAGCAATCCGAGCTGCCAACTCACTAGCATCTGCTTATTCCTCAGAGGAAATAATCTTCCCCAGACAGGAACGAATGGTACTCTGCAATTGTTCTTCAAGATATTGGGCTCTCTTTCTGTAGGTCTCCAGCTCTTTTATTGTATGGCTCATCTTTTCTTCGACTTTGGAAAGTTTCTCCTTTTGCTCCACACGGCAGTTTTCCTCCACTCTTAATTTCCTGTGCAGTTTCATCATATTTTCTTGATAGCGTTCCATCATGACATTAAAGTTCTTCTGTAGGGTCTTATTCTCACTTTGCAGCTGTGCATTTTCGGACTGCAAGGATGCCTGTTCAGTCTGCAGACTTTTAAGGTGTTCTGTAAGGTCTTCCGTGGTTTTCTCCACTTCAGATGAGAAAGTACATTTTTGATTTCTTCCTCCTTCCAAGATTTCTAAGGGGGCCTTTAGCTTATCACCATAAACCAGGTTCCTCAAAGCTCCTTTGGACTCATCCTCCAAGTGAGCACCAATTTCGGGTTCACTCGTCTTTCCCAGGTCCAGGTGACCACCATCCCTTTGGGCTCCCAGGCTTGGAGAAGATCTATCCTTCATCTTCAGCAAGCATTCACTCAGAGACTCCATGTGATTTTCTGTGTCCCTTAGAACTTGTTCTCCAGCTACTTTAGAGTCCTCTAATATGATTTTTGCTTTATATTGGACACCTCCTTGTTCCCTCTGTGCTTCAGCTTCTCCTTGTATTGTTGGTCTCTGCGTTGGCGGAAGTAGGGATCCTTCATTCAAAACCTCTTTGATTGCCAGCTTCAGTTCTTCCTCATTCACTTGAAAGAGTCTCCAGTTTGTTTTAGCTTCAGCTATTTGTGATCTGAGGGATTCAGATTCACCTTGGAGGGACTGTATCCTTCTTGATAGATGCGCCATCGTTTCATCCTGTTGACCATGTTGAGCCTTCTGTGCTTTGAGCTCTTCTTCTAGAAAGAGCATTTCAACGCCATGGCTGGATTCGGGCCTATGCAGCTTTTCGTCGGTTGCCTCCAGCTGTTGTGCTTCTCTTGAACCCTTCTCAAACCTGCAATCCTTTAAAGATGATTCTAAGCCTTCATGTTCTTTTTCAACAAGGCTCACTTTTTCAAGAAGTCCACATTTTGCCTCAATAAGTCCAGCAAAATTTAGAGCCAGCCTTTTTTCTCTTCCCACGTAAAGCCTGCTACGAACCGACTGAAAACCTCTCCAGAAAAGTGAGAGAACAGCAAAAAATCCAAGAGCTGTACACATCACCAAGTCCCAAGGAAAGCCATAAGGAAGATGGCCTGGCTTCATGTCTTCGGACAATGCTGCCACAACCCTGGGTGCTTCTTCCAGAACCACCCACTAGGATGGCTGAGAGGCAGCCCTTGGCTCCTCCATCACGCCAAGACAGCTTTGGCTCTTGCCACCACAACCACAGCCTGCCCAGGCAGGCCAACACAGGCTGTGGACACTCAGGTGTTTGGTCAGGAACTCCAACCTGCACCAGGCAACGGAGCAGACCACTGTGATCCCCTTCAGGGGCTGAGCGTATGGTGGGTGGTGGGCGTATGGCGGTGGGAGCCACGATCAAAGGCTCCCAGGAGCCTTGTTGTGCTCAACTGCCCATCAGGGGAGTCTTGTCCGCTTCCCTACCCAGTGCATCCTCATGTGCCACAGGTTTCGGTCCCTCCCACTCCAGCCAGAGAGAATTCCTCTCCATGCCACCCACCCCTTGATTTGGTTTAGGCCAGGCCAAGGCGGGGTTAGTAGGAAGATTCCATCCAGTCATAATAACATTCAGTTTGATGTCACTCAAATTCTAAAGCTGACTAAACTGTTCAAACAGCTTTTATGGCCTCTATTGGTCTTTGTGTCCCTTGCCTTTTGTTTGAGTGACTCAGTCCTTTCCCTGCCCTTGTGCTCTCCCTATTTCCTACCTTCCTTGCTTCCTTCCTCCCTTCCTGGGTTTTCCCCTTTTCTTCTTCCTTCTTTTCTACCTCCCTGCATCCCTCCAACTTTGCCTTCCTCCCTTCCAACTTTCTCTCTCCCTTCCCTCCCTTTTCTTTTCTTGCAAGTGTTTGGGGTGAAAGTCCATGGCAGGCCAGCCCCAAGCTAGGCAAGGTCACTGCCACTGAGCTACAACATCCCCAGACCTGCTGCCACTTCCTATGCAAGTAACTTGAATTATCTCTAAAGAGAAACTCTCACATTAGTCTACTTTCAAAGTAATTTCAGAAGAGTTGCTAACATGGGCATAAATCAGTTATGACAAGTCATTTTTGAAAAGCACGGCACAGCTAATGTTCCTCCAGAGAAGGAGTGGAAAACTTAATTGGTTTTCAGGTCAGCATTTCTAGACTAGTACAAACCCTCCTAATCCTGATCTCTCCTTAGTCCTATGATTTCTTTAAGTGTCCCCTTTGCTCCTGTTCATGGAGTCATGTGTACAGAAATTATACCTGGTTCTATTGAACTCTACTTAATTCTTTCTCACCTCTGTGCTCCTTTGGCCAAGTCACTCCTCAACACTTACTGTAACCCTTTCAATTTTTTTGTCCATTTTCATTTAAAAAACTCTTTCAAAAATTGAACCATTTCGCATGCAGACACAGTCTTCTTGATCTGCTATCAATCCCCCACTACTGACATTGTAAGTTATTGAAATGTACACTTCCGGACCGTTTTCAGATTTTTGAATCCTGTATATCTATCTGTCTATCTATTTACAAACATAACATGGTATTCTGAAAGAATCGTTCTGCTTTTGGAGCTCTACATTGTGTTTTCCAGAAGCAGGCCTATTACACAGAGATGAATCCATGTTACCTAGATTGAGTTCAAACCGGAATGTGCACTCTGATTCCCATTATATTGTTCTACCTACTGATGGACAGTTCAGTTATATCCAGACCTCACCACCTCCCCCATTGAGTAAAACCCTTGTGAAGAGACATGTAGATGCCTTTATGAACATATTGATAATTTTTCATGGCAGTGTTTTCCAAAAACCAGTTAGTAAAATCAATTGATTCCTTTGCAGCCTGAAATGACCTTCATTCCAGTTTACTGGTATAAGAACCGCAGTATATCAGCAACCATTCTCCAATAGTAGTTCAGGCAGAAGTCATTCTAGATAACAAGCAGTGCCGGATCCTCCATGTATTTTACACAGCCCATGACGGGGGACATCCGTCCATTCGTTTAGAACAACTGATGTTTTATGCTGGCAATTTAGGTTTATTTAAAGGAGTGATTAGAAAACAGGTGAGACAGACTGATTAGATTCAGTATGTATGTTGGCTTTGTTTTTCTAGGCCTGAAGTTTTCACATTTCAATTAATTGTAGGTTAAGTATCAGGCAGATTCTTCACTGGGCTTCAAATGTGATAAAGTTGCTTCTTATTTTTAAGAAGGCCGTTGCAATCCTGCATTTATTTTACACCTCAGTGCTTGTTTTACACACAAGCACACACACCCACACACCACACACATCAACACACACACAAACACATAATTAGAGCACATTTAACACTCAAATAAAGCTTTACCTACTGATTCATAACTAGGGTATTTTTTTTAATAAGTATTGTGTCTTGGTCTCTACTGGGGAAACATGGTTCAATGTGAGTTCTCTGGTTTGTTGTAGGGCAGTGAACGTTCACTTGTTGGCAATGATATAGAAATGGGGAGTAAGAGTTTAAAAGTTTTTACAGTAGGTAGGCAGAGTCAGAGTATGGAATCTAAGAATAAGAAATTGGGGAATTTCCTCTTTGTTTCTTCATTTCAACCTCCTAATAATTCATGTATATTTTCCAAAAGTCTCCCAGAAAACAAGGACTAGGTCAATCCACATATCAGTGAACCATAGCAGAATGCGATTCTGAGTTTCATATAAACAGTCATAAAATCAAAAAGACAGGTGCTGGGGTTTTGGCTCAGCACTAGAGTGCTGGCTTCACACTTTCAAAGGTCCTGAGTTGGATCCCCAACACCATACGTGAAAGGAATGAATGAACCAATGCATGAGTGTATGATGAATGAATTAAAGGTATAAGGAGGAGGAGGAAGAGGAGGAGGAGGAGGAGAAATAGAAGAAGATGATGAGAAATTTGACAGAAGGGAAAAAGGGGAGGAGAGTGAGTTTAAAGTGTGGTTTCCAATTCCCAAACGTTAAATTACAGCAGACGGGATAGAGAGAGAAGATGGGAGGGCAGGAGAGGGGGGATAGTAGAGGCTAGAAAAGGTAGCAGAATACAACAGTTACTAACATGGCATTTTGTAAAAACGTGGATGTGTAAACAATGTGATTGTGCAATCTGTATATGGGGTCAAAATGGGAGTTCATAACTCACTTGAATCTAATGTAGGAAATATGGTATCTCAAGAGCTATGTAAGGTTTTAAGCAACCAATATAAAAAAGAGGTCTTCATTTTTCTTTGTAGTTGAGATCTCCTGTTTCCTTGACATGTTTAGTTGTGTTCTCTCCTTTAGTCCTCCCATGCTCTAGTTATTCTGATATGGAAAAACTAGCTGAAATGCCCAACCAGTCTCTAAATCAGTGACACTTTTTCATTAAGCCTAAAGTCACTTTACAATTGCTACAGTCATACTAAATACACTTCTTTGTTTGGAGTTTAAAAGATATTTCCACCAGCTAGATTACAAGGACCTAGAACTCCCATTCTTGTTTATGTAAGAGTGGCTTCATCAGATTAAATGCCGTTCTCTGGAATAACATAAAATAGGAATAATTTACTCATAAGATTCTTACGTAAACCATCTTTATTTACAAAATACTATCTTAAGAATTATTGTTTCATTGAGCTTCAATTGGAGCCAAAGTATAGTCAATTACTGAACTAAAAGCAGTTACTTAAAAACTAAAAATGAGAGATAAGTCAAATTACATTTGAAGAGAGAGCAACAGCATGAGGTTTCTTGTTTGGTTCTGGATGTTGAGTAACAGGCTCATTTGCAGGTGGAACGAACCCTTCAGGCAACTCACTTGTACTTTCAGAATGGGGGTGAAGAGGGCTGAATTCCAGCTCTTGGGGGAAGATTTTGTGAGGAAAACCCCCTCCCTGCATAGACACTTCGCATTGGAAATGGAGTGGGTGGCGGGTCAGGTGGAAAATAATCTCCAGGTTCCCAGACAAGTTTCCTGGGAGAGGTGGAGGAAAAAAAAGGTCCTCTTCTCATGAACTGACTCCTTGGGTCAACTGGAAACAAGGCACCTCTGACTGGAGGGAAAGGTGCCAACACAGAGCCAGAGCCAGTTGCTTGGTTTTCAGCATGGAGAGGTGAATCAGGCACATCAGAGTCCAAAGGAGGCATATTAGGAATTCTGTGTTCTGCTGGTCCCGATGCTCTACCACAATTTGAGTAAAACCTATCTTGCCTTTGTAGAGGAAGACGTGCATCAGAAGAATATGGTTGGCCTGACGGAGGGATCATCAGCCTGCTGGCCTGTTCCCCTGGAGGAGAGAGGGGCCCAGCCTGAGAAGGTGCTCTCTGAAAATCAGTGAACTTATGACAGCTGGATTCTCTTCCTTTACTGCTAGTCGCATGGTCCAGAGGATTCTCCAGGGCCCCTTGACCCTCTTCCTCCTCCCACTGGAGTGAAAGGTGAGAGTGTGAGTGGACCACTCTTTTCAAAATGAGGAGGTCTCCTTTCAGATGAAGGGTGACCTATTGGTGAGGGCCCATTTGGAGAAGGCTTTCTGCCCATTGCTGAGTTGGAAACATCCAGTGCATCATAGGGATCTTTTTCTACAAGTTCAAATCTAAGCTCCTTCTCAGTTAATTTCTGTCTATTGCGTGCATTTTGTTTCCTGAAATAACTGAGGTTTCTTTCAGCAATCCGAGCTGCCAACTCACTAGCATCTGCTTCTTTCTCGGAGGAAGTAATCTTCCCCAGACAGGAACGAATGGTACTCTGCAATTGTTCTTCAAGATATTGGGCTCCCTTTCTGTAGGTCTCCAGCTCTTTTATTGTATGGCTCATCTTTTCTTCGACTTTGGAAAGTTTCTCCTTTTGCTCCACACGCCAGTTTTCCTCCACTCTTAATTTCCTGTGCAGTTTCATCATATTTTCTTGACAGCGTTCCATCATGACTTTAAAGTTCTTCTGTAGGGTCTCATTCTCACTTTGCAGCTGTGCATTTTCGGACTGCAAGGATGCCTGTTCAGTCTGCAGACTTTTAAGGTGTTCTGTAAGGTCTTCCGTGGTTTTCTCCACTTCAGATGAGAAAGTACATTTTTGATTTCTTCCTCCTTCCAAGATTTCTAAGGAGGCCTTTAGCTTATCACCATAAACCAGGTTCCTCAAAGCTCCTTTGGACTCATCCTCCAAGTGAGCACCAATTTCGGGTTCACTCGTCTTTCCCAGGTCCAGGTGACCACCATCCCTTTGGGCTCCCAGGCTTGGAGAAGATCTATCCTTCATCTTCAGCAAGCATTCACTCAGAGACTCCATGTGATTTTCTGTGTCCCTTAGAACTTGTTCTCCAGCTACTTTAGAGTCCTCTAATATGATTTTTGCTTTATATTGGACACCTCCTTGTTGCCTCTGTGCTTCAGCTTCTCCTTGTATTGTTGGTCTCTGCGTTGGCGGAAGTAGGGATCCTTCATTCAAATCCTCTTTGATTGCCAGCTTCAGTTCTTCCTCATTCACTTGAAAGAGTCTCCAGTTTGTTTTAGCTTCAGCTATTTGTGATCTGAGGGATTCAGATTCACCTTGGAGGGACTGTATCCTTCTTGATAGATGCGCCATCGTTTCATCCTGTTGACCATGTTGAGCCTTCTGTGCTTTGAGCTCTTCTTCTAGAAAGAGCATTTCAACGCCATGGCTGGATTCGGGCCTATGCAGCTTTTCGTCGGTTGCCTCCAGCTGTTGTGCTTCTCTTGAACCCTTCTCAAACCTGCAATCCTTTAAAGATGATTCTAAGCCTTCATGTTCTTTTTCAACAAGGCTCACTTTTTCAAGAAGTCCACATTTTGCCTCAATAAGTCCAGCAAGATTTAGAGCCAGCCTTTTTTCTCTTCCCACGTAAAGCCTGCTACGAACCGACTGAAAACCTCTCCAGAAAAGTGAGAGAACAGCAAAAAATCCAAGAGCTGTACACATCACCAACTCCCAAGGAAAGCCATAAGGAAGATGGCCTGGCTTCATGTCTTCGGACAATGCTGCCACAACCCTGGGTGCTTCTTCCAGAACCACCCACTAGGATGGCTGAGAGGCAGCCCTTGGCTCCTCCATCACGCCAAGACAGCTTTGGCTCTTGCCACCACAACCACAGCCTGCCCAGGCAGGCCAACACAGGCTGTGGACACTCAGGTGTTTGGTCAGGAACTCCAACCTGCACCAGGCAACGGAGCAGACCACTGTGATCCCCTTCAGGGGCTGAGCGTATGGTGGGTGGTGGGCGTATGGCGGTGGGAGCCACGATCAAAGGCTCCCAGGAGCCTTGTTGTGCTCAACTGCCCATCAGGGGAGTCTTGTCCGCTTCCCTACCCAGTGCATCCTCATGTGCCACAGGTTTCGGTCCCTCCCACTCCAGCCAGAGAGAATTCCTCTCCATGCCACCCACCCCTTGATTTGGTTTAGGCCAGGCCAAGGCGGGGTTAGTAGGAAGATTCCATCCAGTCATAATAACATTCAGTTTGATGTCACTCAAATTCTAAAGCTGACTAAACTGTTCAAACAGCTTTTATGGCCTCTATTGGTCTTTGTGTCCCTTGCCTTTTGTTTGAGTGACTCAGTCCTTTCCCTGCCCTTGTGCTCTCCCTATTTCCTACCTTCCTTGCTTCCTTCCTCCCTTCCTGGGTTTTCCCCTTTTCTTCTTCCTTCTTTTCTACCTCCCTGCATCCCTCCAACTTTGCCTTCCTCCCTTCCAACTTTCTCTCTCCCTTCCCTCCCTTTTCTTTTCTTGCAAGTGTTTGGGGTGAAAGTCCATGGCAGGCCAGCCCCAAGCTAGGCAAGGTCACTGCCACTGAGCTACAACATCCCCAGACCTGCTGCCACTTCCTATGCAAGTAACTTGAATTATCTCTAAAGAGAAACTCTCACATTAGTCTACTTTCAAAGTAATTTCAGAAGAGTTGCTAACATGGGCATAAATCAGTTATGACAAGTCATTTTTGAAAAGCACGGCACAGCTAATGTTCCTCCAGAGAAGGAGTGGAAAACTTAATTGGTTTTCAGGTCAGCATTTCTAGACTAGTACAAACCCTCCTAATCCTGATCTCTCCTTAGTCCTATGATTTCTTTAAGTGTCCCCTTTGCTCCTGTTCATGGAGTCATGTGTACAGAAATTATACCTGGTTCTATTGAACTCTACTTAATTCTTTCTCACCTCTGTGCTCCTTTGGCCAAGTCACTCCTCAACACTTACTGTAACCCTTTCAATTTTTTTGTCCATTTTCATTTAAAAAACTCTTTCAAAAATTGAACCATTTCGCATGCAGACACAGTCTTCTTGATCTGCTATCAATCCCCCACTACTGACATTGTAAGTTATTGAAATGTACACTTCCGGACCGTTTTCAGATTTTTGAATCCTGTATATCTATCTGTCTATCTATTTACAAACATAACATGGTATTCTGAAAGAATCGTTCTGCTTTTGGAGCTCTACATTGTGTTTTCCAGAAGCAGGCCTATTACACAGAGATGAATCCATGTTACCTAGATTGAGTTCAAACCGGAATGTGCACTCTGATTCCCATTATATTGTTCTACCTACTGATGGACAGTTCAGTTATATCCAGACCTCACCACCTCCCCCATTGAGTAAAACCCTTGTGAAGAGACATGTAGATGCCTTTATGAACATATTGATAATTTTTCATGGCAGTGTTTTCCAAAAACCAGTTAGTAAAATCAATTGATTCCTTTGCAGCCTGAAATGACCTTCATTCCAGTTTACTGGTATAAGAACCGCAGTATATCAGCAACCATTCTCCAATAGTAGTTCAGGCAGAAGTCATTCTAGATAACAAGCAGTGCCGGATCCTCCATGTATTTTACACAGCCCATGACGGGGGACATCCGTCCATTCGTTTAGAACAACTGATGTTTTATGCTGGCAATTTAGGTTTATTTAAAGGAGTGATTAGAAAACAGGTGAGACAGACTGATTAGATTCAGTATGTATGTTGGCTTTGTTTTTCTAGGCCTGAAGTTTTCACATTTCAATTAATTGTAGGTTAAGTATCAGGCAGATTCTTCACTGGGCTTCAAATGTGATAAAGTTGCTTCTTATTTTTAAGAAGGCCGTTGCAATCCTGCATTTATTTTACACCTCAGTGCTTGTTTTACACACAAGCACACACACCCACACACCACACACATCAACACACACACAAACACATAATTAGAGCACATTTAACACTCAAATGAAGCTTTACCTACTGATTCATAACTAGGGTATTTTTTTAATAAGTATTGTGTCTTGGTCTCTACTGGGGAAACATGGTTCAATGTGAGTTCTCTGGTTTGTTGTAGGGCAGTGAACGTTCACTTGTTGGCAATGATATAGAAATGGGGAGTAAGAGTTTAAAAGTTTTTACAGTAGGTAGGCAGAGTCAGAGTATGGAATCTAAGAATAAGATATTGGGGAATTTCCTCTTTGTTTCTTCATTTCAACCTCCTAATAATTCATGTATATTTTCCAAAAGTCTCCCAGAAAACAAGGACTAGGTCAATCCACATATCAGTGAACCATAGCAGAATGCGACTCTGAGTTTCATATAAACAGTCATAAAATCAAAAAGACAGGTGCTGGGGTTTTGGCTCAGCACTAGAGTGCTGGCTTCACACTTTCAAAGGTCCTGAGTTGGATCCCCAACACCATACGTGAAAGGAATGAATGAACCAATGCATGAGTGTATGATGAATGAATTAAAGGTATAAGGAGGAGGAGGAAGAGGAGGAGGAGGAGGAGAAATAGAAGAAGATGATGAGAAATTTGACAGAAGGGAAAAAGGGGAGGAGAGTGAGTTTAAAGTGTGGTTTCCAATTCCCAAACGTTAAATTACAGCAGACGGGATAGAGAGAGAAGATGGGAGGGCAGGAGAGGGGGGATAGTAGAGGCTAGAAAAGGTAGCAGAATACAACAGTTACTAACATGGCATTTTGTAAAAACGTGGATGTGTAAACAATGTGATTGTGCAATCTGTATATGGGGTCAAAATGGGAGTTCATAACTCACTTGAATCTAATGTAGGAAATATGGTATCTCAAGAGCTATGTAAGGTTTTAAGCAACCAATATAAAAAAGAGGTCTTCATTTTTCTTTGTAGTTGAGATCTCCTGTTTCCTTGACATGTTTAGTTGTGTTCTCTCCTTTAGTCCTCCCATGCTCTAGTTATTCTGATATGGAAAAACTAGCTGAAATGCCCAACCAGTCTCTAAATCAGTGACACTTTTTCATTAAGCCTAAAGTCACTTTACAATTGCTACAGTCATACTAAATACACTTCTTTGTTTGGAGTTTAAAAGATATTTCCATCAGCTAGATTACAAGGACCTAGAACTCCCATTCTTGTTTATGTAAGAGTGGCTTCATCAGATTAAATGCCGTTCTCTGGAATAACATAAAATAGGAATAATTTACTCATAAGATTCTTACGTAAACCATCTTTATTTACAAAATACTATCTTAAGAATTATTGTTTCATTGAGCTTCAATTGGAGCCAAAGTATAGTCAATTACTGACCTAAAAGCAGTTACTTAAAAACTAAAAATGAGAGATAAGTCAAATTACATTTGAAGAGAGAGCAACAGCATGAGGTTTCTTGTTTGGTTCTGGATGTTGAGTAACAGGCTCATTTGCAGGTGGAAGGAACCCTTCAGGCAACTCACTTGTACTTTCAGAACGGGGGTGAAGAGGGCTGAATTCCAGCTCTTGGGGGAAGATTTTGTGAGGAAAACCCCCTCCCTGCATAGACACTTCGCATTGGAAATGGAGTGGGTGGCGGGTCAGGTGGAAAATAATCTCCAGGTTCCCAGACAAGTTTCCTGGGAGAGGTGGAGGAAAAAAAAGGTCCTCTTCTCATGAACTGACTCCTTGGGTCAACTGGAAACAAGGCACCTCTGACTGGAGGGAAAGGTGCCAACACAGAGCCAGAGCCAGTTGCTTGGTTTTCAGCATGGAGAGGTGAATCAGGCACATCAGAGTCCAAAGGAGGCATATTAGGAATTCTGTGTTCTGCTGGTCCCGATGCTCTACCACAATTTGAGTAAAACCTATCTTGCCTTTGTAGAGGAAGACGTGCATCAGAAGAATATGGTTGGCCTGGCGGAGGGATCATCAGCCTGCTGGCCTGTTCCCCTGGAGGAGAGAGGGGCCCAGCCTGAGAAGGTGCTCTCTGAAAATCAGTGAACTTATGACAGCTGGATTCTCTTCCTTTACTGCTAGTCGCATGGTCCAGAGGATTCGCCAGGGCCCCTTGACCCTCTTCCTCCTCCCACTGGAGTGAAAGGTGAGAGAGTGAGTGGACCACTCTTTTCAAAATGAGGAGGTCTCCTTTCAGATGAAGGGTGACCTATTGGTGAGGGCCCATTTGGAGAATGCTTTCTGCCCATTGCTGTGTTGGAAACATCCAGTGCATCATAGGGATCTTTTTCTACAAGTTCAAATCTAAGCTCCTTCTCAGTTAATTTCTGTCTGTTGCGTGCATTTTGTTTCCTGAAATAACTGAGGTTTCTTTCAGCAATCCGAGCTGCCAACTCACTAGCATCTGCTTCTTTCTCGGAGGATGTAATCTTCCCCAGACAGGAACGAATGGTACTCTGCAATTGTTCTTCAAGATATTGGGCTCTCTTTCTGTAGGTCTCCAGGTCTTTTATTGTATGGCTCATCTTTTCTTCGACTTTGGAAAGTTTCTCCTTTTGCTCCACACGGCAGTTTTCCTCCACTCTTAATTTCCTGTGCAGTTTCATCATATTTTCTTGATAGCGTTCCATCATGACTTTAAAGTTCTTCTGTAGGGTCTCATTCTCACTTTGCAGCTGTGCATTTTCGGACTGCAAGGATGCCTGTTCAGTCTGCAGACTTTTAAGGTGTTCTGTAAGGTCTTCCGTGGTTTTCTCCACTTCAGATGAGAAAGTACATTTTTGATTTCTTCCTCCTTCCAAGATTTCTAAGGAGGCCTTTAGCTTATCACCATAAACCAGGTTCCTCAAAGCTCCTTTGGACTCATCCTCCAAGTGAGCACCAATTTCGGGTTCACTCGTCTTTCCCAGTTCCAGGTGACCACAATCCCTTTGGGCTCCCAGGCTTGGAGAAGATCTATCCTTCATCTTCAGCAAGCATTCACTCAGAGACTCCATGTGATTTTCTGTGTCCCTTAGAACTTGTTCTCCAGCTACTTTAGAGTCCTCTAATATGATTTTTGCTTTATATTGGACACCTCCTTGTTGCCTCTGTGCTTCAGCTTCTCCTTGTATTGTTGGTCTCTGCGTTGGCGGAAGTAGGGATCCTTCATTCAAAACTTCTTTGATTGCCAGCTTCAGTTCTTCCTCATTCACTTGAAAGAGTCTCCAGTTTGTTTTAGCTTCAGCTATTTGTGATCTGAGGGATTCAGATTCACCTTGGAGGGACTGTATCCTTCTTGATAGATGCGCCATCGTTTCATCCTGTTGACCATGTTGAGCCTTCTGTGCTTTGAGCTCTTCTTCTAGAAAGAGCATTTCAACGCCATGGCTGGATTCGGGGCTATGCAGCTTTTCGTCGGTTGCCTCCAGCTGTTGTGCTTCTCTTGAACCCTTCTCAAACCTGCAATCCTTTAAAGATGATTCTAAGCCTTCATGTTCTTTTTCAACAAGGCTCACTTTTTCAAGAAGTCCACATTTTGCCTCAATAAGTCCAGCAAGATTTAGAGCCAGCCTTTTATCTCTTCCCACGTAAAGCCTGCTACGAACCGACTGAAAACCTCTCCAGAAAAGTGAGAGAACAGCAAAAAATCCAAGAGCTGTACACATCACCAACTCCCAAGGAAAGCCATAAGGAAGATGGCCTGGCTTCATGTCTTCGGACAATGCTGCCACAACCCTGGGTGCTTCTTCCAGAACCACCCACTAGGATGGCTGAGAGGCAGCCCTTGGCTCCTCCATCACGCCAAGACAGCTTTGGCTCTTGCCACCACAACCACAGCCTGCCCAGGCAGGCCAACAGAGGCTCTGGACACTCAGGTGTTTGGTCAGGAACTCCAACCTGCACCAGGCAACGGAGCAGACCACTGTGATCCCCTTCAGGGGCTGAGCGTATGGTGGGTGGTGGGCGTATGGCGGTGGGAGCCACGATCAAAGGCTCCCAGGAGCCTTGTTGTGCTCAACTGCCCATCAGGGGAGTCTTGTCCGCTTCCCTACCCAGTGCATCCTCATGTGCCACAGGTTTCGGTCCCTCCCACTCCAGCCAGAGAGAATTCCTCTCCATGCCACCCACCCCTTGATTTGGTTTAGGCCAGGCCAAGGCGGGGTTAGTAGGAAGATTCCATCCAGTCATAATAACATTCAGTTTGATGTCACTCAAATTCAAAAGCTGACTAAACTGTTCAAACAGCTTTTATGGCCTCTATTGGTCTTTGTGTCCCTTGCCTTTTGTTTGAGTGACTCAGTCCTTTCCCTGCCCTTTTGCTCTCCCTATTTCCTACCTTCCTTGCTTCCTTCCTCCCTTCCTGGGTTTTCCCCTTTTCTTCTTCCTTCTTTTCTACCTCCCTGCATCCCTCCAACTTTGCCTTCCTCCCTTCCAACTTTCTCTCTCCCTTCCCTCCCTTTTCTTTTCTTGCAAGTGTTTGGGGTGAAAGTCCATGGCAGGCCAGCCCCAAGCTAGGCAAGGTCACTGCCACTGAGCTACAACATCCCCAGACCTGCTGCCACTTCCTATGCAAGTAACTTGAATTATCTCTAAAGAGAAACTCTCACATTAGTCTACTTTCAAAGTAATTTCAGAAGAGTTGCTAACATGGGCATAAATCAGTTATGACAAGTCATTTTTGAAAAGCACGGCACAGCTAATGTTCCTCCAAAGAAGGAGTGGAAAACTTAATTGGTTTTCAGGTCAGCATTTCTAGACTAGTACAAACCCTCCTAATCCTGATCTCTCCTTAGTCCTATGATTTCTTTAAGTGTCCCCTTTGCTCCTGTTCATGGAGTCATGTGTACAGAAATTATACCTGGTTCTATTGAACTCTACTTAATTCTTTCTCACCTCTGTGCTCCTTTGGCCAAGTCACTCCTCAACACTTACTGTAACCCTTTCAATTTTTTTGTCCATTTTCATTTAAAAAACTCTTTCAAAAATTGAACCATTTCGAATGCAGACACAGTCTTCTTGATCTGCTATTAATCCCCCACTACTGACATTGTAAGTTATTGAAATGTACACTTCCGGACCGTTTTCAGATTTTTGAATCCTGTATATCTATCTGTCTATCTATTTACAAACATAACATGGTATTCTGAAAGAATCGTTCTGCTTTTTGAGCTCTACATTGTGTTTTCCAGAAGCAGGCCTATTACACAGAGATGAATCCATGTTACCTAGATTGAGTTCAAACCGGAATGTGCACTCTGATTCCCATTATATTGTTCTACCTACTGATGGACAGTTCAGTTATATCCAGACCTCACCACCTCCCCCATTGAGTAAAACCCTTGTGAAGAGACATGTAGATGCCTTTATGAACATATTGATAATTTTTCATGGCAGTGTTTTCCAAAAACCAGTTAGTAAAATCAATTGATTCCTTTGCAGCCTGAAATTACCTTCATTCCAGTTTACTGGTATAAGAACCGCAGTATATCAGCAACCATTCTCCAATAGTAGTTCAGGCAGAAGTCATTCTAGATAACAAGCAGTGCCGGATCCTCCATGTATTTTACACAGCCCATGACGGGGGACATCCGTCCATTCGTTTAGAACAACTGATGTTTTATGCTGGCAATTTAGGTTTATTTAAAGGAGTGATTAGAAAACAGGTGAGACAGACTGATTAGATTCAGTATGTATGTTGGCTTTGTTTTTCTAGGCCTGAAGTTTTCACATTTCAATTAATTGTAGGTTAAGTATCAGGCAGATTCTTCACTGGGCTTCAAATGTGATAAAGTTGCTTCTTATTTTTAAGAAGGCCGTTGCAATCCTGCATTTATTTTACACCTCAGTGCTTGTTTTACACACAAGCACACACACCCACACACCACACACATCAACACACACACAAACACATAATTAGAGCACATTTAACACTCAAATGAAGCTTTACCTACTGATTCATAACTAGGGTATTTTTTTTAATAAGTATTGTGTCTTGGTCTCTACTGGGGAAACATGGTTCAATGTGAGTTCTCTGGTTTGTTGTAGGGCAGTGAACGTTCACTTGTTGGCAATGATATAGAAATGGGGAGTATGAGTTTAAAAGTTTTTACAGTAGGTAGGCAGAGTCAGAGTATGGAATCTAAGAATAAGAAATTGGGGAATTTCCTTTTTGTTTCTTCATTTCAACCTCCTAATAATTCATGTATATTTTCCAAAAGTCTCCAAGAAAACAAGGACTAGGTCAATCCACATATCAGTGAACCATAGCAGAATGCGACTCTGAATTTCATATAAACAGTCATAAAATCAAAAAGACAGGTGCTGGGGTTTTGGCTCAGCACTAGAGTGCTGGCTTCACACTTTCAAAGGTCCTGAGTTGGATCCCCAACACCATACGTGAAAGGAATGAATGAACCAATGCATGAGTGTATGATGAATGAATTAAAGGTATAAGGAGGAGGAGGAAGAGGAGGAGGAGGAGGAGAAATAGAAGAAGATGATGAGAAATTTGACAGAAGGGAAAAAGGGGAGGAGAGTGAGTTTAAAGTGTGGTTTCCAATTCCCAAACGTTAAATTACAGCAGACGGGATAGAGAGAGAAGATGGGAGGGCAGGAGAGGGGGGATAGTAGAGGCTAGAAAAGGTAGCAGAATACAACAGTTACTAACATGGCATTTTGTAAAAACGTGGATGTGTAAACAATGTGATTGTGCAATCTGTATATGGGGTCAAAATGGGAGTTCATAACTAACTTGAATCTAATGTAGGAAATATGGTATCTCAGAGCTATGTAAGGTTTTAAGCAACCAATAAAAAAAAGAGGTCTTCATTTTTCTTTGTAGTTGAGATCTCCTGTTTCCTTGACATGTTTAGTTGTGTTCTCTCCTTTAGTCCTCCCATGCTCTAGTTATTCTGATATGGAAAAACTAGCTGAAATGCCCAACCAGTCTCTAAATCAGTGACACTTTTTCATTAAGCCTAAAGTCACTTTACAATTGCTACAGTCATACTAAATACACTTCTTTGTTGGAGTTTAAAAGATATTTCCATCAGGTAGATTACAAGGACCTAGAACTCCATTCTTGTTTATGTAAGAGTGGCTTCATCAGATTAAATGCCGTTCTCTGGAATAACATAAAATAGGAATAATTTACTCATAAGATTCTTACTTAAACCATCTTTATTTACAAAATACTATCGTAAGAATTATTGTTTCATTGAGCTTCAATTGGAGCCAAAGTATAGTCAATTACTGAACTAAAAGCAGTTACTTAAAAACTAAAAATGAGATATAAGTCAAATTACATTTGAAGAGAGAGCAACAGCATGAGGTTTCTTGTTTGGTTCTGGATGTTGAGTAACAGGCTCATTTGCAGGTGGAAGGAACCCTTCAGGCAACTCACTTGTACTTTCAGAATGGGGGTGAAGAGGGCTGAATTCCAGCTCTTGGGGGAAGATTTTGTGAGGAAAACCCCCTCCCTGCATAGACACTTCGCATTGGAAATGGAGTGGGTGGCGGGTCAGGTGGAAAATAATCTCCAGGTTCCCAGACAAGTTTCCTGGGAGAGGTGGAGGAAAAAAAAGGTCCTCTTCTCATGAACTGACTCCTTGGGTCAACTGGAAACAAGGCACCTCTGACTGGAGGGAAAGGTGCCAACACAGAGCCAGAGCCAGTTGCTTGGTTTTCAGCATGGAGAGGTGAATCAGGCACATCAGAGTCCAAAGGAGGCATATTAGGAATTCTGTGTTCTGCTGGTCCCGATGCTCTACCACAATTTGAGTAAAACCTATCTTGCCTTTGTAGAGGAAGACGTGCATCAGAAGAATATGGTTGGCCTGGCGGAGGGATCATCAGCCTGCTGGCCTGTTCCCCTGGAGGAGAGAGGGGCCCAGCCTGAGAAGGTGCTCTCTGAAAATCAGTGAACTTATGACAGCTGGATTCTCTTCCTTTACTGCTAGTCGCATGGTCCAGAGGATTCTCCAGGGCCCCTTGACCCTCTTCCTCCTCCCACTGGAGTGAAAGGTGAGAGTGTGAGTGGACCACTCTTTTCAAAATGAGGAGGTCTCCTTTCAGATGAAGGGTGACCTATTGGTGAGGGCCCATTTGGAGAAGGCTTTCTGCCCATTGCTGAGTTGGAAACATCCAGTGCATCATAGGGATCTTTTTCTACAAGTTCAAATCTAAGCTCCTTCTCAGTTAATTTCTGTCTGTTCCGTGCATTTTGTTTCCTGAAATAACTGAGGTTTCTTTCAGCAATCCGAGCTGCCAACTCACTAGCATCTGCTTCTTTCTCGGAGGAAGTAATCTTCCCCAGACAGGAACGAATGGTACTCTGCAATTGTTCTTCAAGATATTGGGCTCTCTTTCTGTAGGTCTCCAGCTCTTTTATTGTATGGCTCATCTTTTCTTCGACTTTGGAAAGTTTCTCCTTTTGCTCCACACGGCAGTTTTCCTCCACTCTTAATTTCCTGTGCAGTTTCATCATATTTTCTTGACAGCGTTCCATCATGACTTTAAAGTTCTGCTGTAGGGTCTCATTCTCACTTTGCAGCTGTGCATTTTCGGACTGCAAGGATGCCTGTTCAGTCTGCAGACTTTTAAGGTGTTCTGTAAGGTCTTCCGTGGTTTTCTCCACTTCAGATGAGAAAGTACATTTTTGATTTCTTCCTCCTTCCAAGATTTCTAAGGAGGCCTTTAGCTTATCACCATAAACCAGGTTCCTCAAAGCTCCTTTGGACTCATCCTCCAAGTGAGCACCAATTTCGGGTTCACTCGTCTTTCCCAGTTCCAGGTGACCACCATCCCTTTGGGCTCCCAGGCTTGGAGAAGATCTATCCTTCATCTTCAGCAAGCATTCACTCAGAGACTCCATGTGATTTTCTGTGTCCCTTAGAACTTGTTCTCCAGCTACTTTAGAGTCCTCTAATATGATTTTTGCTTTATATTGGACACCTCCTTGTTGCCTCTGTGCTTCAGCTTCTCCTTGTATTGTTGGTCTCTGCGTTGGCGGAAGTAGGGATCCTTCATTCAAAACCTCTTTGATTGCCAGCTTCAGTTCTTCCTCATTCACTTGAAAGAGTCTCCAGTTTGTTTTAGCTTCAGCTATTTGTGATCTGAGGGATTCAGATTCACCTTGGAGGGACTGTATCCTTCTTGATAGATGCGCCATCGTTTCATCCTGTTGACCATGTTGAGCCTTCTGTGCTTTGAGCTCTTCTTCTAGAAAGAGCATTTCAACGCCATGGCTGGATTCGGGCCTATGCAGCTTTTCGTCGGTTGCCTCCAGCTGTTGTACTTCTCTTGAACCCTTCTCAAACCTGCAATCCTTTAAAGATGATTCTAAGCCTTCATGTTCTTTTTCAACAAGGCTCACTTTTTCAAGAAGTCCACATTTTGCCTCAATAAGTCCAGCAAGATTTAGAGCCAGCCTTTTTTCTCTTCCCACGTAAAGCCTGCTACGAACCGACTGAAATCCTCTCCAGAAAAGTGAGAGAACAGCAAAAAATCCAAGAGCTGTACACATCACCAACTCCCAAGGAAAGCCATAAGGAAGATGTCCTGGCTTCATGTCTTCGGACAATGCTGCCACAATCCTGGGTGCTTCTTCCAGAACCACCCACTAGGATGGCTGAGAGGCAGCCCTTGGCTCCTCCATCACGCCAAGACAGCTTTGGCTCTTGCCACCACAACCACAACCTGCCCAGGCAGGCCAACACAGGCTGTGGACACTCAGGTGTTTGGTCAGGAACTCCAACCTGCACCAGGCAATGGAGCAGACCACTGTGATCCCCTTCAGGGGCTGAGCGTATGGTGGGTGGTGGGCGTATGGCGGTGGGAGCCATGATCAAAGGCTCCCAGGAGCCTTGTTGTGCTCAACTGCCCATCAGGGGTGTCTTGTCCGCTTCCCTACCCAGTGCATCCTCATGTGCCACAGGTTTAGGTCCCTCCCATTCCAGCCAGAGAGAATTCCTCTCCATGCCACCCACCCCTTGATTTGGTTTAGGCCAGGCCAAGGCGGGGTTAGTAGGAAGATTCCATCCAATCATAATAACATTCAGTTTGATGTCACTCAAATTCTAAAGCTGACTAAACTGTTCAAACAGCTTTTATGGCCTCTATTGGTCTTTGTGTCCCTTGCCTTTTGTTTGAGTGACTCAGTCCTTTCCCTGCCCTTGTGCTCTCCCTATTTCCTACCTTCCTTGCTTCCTTCCTCCCTTCTTGGATTTCTCTTTTTCTTCTTCCTTCTTTTCTACCTCCCTGCATCCCTCCAACTTTGCCTTCCTCCCTTCCAACTTTCTCTCTCCCTTCCCTCCCTTTTCTTTTCTTGCAAGTGTTTGGGGTAAAAGTCCATGGCAGGCCAGCCCCAAGCTAGGCAAGGTCACTGCCACTGAGCTACAACATCCCCAGACCTGCTGCCACTTCCTATGCAAGTGACTTGAATTATCTCTAAAGAGAAACTCTCACATTAGTCTACTTTCAAAGTAATTTCAGAAGAGTTGCTAACATGGGCATAAATCAGTTATGACAAGTCATTTTTGAAAAGCACGGCACAGCTAATGTTAATCCAAAGAAGGAGTGGAAAACTTAATTGGTTTTCAGGTCAGCATTTCTAGACTAGTACAAACCCTCCTAATCCTGATCTCTCCTTAGTCCTATGATTTCTTTAAGTGTCCCCTTTGCTCCTGTTCATGGAGTCATGTGTACAGAAATTATACCTGGTTCTATTGAACTCTACTTAATTCTTTCTCACCTCTGTGCTCCTTTGGCCAAGTCACTCCTAAACACTTACTGTAACCCTTTCAATTTTTTGTCCATTTTCATTTAAAAAACTCTTTCAAAAATTGAACCATTTCGCATGCAGACACAGTCTTCTTGATCTGCCTTTAATCCCCCACTACTGACATTGTAAGTTATTGAAATGTACACTTCCAGACCGTTTTCAGATTTTTGATTCCTGTATATCTATCTGTCTATCTATTTACAAACATAACATGGTATTCTGAAAGAATCGTTCTGCTTTTGGAGCTCTACATTGTGTTTTCCAGAAGCAGGCCTATTACACAGAGATGAATCCATGTTACCTAGATTGAGTTCAAACCGGAATGTGCTCTCTGATTCCCATTATATTGTTCTACCTACTAATGGACAGTTCAGTTATATCCAGACCTCACCACCTCCCCCATTGAGTAAAACCCTTGTGAAGAGACATGTAGATGCCTTTATGAACATATTGATAATTTTTCATGGCAGTGTTTTCCAAAAAACAGTTAGTAAAATCAATTGATTCCTTTGCAGCCTGAAATTACCTTCATTCCAGTTTACTGGTATAAGAACCGCAGTATATCAGCAACCATTCTCCAATAGTAGTTCAGACAGAAGTCATTCTAGATAACAAGCAGTGCCGTATCCTCCATGTATTTTACACAGCCCATGACGGGGGACATCCGTCCATTCGTTTGAACAACTGATGTTTTATGCTGGCAATTTAGGTTTATTTAAAGGAGTGATTACAAAACAGGTGAGACAGACTGATTAGATTCAGTATGTATGTTGGCTTTGTTTTTCTAGGCCTGAAGTTTTCACATTTCAATTAATTGTAGGTTAAGTATCAGGCAGATTCTTCACTGGGCTTCAAATGTGATAAAGTTGCTTTTTATTTTTAAGAAGGCCGTTGCAATCCTGCATTTATTTTACACCTCAGTGCTTGTTTTACACACAAGCACACACACCCACACACCACCCACATCAACACACACACAAACACATAATTAGAGCACATTTAACACTCAAATAAAGCTTTACCTACTAATTCATAACTAGGGTATTTTTTTTAATAAGTATTGTGTCTTGGTCTCTACTGGGGAAACATGGTTCAATGTGAGTTCTCTGGTTTGTTGTAGGGCAGTGAACGTTCACTTGTTGGCAATGATATAGAAATGTGGAGTAAGGGTTTAAAAGTTTTTACAGTAGGTAGGCAGAGTCAGAGTATGGAATCTAAGAATAAGAAATTGGGGAATTTCCTCTTTGTTTCTTCATTTCAACCTCCTAATAATTCATGTATATTTTCCAAAAGTCTCCCAGAAAACAAGGACTAGGTCAATCCACATATCAGTGAACCATAGCAGAATGCGATTCTGAATTTCATATAAACAGTCATAAAATCAAAAAGACAGGTGCTGGGGTTTTGGCTCAGCACTAGAGTGCTGGCTTCACACTTTCAAAGGTCCTGAGTTGGATCCCCAACACCATACGTGAAAGGAATGAATGAACCAATGCATGAGTGTATGATGAATGAATTAAAGGTATAAGGAGGAGGAGGAAGAGGAGGAGGAGGAGGAGAAATAGAAGAAGATGATGAGAAATTTGACAGAAGGGAAAAAGGGGAGGAGAGTGAGTTTAAAGTGTGGTTTCCAATTCCCAAACGTTAAATTACATCAGACGGGATAGAGAGAGAAGATGGGAGGGCAGGAGACGGGGGATAGTAGAGGCTAGAAAAGGTAGCAGAATACAACAGTTACTAACATGGCATTTTGTAAAAACGTGAATGTGTAAACAATGTGATTGTGCAATCTGTATATGGGGTCAAAATGGGAGTTCATAACTCACTTGAATCTAATGTAGGAAATATGGTATCTCAAGAGCTATGTAAGGTTTTAAGCAACCAATATAAAAAAGAGGTCTTCATTTTTCTTTGTAGTTGAGATCTCCTGTTTCCTTGACATGTTTAGTTGTGTTCTCTCCTTTAGTCCTCCCATGCTCTAGTTATTCTGATATGGAAAAACTAGCTGAAATGCCCAACCAGTCTCTAAATCAGTGACACTTTTTCATTAAGCCTAAAGTCACTTTACAATTGCTACAGTCATACTAAATACACTTCTTTGTTTGGAGTTTAAAAGATATTTCCATCAGCTAGATTACAAGGACCTAGAACTCCCATTCTAGTTTATGTAAGAGTGGCTTCATCAGATTAAATGCCGTTCTCTGGAATAACATAAAATAGGAATAATTTACTCATAAGATTCTTACGTAAACCATCTTTATTTACAAAATACTATCTTAAGAATTATTGTTTCATTGAGCTTCAATTGGAGCCAAAGTATAGTCAATTACTGAACTAAAAGCAGTTACTTAAAAACTAAAAATGAGAGATAAGTCAAATTACATTTGAAGAGAGAGCAACAGCATGAGGTTTCTTGTTTGGTTCTGGATGTTGAGTAACAGGCTCATTTGCAGGTGGAAGGACCCCTTCAGGCAACTCACTTGTACTTTCAGAATGGGGGTGAAGAGGGCTGAATTCCAGCTCTTGGGGGAAGATTTTGTGAGGAAAACCCCCTCCCTGCATAGACACTTCGCATTGGAAATGGAGTGGGTGGCGGGTCAGGTGGAAAATAATCTCCAGGTTCCCAGACAAGTTTCCTGGGAGAGGTGGAGGAAAAAAAAGGTCCTCTTCTCATGAACTGACTCCTTGGGTCAACTGGAAACAAGGCACCTCTGACTGGAGGGAAAGGTGCCAACACAGAGCCAGAGCCAGTTGCTTGGTTTTCAGCATGGAGAGGTGAATCAGGCACATCAGAGTCCAAAGGAGGCATATTAGGAATTCTGTGTTCTGCTGGTCCCGATGCTCTACCACAATTTGAGTAAAACCTATCTTGCCTTTGTAGAGGAAGACGTGCATCAGAAGAATATGGTTGGCCTGGCGGAGGGATCATCAGCCTGCTGGCCTGTTCCCCTGGAGGAGAGAGGGGCCCAGTCTGAGAAGGTGCTCTCTGAAAATCATTGAACTTATGACAGCTGGATTCTCTTCCTTTACTGCTAGTCGCATGGTCCAGAGGATTCTCCAGGGCCCCTTGACCCTCTTCCTCCTCCCACTGGAGTGAAAGGTGAGAGTGTGAGTGGACCACTCTTTTCAAAATGAGGAGGTCTCCTTTCAGATGAAGGGTGACCTATTGGTGAGGGCCCATTTGGAGAAGGCTTTCTGCCCATTGCTGTGTTGGAAACATCCAGTGCATCATAGGGATCTTTTTCTACAAGTTCAAATCTAAGCTCCTTCTCAGTTAATTTCTGTCTGTTGCGTGCATTTTGTTTCCTGAAATAACTGAGGTTTCTTTCAGCAATCAGAGCTGCCAACTCACTAGCATCTGCTTCTTTCTCAGAGGAAATAATCTTCCCCAGACAGGAACGAATGGTACTCTGCAATTGTTCTTCAATATATTGGGCTCTCTTTCTGTAGGTCTCCAGCTCTTTTATTGTATGGCTCATCTTTTCTTCGTCTTTGGAAAGTTTCTCCGTTTGCTCCACACGGCAGTTTTCCTCCACTCTTAATTTCCTGTGCAGTATCATCATATTTTCTTCATAGCGTTCCATCATGACTTTAAAGTTCTTCTGTAGGGTCTCATTCTCACTTTGCAGCTGTGCATTTTCGGACTGCAAGGATGCCTGTTCAGTCTGCAGACTTTTAAGGTGTTCTGTAAGGTCTTCCGTGGTTTTCTACACTTCAGATGAGAAAGTACATTTTTGATTTCTTCCTCCTTCCAAGATTTCTAAGGAGGCTTTTAGCTTATCACCATAAACCAGGTTCCTCAAAGCTCCTTTGGACTCATCCTCCAAGTGAGCACCAATTACGGGTTCACTCGTCTTTCCCAGTTCCAGGTGACCACCATCCCTTTGGGCTCCCAGGGTTGGAGAAGATCTATCCTTCATCTTCAGCAAGCATTCACTCAGAGACTCCATGTGATTTTCTGTGTCCCTTAGAACTTGTTCTCCAGCTACTTTAGAGTCCTCTAATATGATTTTTGCTTTATATTGGACACCTCCTTGTTCCCTCTGTGCTTCAGCTTCTCCTTGTATTGTTGGTCTCTGCGTTGGCGGAAGTAGGGATCCTTCATTCAAAACCTCTTTGATTGCCAGCTTCAGTTCTTCCTCATTCACTTGAAAGAATCTCCAGTTTGTTTTAGCTTCAGCTATTTGTGATCTGAGGGATTCAGATTCACCTTGGAGGGACTGTATCCTTCTTGATAGATGCGCCATCGTTTCATCCTGTTGACCATGTTGAGCCTTCTGTGCTTTGAGCTCTTCTTCTAGAAAGAGCATTTCAACGCCATGGCTGGATTCGGGCCTATGCAGCTTTTCGTCGGTTGCCTCCAGCTGTTGTGCTTCTCTTGAACCCTTCTCAAACATGCAATCCTTTAAAGATGATTCTAAGCCTTCATGTTCTTTTTCAACAAGGCTCACTTTTTCAAGAAGTCCACATTTTGCCTCAATAAGTCCAGCAAGATTTAGAGCCAGCCTTTTTTCTCTTCCCACGTAAAGCCTGCTACGAACCGACTGAAAACCTCCCCAGAAAAGTGAGAGAACAGCAAAAAATCCAAGAGCTGTACACATCACCAACTGCCAAGGAAAGCCATAAGGAAGATGGCCTGGCTTCATGTCTTCGGACAATGCTGCCACAACCCTGGGTGCTTCTTCCAGAACCACCGACTAGGATGGCTGAGAGGCAGCCCTTGGCTCCTCCATCACGCCAAGACAGCTTTGGCTCTTGCCACCACAACCACAGCCTGCCCAGGCAGGCCAACACAGGCTGTGGACACTCAGGTGTTTGGTCAGGAACTCCAACCTGCACCAGGCAACGGAGCAGACCACTGTGATCCCCTTCAGGGGCTGAGCGTATGGTGGGTGGTGGGCGTATGGCGGTGGGAGCCATGATCAAAGGCTCCCAGAAGCCTTGTTGTGCTCAACTGCCCATCAGGGGAGTCTTGTCCGCTTCCCAACCCAGTGCATCCTCATGTGCCACAGGTTTAGGTCCCTCCCACTCCAGCCAGAGAGAATTCCTCTCCATGCCACCCACCCCTTGATTTGGTTTAGGCCAGGCCAAGGCGGGGTTAGTAGGAAGATTCCATCCAATCATAATAACATTCAGTTTGATGTCACTCAAATTCTAAAGCTGAGTAAACTGTACAAACAGCTTTTATGGCCTCTATTGGTCTTTGTGTCCCTTGCCTTTTGTTTGAGTGACTCAGTCCTTTCCCTGCCCTTGTGCTCTCCCTATTTCCTACCTCCTTGCTTCCTTCCTCCCTTCCTGGGTTTTCTCTTTTTCTTCTTCCTTCTTTTCTACCTCCCTGCATCCCTCCAACTTTGCCTTCCCCCCTTCCAACTTTCTCTCTCCCTTCCCTCCCTTTTCTTTTCTTGCAAGTGTTTGGGGTAAAAGTCCATGGCAGGCCAGCCCCAAGCTAGGCAATGTCACTGCCACTGAGCTACAACATCCCCAGACCTGCTGCCACTTCCTATGCAAGTAACTTGAATTATCTCTAAAGAGAAACTCTCACATTAGTCTACTTTCAAAGTAATTTCAGAAGATTTGCTAACATGGGCATAAATCAGGTATGACAAGTCATTTTTGAAAAGCACGGCACAGCTAATGTTCCTCCAAAGAAGGAGTTGAACACTTAATTGGTTTTCAGGTCAGCATTTCTAGACTAGTACAAACTCTCCTAATCCTGATCTCTCCTTAGTCCTATGATTTCTTTAAGTGTCCCCTTTGCTCCTGTTCATGGAGTCATGTGTACAGAAATTGTACCTGGTTCTATTGAACTCTACTTAATTCTTTCTCACCTCTGTGCTCCTTTGGCCAAGTCACTCCTCAACACTTACTGTAACCCTTTCAATTTTTTGTCCATTTTCATTTAAAAAACTCTTTCAAAAATTGAACCATTTCGCATGCAGACACAGTCTTCTTGATCTGCTATTAATCCCCCACTACTGACATTGTAAGTTATTGAAATGTACACTTCCAGACAGTTTTCAGATTTTTGATTCCTGTATATCTATCTGTCTATCTATTTACAAACATAACATGGTATTCTGAAAGAATCGTTCTGCTTTTGGAGCTCTACATTGTGTTTTCCAGAAGCAGGCCTATTACACAGAGATGAATCCATGTTACCTAGATTGAGTTCAAACCGGAATGTGCACTCTGAGTCCCATTATATTGTTCTACCTACTAATGGACAGTTCAGTTATATCCAGTCCTCACCACCTCCCCCATTGAGTAAAACCCTTGTGAAGAGACATGTAGATGCCTTTATGAACATATTAATAATTTTTCATGGCAGTGTTTTCCAAAAACCAGTTAGTAAAATCAATTGATTCCTTTGCAGCCTGAAATTACCTTCATTCCAGTTTACTGGTATAAGAACCGCAGTATATCAGCAACCATTCTCCAATAGTAGTTCAGGCAGAAGTCATTCTAGATAACAAGCAGTGCCGGATCCTCCATGTATTTTACACAGCCCATGACGGGGGACATCCGTCCATTCGTTTAGAACAACTGATGTTTTATGCTGGCAATTTAGGTTTATTTGAAGGAGTGATTAGAAAACAGGTGAGACAGACTGATTAGATTCAGTATGTATGTTGGCTTTGTTTTTCTAGGCCTGAAGTTTTCACATTTCAATTAATTGTAGGTTAAGTATCAGGCAGATTCTTCACTGGGCTTCAAATGTGATAAAGTTGCTTCTTATTTTTAAGAAGGCCGTTGCAATCCTGCATTTATTTTACACCTCAGTGCTTGTTTTACACACAAGCACACACACCCACACACCACCCACATCAACACACACACAAACACATAATTAGAGCACATTTAACACTCAAATAAAACTTTACCTACTAATTCATAACTAGGGTATTTTTTTAATAAGTATTGTGTCTTGGTCTCTACTGGGGAAACATGGTTCAATGTGAGTTCTCTGGTTTGTTGTAGGGCAGTGAACGTTCACTTGTTGGCAATGATATAGAAATGGGGAGTAAGAGTTTAAAAGTTTTTACAGTAGGTAGGCAGAGTCAGAGTATGGAATCTAAGAATAAGAAATTGGGGAATTTCCTCTTTGTTTCTTCATTTCAACCTCCTAATAATTCATGTATATTTTCCAAAAGTCTCCCAGAAAACAAGGACTAGGTCAATCCACATATCTGTGAACCATAGCAGAATGCGATTCTGAATTTCATATAAACAGTCATAAAATCAAAAAGACAGGTGCTGGGGTTTTGGCTCAGCACTAGAGTGCTGGCTTCACACTTTCAAAGGTCCTGAGTTGGATCCCCAACACCATATGGGAAAGGAATGAATGAACCAATGCATGAGTGTATGATGAATGAATTAAAGGTATAAGGAGGAGGAGGAAGAGGAGGAGGAGGAGGAGAAATAGAAGAAGATGATGAGAAATTTGACAGAAGGGAAAAAGGGGAGGAGAGTGAGTTAAAAGTGTGGTTTCCAATTAGCAAACGTTAAATTACAGCAGACGGGATAGAGAGAGAAGATGGGAGGGCAGGAGAGGGGGGATAGTAGAGGCTAGAAAAGGTAGCAGTATACAACAGTTACTAACATGGCATTTTGTAAAAACGTGGATGTGTAAACAATGTGATTGTGCAATCTGTATATGGGGTCAAAATGGGAGTTCATAACTCACTTGAATCTAATGTAGGAAATATGGTATCTCAAGAGCTATGTAAGGTTTTAAGCAACCAATATAAAAAAGAGGTCTTCATTTTTCTTTGTAGTTGAGATCTCCTGTTTCCTTGACATGTTTAGTTGTGTTCTCTCCTTTAGTCCTCCCATGCTGTAGTTATTCTGATATGGAAAAACTAGCTGAAATGCCCAACCAGTCTCTAAATCAGTGACACTTTTTCATTAAGCCTAAAGTCACTTTACAATTGCTACAGTCATACTAAATACACTTCTTTGTTTGGAGTTTAAAAGATATTTCCATCAGCTAGATTACAAGGACCTAGAACTCCCATTCTTGTTTATGTAAGAGTGGCTTCATCAGATTAAATACCGTTCTCTGGAATAACATAAAATAGGATTAATTTACTCATATGATTCTTACGTAAACCATCTTTATTTACAAAATACTATCTTAAGAATTATTGTTTCATTGAGCTTCAATTGGAGCCAAAGTATAGTCAATTACTGAACTAAAAGCAGTTACTTAAAAACTAAAAATGAGAGATAAGTCAAATTACATTTGAAGAGAGAGCAACAGCATGAGGTTTCTTGTTTGGTTCTGGATGTTGAGTAACAGGCTCATTTGCAGGTGGAAGGAACCCTTCAGGCAACTCACTTGTACTTTCAGAATGGGGGTGAAGAGGGCTGAATTCCAGCTCTTGGGGGAAGTATTTGTGAGGAAAACCCCCTCTCTGCATAGACACTTTGCATTGGAAATGGAGTGGGTGGCGGGTCAGGTGGAAAATAATCTCCAGGTTCCCAGACAAGTTTCCTGGGAGAGGTGGAGGAAAAAAAAGGTCCTCTTCTCATGAACTGACTCCTTGGGTCAACTGGAAACAAGGCACCTCTGACTGGAGGGAAAGGTGCCAACACAGAGCCAGAGCCAGTTGCTTGGTTTTCAGCATGGAGAGGTGAATCAGGCACATCAGAGTCCAAAGGAGGCATATTAGGAATTCTGTGTTCTGCTGGTCCCGATGCTCTACCACAATTTGAGTAAAACCTATCTTGCCTTTGTAGAGGAAGACGTGCATCAGAAGAATATGGTTGGCTCGGCAGAGGGATCATCAGCCTGCTGGCCTGTTCCCCTGGAGGAAAGAGGGGCCCAGTCTGAGAAGGTGCTCTCTGAAAATCATTGAACTTATGACAGCTGGATTCTCTTCCTTTACTGCTAGTCGCATGGTCCAGAGGATTCTCCAGGGCCCCTTGACCCTCTTCCTCCTCCCACTGGAGTGAAAGGTGAGAGTGTGAGTGGACCACTCTTTTCAAAATGAGGAGGTCTCCTTTCAGATGAAGGGTGACCTATTGGTGAGGGCCCATTTGGAGAAGGCTTTCTGCCCATTGCTGTGTTGGAAACATCCAGTGCATCATAGGGATCTTTTTCTACAAGTTCAAATCTAAGCTCCTTCTCAGTTAATTTCTGTCTGTTGCGTGCATTTTGTTTCCTGAAATAACTGAGGTTTCTTTCAGCAATCAGAGCTGCCAACTCACTAGCATCTGCTTCTTTCTCAGAGGAAATAATCTTCCCCAGACAGGAACGAATGGTACTCTGCAATTGTTCTTCAATATATTGGGCTCTCTTTCTGTAGGTCTCCAGCTCTTTTATTGTATGGCTCATCTTTTCTTCGTCTTTGGAAAGTTTCTCCGTTTGCTCCACACGGCAGTTTTCCTCCACTCTTAATTTCCTGTGCAGTATCATCATATTTTCTTCATAGCGTTCCATCATGACTTTAAAGTTCTTCTGTAGGGTCTCATTCTCACTTTGCAGCTGTGCATTTTCGGACTGCAAGGATGCCTGTTCAGTCTGCAGACTTTTAAGGTGTTCTGTAAGGTCTTCCGTGGTTTTCTACACTTCAGATGAGAAAGTACATTTTTGATTTCTTCCTCCTTCCAAGATTTCTAAGGAGGCCTTTAGCTTATCACCATAAACCAGGTTCCTCAAAGCTCCTTTGGACTCATCCTCCAAGTGAGCACCAATTACGGGTTCACTCGTCTTTCCCAGTTCCAGGTGACCACCATCCCTTTGGGCTCCCAGGGTTGGAGAAGATCTATCCTTCATCTTCAGCAAGCATTCACTCAGAGACTCCATGTGATTTTCTGTGTCCCTTAGAACTTGTTCTCCAGCTACTTTAGAGTCCTCTAATATGATTTTTGCTTTATATTGGACACCTCCTTGTTCCCTCTGTGCTTCAGCTTCTCCTTGTATTGTTGGTCTCTGCGTTGGCGGAAGTAGGGATCCTTCATTCAAAACCTCTTTGATTGCCAGCTTCAGTTCTTCCTCATTCACTTGAAAGAATCTCCAGTTTGTTTTAGCTTCAGCTATTTGTGATCTGAGGGATTCAGATTCACCTTGGAGGGACTGTATCCTTCTTGATAGATGCGCCATCGTTTCATCCTGTTGACCATGTTGAGCCTTCTGTGCTTTGAGCTCTTCTTCTAGAAAGAGCATTTCAACGCCATGGCTGGATTCGGGCCTATGCAGCTTTTCGTCGGTTGCCTCCAGCTGTTGTGCTTCTCTTGAACCCTTCTCAAACATGCAATCCTTTAAAGATGATTCTAAGCCTTCATGTTCTTTTTCAACAAGGCTCACTTTTTCAAGAAGTCCACATTTTGCCTCAATAAGTCCAGCAAGATTTAGAGCCAGCCTTTTTTCTCTTCCCACGTAAAGCCTGCTACGAACCGACTGAAAACCTCCCCAGAAAAGTGAGAGAACAGCAAAAAATCCAAGAGCTGTACACATCACCAACTGCCAAGGAAAGCCATAAGGAAGATGGCCTGGCTTCATGTCTTCGGACAATGCTGCCACAACCCTGGGTGCTTCTTCCAGAACCACCGACTAGGATGGCTGAGAGGCAGCCCTTGGCTCCTCCATCACGCCAAGACAGCTTTGGCTCTTGCCACCACAACCACAGCCTGCCCAGGCAGGCCAACACAGGCTGTGGACACTCAGGTGTTTGGTCAGGAACTCCAACCTGCACCAGGCAACGGAGCAGACCACTGTGATCCCCTTCAGGGGCTGAGCGTATGGTGGGTGGTGGGCGTATGGCGGTGGGAGCCATGATCAAAGGCTCCCAGAAGCCTTGTTGTGCTCAACTGCCCATCAGGGGAGTCTTGTCCGCTTCCCAACCCAGTGCATCCTCATGTGCCACAGGTTTAGGTCCCTCCCACTCCAGCCAGAGAGAATTCCTCTCCATGCCACCCACCCCTTGATTTGGTTTAGGCCAGGCCAAGGCGGGGTTAGTAGGAAGATTCCATCCAATCATAATAACATTCAGTTTGATGTCACTCAAATTCTAAAGCTGAGTAAACTGTTCAAACAGCTTTTATGGCCTCTATTGGTCTTTGTGTCCCTTGCCTTTTGTTTGAGTGACTCAGTCCTTTCCCTGCCCTTGTGCTCTCCCTATTTCCTACCTCCTTGCTTCCTTCCTCCCTTCCTGGGTTTTCTCTTTTTCTTCTTCCTTCTTTTCTACCTCCCTGCATCCCTCCAACTTTGCCTTCCCCCCTTCCAACTTTCTCTCTCCCTTCCCTCCCTTTTCTTTTCTTGCAAGTGTTTGGGGTAAAAGTCCATGGCAGGCCAGCCCCAAGCTAGGCAATGTCACTGCCACTGAGCTACAACATCCCCAGACCTGCTGCCACTTCCTATGCAAGTAACTTGAATTATCTCTAAAGAGAAACTCTCACATTAGTCTACTTTCAAAGTAATTTCAGAAGATTTGCTAACATGGGCATAAATCAGGTATGACAAGTCATTTTTGAAAAGCACGGCACAGCTAATGTTCCTCCAAAGAAGGAGTTGAACACTTAATTGGTTTTCAGGTCAGCATTTCTAGACTAGTACAAACTCTCCTAATCCTGATCTCTCCTTAGTCCTATGATTTCTTTAAGTGTCCCCTTTGCTCCTGTTCATGGAGTCATGTGTACAGAAATTGTACCTGGTTCTATTGAACTCTACTTAATTCTTTCTCACCTCTGTGCTCCTTTGGCCAAGTCACTCCTCAACACTTACTGTAACCCTTTCAATTTTTTGTCCATTTTCATTTAAAAAACTCTTTCAAAAATTGAACCATTTCGCATGCAGACACAGTCTTCTTGATCTGCTATTAATCCCCCACTACTGACATTGTAAGTTATTGAAATGTACACTTCCAGACAGTTTTCAGATTTTTGATTCCTGTATATCTATCTGTCTATCTATTTACAAACATAACATGGTATTCTGAAAGAATCGTTCTGCTTTTGGAGCTCTACATTGTGTTTTCCAGAAGCAGGCCTATTACACAGAGATGAATCCATGTTACCTAGATTGAGTTCAAACCGGAATGTGCACTCTGAGTCCCATTATATTGTTCTACCTACTAATGGACAGTTCAGTTATATCCAGTCCTCACCACCTCCCCCATTGAGTAAAACCCTTGTGAAGAGACATGTAGATGCCTTTATGAACATATTAATAATTTTTCATGGCAGTGTTTTCCAAAAACCAGTTAGTAAAATCAATTGATTCCTTTGCAGCCTGAAATTACCTTCATTCCAGTTTACTGGTATAAGAACCGCAGTATATCAGCAACAATTCTCCAATAGTAGTTCAGGCAGAAGTCATTCTAGATAACAAGCAGTGCCGGATCCTCCATGTATTTTACACAGCCCATGACGGGGGACATCCGTCCATTCGTTTAGAACAACTGATGTTTTATGCTGGCAATTTAGGTTTATTTGAAGGAGTGATTAGAAAACAGGTGAGACAGACTGATTAGATTCAGTATGTATGTTGGCTTTGTTTTTCTAGGCCTGAAGTTTTCACATTTCAATTAATTGTAGGTTAAGTATCAGGCAGATTCTTCACTGGGCTTCAAATGTGATAAAGTTGCTTCTTATTTTTAAGAAGGCCGTTGCAATCCTGCATTTATTTTACACCTCAGTGCTTGTTTTACACACAAGCACACACACCCAAACACCACCCACATCAACACACACACAAACACATAATTAGAGCACATTTAACACTCAAATAAAACTTTACCTACTAATTCATAACTAGGGTATTTTTTTAATAAGTATTGTGTCTTGGTCTCTACTGGGGAAACATGGTTCAATGTGAGTTCTCTGGTTTGTTGTAGGGCAGTGAACGTTCACTTGTTGGCAATGATATAGAAATGGGGGTAAGAGTTTAAAAGTTTTTACAGTAGGTAGGCAGAGTCAGAGTATGGAATCTAAGAATAAGAAATTGGGGAATTTCCTCTTTGTTTCTTCATTTCAACCTCCTAATAATTCATGTATATTTTCCAAAAGTCTCCCAGAAAACAAGGACTAGGTCAATCCACATATCAGTGAACCATAGCAGAATGCGATTCTGAATTTCATATAAACAGTCATAAAATCAAAAAGACAGGTGCTGGGGTTTTGGCTCAGCACTAGAGTGCTGGCTTCACACTTTCAAAGGTCCTGAGTTGGATCCCCAACACCATATGGGAAAGGAATGAATGAACCAATGCATGAGTGTATGATGAATGAATTAAAGGTATAAGGAGGAGGAGGAAGAGGAGGAGGAGGAGGAGAAATAGAAGAAGATGATGAGAAATTTGAGAAAGGGAAAAAGGGGAGGAGAGTGAGTTAAAAGTGTGGTTTCCAATTAGCAAACGTTAAATTACAGCAGACGGGATAGAGAGAGAAGATGGGAGGGCAGGAGAGGGGGGATAGTAGAGGCTAGAAAAGGTAGCAGTATACAACAGTTACTAACATGGCATTTTGTAAAAACGTGGATGTGTAAACAATGTGATTGTGCAATCTGTATATGGGGTCAAAATGGGAGTTCATAACTCACTTGAATCTAATGTAGGAAATATGGTATCTCAAGAGCTATGTAAGGTTTTAAGCAACCAATATAAAAAAGAGGTCTTCATTTTTCTTTGTAGTTGAGATCTCCTGTTTCCTTGACATGTTTAGTTGTGTTCTCTCCTTTAGTCCTCCCATGCTCTAGTTATTCTGATATGGAAAAACTAGCTGAAATGCCCAACCAGTCTCTAAATCAGTGACACTTTTTCATTAAGCCTAAAGTCACTTTACAATTGCTACAGTCATACTAAATACACTTCTTTGTTTGGAGTTTAAAAGATATTTCCATCAGCTAGATTACAAGGACCTAGAACTCCCATTCTTGTTTATGTAAGAGTGGCTTCATCAGATTAAATACCGTTCTCTGGAATAACATAAAATAGGATTAATTTACTCATATGATTCTTACGTAAACCATCTTTATTTACAAAATACTATCTTAAGAATTATTGTTTCATTGAGCTTCAATTGGAGCCAAAGTATAGTCAATTACTGAACTAAAAGCAGTTACTTAAAAACTAAAAATGAGAGATAAGTCAAATTACATTTGAAGAGAGAGCAACAGCATGAGGTTTCTTGTTTGGTTCTGGATGTTGAGTAACAGGTTCATTTGCAGGTGGAAGGAACCCTTCAGGCAACTCACTTGTACTTTCAGAATGGGGGTGAAGAGGGCTGAATTCCAGCTCTTGGGGGAAGATTTTGTGAGGAAAACCCCCTCCCTGCATAGACACTTCGCATTGGAAATGGAGTGGGTGGCGGGTCAGGTGGAAAATAATCTCCAGGTTCCCAGACAAGTTTCCTGGGAGAGGTGGAGGAAAAAAAAGGTCCTCTTCTCATGAACTGACTCCTTGGGTCAACTGGAAACAAGGCACCTCTGACTGGAGGGATAGATGCCAACACAGAGCCAGAGCCAGTTGCTTGGTTTTCAGCATGGAGAGGTGAATCAGGCACATCAGAGTCCAAAGGAGGCATATTAGGAATTCTGTGTTCTGCTGGTCCCGATGCTCTACCACAATTTGAGTAAAAAATATCTTGCCTTTGTAGAGGAAGACGTGCATCAGAAGAATATGGTTGGCCTGGCGGAGGGATCATCAGCCTGCTGGCCTGTTCCCCTGGAGGAGAGAGGGGCCCAGTCTGAGAAGGTGCTCTCTGAAAATCAGTGAACTTATGACAGCTGGATTCTCTTCCTTTACTGCTAGTCGCATGGTCCAGAGGATTCTCCAGGGCCCCTTGACCCTCTTCCTCCTCCCACTGGAGTGAAAGGTGAGAGTGTGAGTGGACCACTCTTTTCAAAATGAGGAGGTCTGCTTTCAGATGAAGGGTGACCTATTGGTGAGGGCCCATTTGGAGAAGGCTTTCTGCCCATTGCTGAGTTGGAAACATCGAGTGCATCATAGGGATCTTTTTCTACAAGTTCAAATCTAAGCTCCTTCTCAGTTAATTTCTGTCTGTTGCGTGCATTTTGTTTCCTGAAATAACTGAGGTTTCTTTCAGCAATCCGAGCTGCCAACTCACTAGCATCTGCTTCTTCCTCAGAGGAAATAATCTTCCCCAGACAGGAACGAATGGTACTCTGCAATTGTTCTTCAAGATATTGGGCTCTCTTTCTGTAGGTCTCCAGCTCTTTTATTGTATGGCTCATCTTTTCTTCGACTTTGGAAAGTTTCTCCTTTTGCTCCACACGGCAGTTTTCCTCCACTCTTAATTTCCTGTGCAGTTTCATCATATTTTCTTGATAGCGTTCCATCATGACATTAAAGTTCTTCTGTAGGGTCTTATTCTCACTTTGCAGCTGTGCATTTTCGGACTGCAAGGATGCCTGTTCAGTCTGCAGACTTTTAAGGTGTTCTGTAAGGTCTTCCGTGGTTTTCTCCACTTCAGATGAGAAAGTACATTTTTGATTTCTTCCTCCTTCCAAGATTTCTAAGGGGGCCTTTAGCTTATCACCATAAACCAGGTTCCTCAAAGCTCCTTTGGACTCATCCTCCAAGTGAGCACCAATTTCGGGTTCACTCGTCTTTCCCAGGTCCAGGTGACCACCATCCCTTTGGGCTCCCAGGCTTGGAGAAGATCTATCCTTCATCTTCAGCAAGCATTCACTCAGAGACTCCATGTGATTTTCTGTGTCCCTTAGAACTTGTTCTCCAGCTACTTTAGAGTCCTCTAATATGATTTTTGCTTTATATTGGACACCTCCTTGTTCCCTCTGTGCTTCAGCTTCTCCTTGTATTGTTGGTCTCTGCGTTGGCGGAAGTAGGGATCCTTCATTCAAAACCTCTTTGATTGCCAGCTTCAGTTCTTCCTCATTCACTTGAAAGAGTCTCCAGTTTGTTTTAGCTTCAGCTATTTGTGATCTGAGGGATTCAGATTCACCTTGGAGGGACTGTATCCTTCTTGATAGATGCGCCATCGTTTCATCCTGTTGACCATGTTGAGCCTTCTGTGCTTTGAGCTCTTCTTCTAGAAAGAGCATTTCAACGCCATGGCTGGATTCGGGCCTATGCAGCTTTTCGTCGGTTGCCTCCAGCTGTTGTGCTTCTCTTGAACCCTTCTCAAACCTGCAATCCTTTAAAGATGATTCTAAGCCTTCATGTTCTTTTTCAACAAGGCTCACTTTTTCAAGAAGTCCACATTTTGCCTCAATAAGTCCAGCAAGATTTAGAGCCAGCCTTTTTTCTCTTCCCACGTAAAGCCTCTACGAACCGACTTAAAACCTCTCCAGAAAAGTGAGAGAACAGCAAAAAATCCAAGAGCTGTACACATCACCAACTCCCAAGGAAAGCCATAAGGAAGATGGCCTGGCTTCATGTCTTTGGACAATGCTGCCACAACCCTGGGTGCTTCTTCCAGAACCACCCACTAGGATGGCTGAGAGGCAGCCCTTGGCTCCTCCATCACGCCAAGACAGCTTTGGCTCTTGCCACCACAACCACAGCCTGCCCAGGCAGGCCAACACAGGCTGTGGACACTCAGGTGTTTGGTCAGGAACTCCAACCTGCACCAGGCAACGGAGCAGACCACTGTGATCCCCTTCAGGGGCTGAGTGTATGGTGGGTGGTGGGCGTATGGCGGTGGGAGCCATGATCAAAGGCTCCCAGGAGCCTTGTTGTGCTCAACTGCCCATCAGGGGAGTCTTGTCCGCTTCCCTACCCAGTGCATCCTCATGTGCCACAGGTTTCGGTCCATCTCACTCCAGCCAGAGAGAATTCCTCTCCATGCCACCCACCCCTTGATTTGGTTTAGGCCAGGCCAAGCCGGGGTTAGTAGGAAGATTCCATCCAGTCATAATAACATTCAGTTTGATGTCACTCAAATTCTAAAGCTGACTAAACTGTTCAAACAGCTATTATGGCCTCTATTGGTCTTTGTGTCCCTTGCCTTTGTTTGAGTGACTCAGTCCATTCCATGCCCTTGTGCTCTCCCTATTTCCTACCTTCCTTGCTTCCTTCCTCCCTTCCTGGGTTTTCTCCTTTCCTTCTTCCTTCTTTTCTACCTCCCTGCATCCCTCCAACTTTGCCTTCCTCCTTTCCAACTTTCTTTCTCCCTTCCCTCCCTTTTCTTTTCTTGCAAGTGTTTGGGGTGAAAGTCCATGGCAGGCCAGCCCCAAGCTAGGCAAGGTCACTGCCACTGAGCTACAACATCCCCAGAACTGCTGCCACTTCCTATGCAAGTATCTTGAATTATCTCTAAAGAGAAACTCTCACATTAGTCTACTTTCAAAGTAATTTCAGAAGAGTTGCTAACATGGGCATAAATCAGGTATGACAAGTCATTTTTGAAAAGCACGGCACAGCTAATGTTCCTTCAAAGAAGGAGTTGAAAACTTAATTGGTTTTCAGGTCAGCATTTCTAGACTAGTACAAACCCTCCTAATCCTAATCTCTCCTTAGTCCTATGATTTCTTTAAGTGTCCCCTTTGCTCCTGTTCATGGAGTCATGTGTACAGAAATTATAACTGGTTCTATTGAACTCTACTTAATTCTTTCTCAACTCTGTGCTCCTTTGGCCAAGTCACTCCTCAACACTTACTGTAACCCTTTCAATTTTTTGTCCATTTTCATTTAAAAATCTCTTTCAAAAATTGAACCATTTCGCATGCAGACACAGTCTTCTTGATCTGCTATTAATCCCCCACTACTGACATTTTAAGTTATTGAAATGTACACTTCCAGACCGTTTTCAGATTTTTGATTCCTGTATATCTATCTGTCTATCTATTTACAAACATAACATGGTATTCTGAAAGAATCGTTCTGCTTTTGGAGCTCTACATTGTGTTTTCCAGAAGCAGGCCTATTACACAGAGATGAATCCATGTTACCTAGATTGAGTTCAAACCAGAATGTGCACTCTGATTCCCATTATATTGTTCTACCTACTAATGGACAGTTCAGTTATATCCAGACCTCACCACCTCCCCCATTGAGTAAAACCCTTGTGAAGAGTCATGTAGATGCCTTTATGAACATATTGATATTTTTTCATGGCAGTGTTTTCCAAAAACCAGTTAGTAAAATCAATTGATTTTTTTGCAGCCTGAAATTACCTTCATTCCAGTTTACTGGTATAAGAACCGCAGTATATCAGCAACCATTCTCCAATAGTAGTTCAGGCAGAAGTCATTCTAGATAACAAGCAGTGCCGGATCCTCCATGTATTTTACACAGCCCATGACGGGGGACATCCGTCCATTCGTTTAGAACAACTGATGTTTTATGCTGGCAATTTAGGTTTATTTAAAGGAGTGATTAGAAAACAGGTGAGACAGACTGATTAGATTCAGTATGTATGTTGGCTTTGTTTTTCTAGGCCTGAAGTTTTCACATTTCAATTAATTGTAGGTTAAGTATCAGGCAGATTCTTCACTGGGCTTCAAATGTGATAAAGTTGCTTCTTATTTTTAAGAAGGCCGTTGCAATCCTGCATTTATTTTACACCTCAGTGCTTGTTTTACACACAAGCACACACACCCACACACCACACACATCAACACACACACAAACACATAATTAGAGCACATTTAACACTCAAATAAAGCTTTACCTACTGATTCATAACTAGGGTATTTTTTTTTAATAAGTATTGTGTCTTGGTCTCTACTGGGGAAACATGGTTCAATGTGAGTTCTCTGGTTTGTTGTAGGGCAGTGAACGTTCACTTGTTGGCAATGATATAGAAATGGGGAGTAAGAGTTTAAAAGTTTTTACAGTAGGTAGGCAGAGTCAGAGTATGGAATCTAAGAATAAGAAATTGGGGAATTTCCTCTTTGTTTCTTCATTTCAACCTCCTAATAATTCATGTATATTTTCCAAAAGTCTCCCAGAAAACAAGGACTAGGTCAATCCACATATCAGTGAACCATAGCAGAATGCGACTCTGAATTTCATATAAACAGTCATAAAATCAAAAAGACAGGTGCTGGGGTTTTGGCTCAGCACTAGAGTGCTGGCTTCACACTTTCAAAGGTCCTGAGTTGGATCCCCAACACCATACGTGAAATTAATGAATGAACCAATGCATGAGTGTATGATGAATGAATTAAAGGTATAAGGAGGAGGAGGAAGAGGAGGAGGAGGAGGAGAAATAGAAGAAGATGATGAGAAATTTGACAGAAGGGAAAAAGGGGAGGAGAGTGAGTTTAAAGTGTGGTTTCCAATTCCCAAACGTTAAATTACAGCAGACGGGATAGAGAGAGAAGATGGGAGGGCAGGAGAGGGGGGATAGTAGAGGCTAGAAAAGGTAGCAGAATACAACAGTTACTAACATGGCATTTTGTAAAAACGTGGATGTGTAAACAATGTGATTGTGCAATCTGTATATGGGGTCAAAATGGGAGTTCATAACTCACTTGAATCTAATGTAGGAAATATGGTATCTCAAGAGCTATGTAAGGTTTTAAGCAACCAATATAAAAAAGAGGTCTTCATTTTTCTTTGTAGTTGAGATCTCCTGTTTCCTTGACATGTTTAGTTGTGTTCTCTCCTTTAGTCCTCCCATGCTCTAGTTATTCTGATATGGAAAAACTAGCTGAAATGCCCAACCAGTCTCTAAATCAGTGACACTTTTTCATTAAGCCTAAAGTCACTTTACAATTGCTACAGTCATACTAAATACACTTCTTTGTTTGGAGTTTAAAAGATATTTCCACCAGCTAGATTACAAGGACCTAGAACTCCCATTCTTGTTTATGTAAGAGTGGCTTCATCAGATTAAATGCCGTTCTCTGGAATAACATAAAATAGGAATAATTTACTCATAAGATTCTTACGTAAACCATCTTTATTTACAAAATACTATCTTAAGAATTATTGTTTCATTGAGCTTCAATTGGAGCCAAAGTATAGTCAATTACTGAACTAAAAGCAGTTACTTAAAAACTAAAAATGAGAGATAAGTCAAATTACATTTGAAGAGAGAGCAACAGCATGAGGTTTCTTGTTTGGTTCTGGATGTTGAGTAACAGGCTCATTTGCAGGTGGAACGAACCCTTCAGGCAACTCACTTGTACTTTCAGAATGGGGGTGAAGAGGGCTGAATTCCAGCTCTTGGGGGAAGATTTTGTGAGGAAAACCCCCTCCCTGCATAGACACTTCGCATTGGAAATGGAGTGGGTGGCGGGTCAGGTGGAAAATAATCTCCAGGTTCCCAGACAAGTTTCCTGGGAGAGGTGGAGGAAAAAAAAGGTCCTCTTCTCATGAACTGACTCCTTGGGTCAACTGGAAACAAGGCACCTCTGACTGGAGGGAAAGGTGCCAACACAGAGCCAGAGCCAGTTGCTTGGTTTTCAGCATGGAGAGGTGAATCAGGCACATCAGAGTCCAAAGGAGGCATATTAGGAATTCTGTGTTCTGCTGGTCCCGATGCTCTACCACAATTTGAGTAAAACCTATCTTGCCTTTGTAGAGGAAGACGTGCATCAGAAGAATATGGTTGGCCTGGCGGAGGGATCATCAGCCTGCTGGCCTGTTCCCCTGGAGGAGAGAGGGGCCCAGCCTGAGAAGGTGCTCTCTGAAAATCAGTGAACTTATGACAGCTGGATTCTCTTCCTTTACTGCTAGTCGCATGGTCCAGAGGATTCTCCAGGGCCCCTTGACCCTCTTCCTCCTCCCACTGGAGTGAAAGGTGAGAGTGTGAGTGGACCACTCTTTTCAAAATGAGGAGGTCTCCTTTCAGATGAAGGGTGACCTATTGGTGAGGGCCCATTTGGAGAAGGCTTTCTGCCCATTGCTGAGTTGGAAACATCCAGTGCATCATAGGGATCTTTTTCTACAAGTTCAAATCTAAGCTCCTTCTCAGTTAATTTCTGTCTGTTGCGTGCATTTTGTTTCCTGAAATAACTGAGGTTTCTTTCAGCAATCCGAGCTGCCAACTCACTAGCATCTGCTTCTTTCTCGGAGGAAGTAATCTTCCCCAGACAGGAACGAATGGTACTCTGCAATTGTTCTTCAAGATATTGGGCTCCCTTTCTGTAGGTCTCCAGCTCTTTTATTGTATGGCTCATCTTTTCTTCGACTTTGGAAAGTTTCTCCTTTTGCTCCACACGCCAGTTTTCCTCCACTCTTAATTTCCTGTGCAGTTTCATCATATTTTCTTGACAGCGTTCCATCATGACTTTAAAGTTCTTCTGTAGGGTCTCATTCTCACTTTGCAGCTGTGCATTTTCGGACTGCAAGGATGCCTGTTCAGTCTGCAGACTTTTAAGGTGTTCTGTAAGGTCTTCCGTGGTTTTCTCCACTTCAGATGAGAAAGTACATTTTTGATTTCTTCCTCCTTCCAAGATTTCTAAGGGGGCCTTTAGCTTATCACCATAAACCAGGTTCCTCAAAGCTCCTTTGGACTCATCCTCCAAGTGAGCACCAATTTCGGGTTCACTCGTCTTTCCCAGGTCCAGGTGACCACCATCCCTTTGGGCTCCCAGGCTTGGAGAAGATCTATCCTTCATCTTCAGCAAGCATTCACTCAGAGACTCCATGTGATTTTCTGTGTCCCTTAGAACTTGTTCTCCAGCTACTTTAGAGTCCTCTAATATGATTTTTGCTTTATATTGGACACCTCCTTGTTCCCTCTGTGCTTCAGCTTCTCCTTGTATTGTTGGTCTCTGCGTTGGCGGAAGTAGGGATCCTTCATTCAAAACCTCTTTGATTGCCAGCTTCAGTTCTTCCTCATTCACTTGAAAGAGTCTCCAGTTTGTTTTAGCTTCAGCTATTTGTGATCTGAGGGATTCAGATTCACCTTGGAGGGACTGTATCCTTCTTGATAGATGCGCCATCGTTTCATCCTGTTGACCATGTTGAGCCTTCTGTGCTTTGAGCTCTTCTTCTAGAAAGAGCATTTCAACGCCATGGCTGGATTCGGGCCTATGCAGCTTTTCGTCGGTTGCCTCCAGCTGTTGTGCTTCTCTTGAACCCTTCTCAAACCTGCAATCCTTTAAAGATGATTCTAAGCCTTCATGTTCTTTTTCAACAAGGCTCACTTTTTCAAGAAGTCCACATTTTGCCTCAATAAGTCCAGCAAGATTTAGAGCCAGCCTTTTTTCTCTTCCCACGTAAAGCCTGCTACGAACCGACTGAAAACCTCTCCAGAAAAGTGAGAGAACAGCAAAAAATCCAAGAGCTGTACACATCACCAACTCCCAAGGAAAGCCATAAGGAAGATGGCCTGGCTTCATGTCTTTGGACAATGCTGCCACAACCCTGGGTGCTTCTTCCAGAACCACCCACTAGGATGGCTGAGAGGCAGCCCTTGGCTCCTCCATCACGCCAAGACAGCTTTGGCTCTTGCCACCACAACCACAGCCTGCCCAGGCAGGCCAACACAGGCTGTGGACACTCAGGTGTTTGGTCAGGAACTCCAACCTGCACCAGGCAACGGAGCAGACCACTGTGATCCCCTTCAGGGGCTGAGTGTATGGTGGGTGGTGGGCGTATGGCGGTGGGAGCCATGATCAAAGGCTCCCAGGAGCCTTGTTGTGCTCAACTGCCCATCAGGGGAGTCTTGTCCGCTTCCCTACCCAGTGCATCCTCATGTGCCACAGGTTTCGGTCCATCTCACTCCAGCCAGAGAGAATTCCTCTCCATGCCACCCACCCCTTGATTTGGTTTAGGCCAGGCCAAGCCGGGGTTAGTAGGAAGATTCCATCCAGTCATAATAACATTCAGTTTGATGTCACTCAAATTCTAAAGCTGACTAAACTGTTCAAACAGCTATTATGGCCTCTATTGGTCTTTGTGTCCCTTGCCTTTGTTTGAGTGACTCAGTCCATTCCATGCCCTTGTGCTCTCCCTATTTCCTACCTTCCTTGCTTCCTTCCTCCCTTCCTGGGTTTTCTCCTTTCCTTCTTCCTTCTTTTCTACCTCCCTGCATCCCTCCAACTTTGCCTTCCTCCTTTCCAACTTTCTTTCTCCCTTCCCTCCCTTTTCTTTTCTTGCAAGTGTTTGGGGTGAAAGTCCATGGCAGGCCAGCCCCAAGCTAGGCAAGGTCACTGCCACTGAGCTACAACATCCCCAGAACTGCTGCCACTTCCTATGCAAGTATCTTGAATTATCTCTAAAGAGAAACTCTCACATTAGTCTACTTTCAAAGTAATTTCAGAAGAGTTGCTAACATGGGCATAAATCAGGTATGACAAGTCATTTTTGAAAAGCACGGCACAGCTAATGTTCCTTCAAAGAAGGAGTTGAAAACTTAATTGGTTTTCAGGTCAGCATTTCTAGACTAGTACAAACCCTCCTAATCCTAATCTCTCCTTAGTCCTATGATTTCTTTAAGTGTCCCCTTTGCTCCTGTTCATGGAGTCATGTGTACAGAAATTATAACTGGTTCTATTGAACTCTACTTAATTCTTTCTCAACTCTGTGCTCCTTTGGCCAAGTCACTCCTCAACACTTACTGTAACCCTTTCAATTTTTTGTCCATTTTCATTTAAAAATCTCTTTCAAAAATTGAACCATTTCGCATGCAGACACAGTCTTCTTGATCTGCTATTAATCCCCCACTACTGACATTTTAAGTTATTGAAATGTACACTTCCAGACCGTTTTCAGATTTTTGATTCCTGTATATCTATCTGTCTATCTATTTACAAACATAACATGGTATTCTGAAAGAATCGTTCTGCTTTTGGAGCTCTACATTGTGTTTTCCAGAAGCAGGCCTATTACACAGAGATGAATCCATGTTACCTAGATTGAGTTCAAACCAGAATGTGCACTCTGATTCCCATTATATTGTTCTACCTACTAATGGACAGTTCAGTTATATCCAGACCTCACCACCTCCCCCATTGAGTAAAACCCTTGTGAAGAGTCATGTAGATGCCTTTATGAACATATTGATATTTTTTCATGGCAGTGTTTTCCAAAAACCAGTTAGTAAAATCAATTGATTTTTTTGCAGCCTGAAATTACCTTCATTCCAGTTTACTGGTATAAGAACCGCAGTATATCAGCAACCATTCTCCAATAGTAGTTCAGGCAGAAGTCATTCTAGATAACAAGCAGTGCCGGATCCTCCATGTATTTTACACAGCCCATGACGGGGGACATCCGTCCATTCGTTTAGAACAACTGATGTTTTATGCTGGCAATTTAGGTTTATTTAAAGGAGTGATTAGAAAACAGGTGAGACAGACTGATTAGATTCAGTATGTATGTTGGCTTTGTTTTTCTAGGCCTGAAGTTTTCACATTTCAATTAATTGTAGGTTAAGTATCAGGCAGATTCTTCACTGGGCTTCAAATGTGATAAAGTTGCTTCTTATTTTTAAGAAGGCCGTTGCAATCCTGCATTTATTTTACACCTCAGTGCTTGTTTTACACACAAGCACACACACCCACACACCACACACATCAACACACACACAAACACATAATTAGAGCACATTTAACACTCAAATAAAGCTTTACCTACTGATTCATAACTAGGGTATTTTTTTTTAATAAGTATTGTGTCTTGGTCTCTACTGGGGAAACATGGTTCAATGTGAGTTCTCTGGTTTGTTGTAGGGCAGTGAACGTTCACTTGTTGGCAATGATATAGAAATGGGGAGTAAGAGTTTAAAAGTTTTTACAGTAGGTAGGCAGAGTCAGAGTATGGAATCTAAGAATAAGAAATTGGGGAATTTCCTCTTTGTTTCTTCATTTCAACCTCCTAATAATTCATGTATATTTTCCAAAAGTCTCCCAGAAAACAAGGACTAGGTCAATCCACATATCAGTGAACCATAGCAGAATGCGACTCTGAATTTCATATAAACAGTCATAAAATCAAAAAGACAGGTGCTGGGGTTTTGGCTCAGCACTAGAGTGCTGGCTTCACACTTTCAAAGGTCCTGAGTTGGATCCCCAACACCATACGTGAAATTAATGAATGAACCAATGCATGAGTGTATGATGAATGAATTAAAGGTATAAGGAGGAGGAGGAAGAGGAGGAGGAGGAGGAGAAATAGAAGAAGATGATGAGAAATTTGACAGAAGGGAAAAAGGGGAGGAGAGTGAGTTTAAAGTGTGGTTTCCAATTCCCAAACGTTAAATTACAGCAGACGGGATAGAGAGAGAAGATGGGAGGGCAGGAGAGGGGGGATAGTAGAGGCTAGAAAAGGTAGCAGAATACAACAGTTACTAACATGGCATTTTGTAAAAACGTGGATGTGTAAACAATGTGATTGTGCAATCTGTATATGGGGTCAAAATGGGAGTTCATAACTCACTTGAATCTAATGTAGGAAATATGGTATCTCAAGAGCTATGTAAGGTTTTAAGCAACCAATATAAAAAAGAGGTCTTCATTTTTCTTTGTAGTTGAGATCTCCTGTTTCCTTGACATGTTTAGTTGTGTTCTCTCCTTTAGTCCTCCCATGCTCTAGTTATTCTGATATGGAAAAACTAGCTGAAATGCCCAACCAGTCTCTAAATCAGTGACACTTTTTCATTAAGCCTAAAGTCACTTTACAATTGCTACAGTCATACTAAATACACTTCTTTGTTTGGAGTTTAAAAGATATTTCCACCAGCTAGATTACAAGGACCTAGAACTCCCATTCTTGTTTATGTAAGAGTGGCTTCATCAGATTAAATGCCGTTCTCTGGAATAACATAAAATAGGAATAATTTACTCATAAGATTCTTACGTAAACCATCTTTATTTACAAAATACTATCTTAAGAATTATTGTTTCATTGAGCTTCAATTGGAGCCAAAGTATAGTCAATTACTGAACTAAAAGCAGTTACTTAAAAACTAAAAATGAGAGATAAGTCAAATTACATTTGAAGAGAGAGCAACAGCATGAGGTTTCTTGTTTGGTTCTGGATGTTGAGTAACAGGCTCATTTGCAGGTGGAACGAACCCTTCAGGCAACTCACTTGTACTTTCAGAATGGGGGTGAAGAGGGCTGAATTCCAGCTCTTGGGGGAAGATTTTGTGAGGAAAACCCCCTCCCTGCATAGACACTTCGCATTGGAAATGGAGTGGGTGGCGGGTCAGGTGGAAAATAATCTCCAGGTTCCCAGACAAGTTTCCTGGGAGAGGTGGAGGAAAAAAAAGGTCCTCTTCTCATGAACTGACTCCTTGGGTCAACTGGAAACAAGGCACCTCTGACTGGAGGGAAAGGTGCCAACACAGAGCCAGAGCCAGTTGCTTGGTTTTCAGCATGGAGAGGTGAATCAGGCACATCAGAGTCCAAAGGAGGCATATTAGGAATTCTGTGTTCTGCTGGTCCCGATGCTCTACCACAATTTGAGTAAAACCTATCTTGCCTTTGTAGAGGAAGACGTGCATCAGAAGAATATGGTTGGCCTGGCGGAGGGATCATCAGCCTGCTGGCCTGTTCCCCTGGAGGAGAGAGGGGCCCAGCCTGAGAAGGTGCTCTCTGAAAATCAGTGAACTTATGACAGCTGGATTCTCTTCCTTTACTGCTAGTCGCATGGTCCAGAGGATTCTCCAGGGCCCCTTGACCCTCTTCCTCCTCCCACTGGAGTGAAAGGTGAGAGTGTGAGTGGACCACTCTTTTCAAAATGAGGAGGTCTCCTTTCAGATGAAGGGTGACCTATTGGTGAGGGCCCATTTGGAGAAGGCTTTCTGCCCATTGCTGAGTTGGAAACATCCAGTGCATCATAGGGATCTTTTTCTACAAGTTCAAATCTAAGCTCCTTCTCAGTTAATTTCTGTCTGTTGCGTGCATTTTGTTTCCTGAAATAACTGAGGTTTCTTTCAGCAATCCGAGCTGCCAACTCACTAGCATCTGCTTCTTTCTCGGAGGAAGTAATCTTCCCCAGACAGGAACGAATGGTACTCTGCAATTGTTCTTCAAGATATTGGGCTCCCTTTCTGTAGGTCTCCAGCTCTTTTATTGTATGGCTCATCTTTTCTTCGACTTTGGAAAGTTTCTCCTTTTGCTCCACACGCCAGTTTTCCTCCACTCTTAATTTCCTGTGCAGTTTCATCATATTTTCTTGACAGCGTTCCATCATGACTTTAAAGTTCTTCTGTAGGGTCTCATTCTCACTTTGCAGCTGTGCATTTTCGGACTGCAAGGATGCCTGTTCAGTCTGCAGACTTTTAAGGTGTTCTGTAAGGTCTTCCGTGGTTTTCTCCACTTCAGATGAGAAAGTACATTTTTGATTTCTTCCTCCTTCCAAGATTTCTAAGGAGGCCTTTAGCTTATCACCATAAACCAGGTTCCTCAAAGCTCCTTTGGACTCATCCTCCAAGTGAGCACCAATTTCGGGTTCACTCGTCTTTCCCAGGTCCAGGTGACCACCATCCCTTTGGGCTCCCAGGCTTGGAGAAGATCTATCCTTCATCTTCAGCAAGCATTCACTCAGAGACTCCATGTGATTTTCTGTGTCCCTTAGAACTTGTTCTCCAGCTACTTTAGAGTCCTCTAATATGATTTTTGCTTTATATTGGACACCTCCTTGTTGCCTCTGTGCTTCAGCTTCTCCTTGTATTGTTGGTCTCTGCGTTGGCGGAAGTAGGGATCCTTCATTCAAATCCTCTTTGATTGCCAGCTTCAGTTCTTCCTCATTCACTTGAAAGAGTCTCCAGTTTGTTTTAGCTTCAGCTATTTGTGATCTGAGGGATTCAGATTCACCTTGGAGGGACTGTATCCTTCTTGATAGATGCGCCATCGTTTCATCCTGTTGACCATGTTGAGCCTTCTGTGCTTTGAGCTCTTCTTCTAGAAAGAGCATTTCAACGCCATGGCTGGATTCGGGCCTATGCAGCTTTTCGTCGGTTGCCTCCAGCTGTTGTGCTTCTCTTGAACCCTTCTCAAACCTGCAATCCTTTAAAGATGATTCTAAGCCTTCATGTTCTTTTTCAACAAGGCTCACTTTTTCAAGAAGTCCACATTTTGCCTCAATAAGTCCAGCAAGATTTAGAGCCAGCCTTTTTTCTCTTCCCACGTAAAGCCTGCTACGAACCGACTGAAAACCTCTCCAGAAAAGTGAGAGAACAGCAAAAAATCCAAGAGCTGTACACATCACCAACTCCCAAGGAAAGCCATAAGGAAGATGGCCTGGCTTCATGTCTTCGGACAATGCTGCCACAACCCTGGGTGCTTCTTCCAGAACCACCCACTAGGATGGCTGAGAGGCAGCCCTTGGCTCCTCCATCACGCCAAGACAGCTTTGGCTCTTGCCACCACAACCACAGCCTGCCCAGGCAGGCCAACACAGGCTGTGGACACTCAGGTGTTTGGTCAGGAACTCCAACCTGCACCAGGCAACGGAGCAGACCACTGTGATCCCCTTCAGGGGCTGAGCGTATGGTGGGTGGTGGGCGTATGGCGGTGGGAGCCACGATCAAAGGCTCCCAGGAGCCTTGTTGTGCTCAACTGCCCATCAGGGGAGTCTTGTCCGCTTCCCTACCCAGTGCATCCTCATGTGCCACAGGTTTCGGTCCCTCCCACTCCAGCCAGAGAGAATTCCTCTCCATGCCACCCACCCCTTGATTTGGTTTAGGCCAGGCCAAGGCGGGGTTAGTAGGAAGATTCCATCCAGTCATAATAACATTCAGTTTGATGTCACTCAAATTCTAAAGCTGACTAAACTGTTCAAACAGCTTTTATGGCCTCTATTGGTCTTTGTGTCCCTTGCCTTTTGTTTGAGTGACTCAGTCCTTTCCCTGCCCTTGTGCTCTCCCTATTTCCTACCTTCCTTGCTTCCTTCCTCCCTTCCTGGGTTTTCCCCTTTTCTTCTTCCTTCTTTTCTACCTCCCTGCATCCCTCCAACTTTGCCTTCCTCCCTTCCAACTTTCTCTCTCCCTTCCCTCCCTTTTCTTTTCTTGCAAGTGTTTGGGGTGAAAGTCCATGGCAGGCCAGCCCCAAGCTAGGCAAGGTCACTGCCACTGAGCTACAACATCCCCAGACCTGCTGCCACTTCCTATGCAAGTAACTTGAATTATCTCTAAAGAGAAACTCTCACATTAGTCTACTTTCAAAGTAATTTCAGAAGAGTTGCTAACATGGGCATAAATCAGTTATGACAAGTCATTTTTGAAAAGCACGGCACAGCTAATGTTCCTCCAGAGAAGGAGTGGAAAACTTAATTGGTTTTCAGGTCAGCATTTCTAGACTAGTACAAACCCTCCTAATCCTGATCTCTCCTTAGTCCTATGATTTCTTTAAGTGTCCCCTTTGCTCCTGTTCATGGAGTCATGTGTACAGAAATTATACCTGGTTCTATTGAACTCTACTTAATTCTTTCTCACCTCTGTGCTCCTTTGGCCAAGTCACTCCTCAACACTTACTGTAACCCTTTCAATTTTTTTGTCCATTTTCATTTAAAAAACTCTTTCAAAAATTGAACCATTTCGCATGCAGACACAGTCTTCTTGATCTGCTATCAATCCCCCACTACTGACATTGTAAGTTATTGAAATGTACACTTCCGGACCGTTTTCAGATTTTTGAATCCTGTATATCTATCTGTCTATCTATTTACAAACATAACATGGTATTCTGAAAGAATCGTTCTGCTTTTGGAGCTCTACATTGTGTTTTCCAGAAGCAGGCCTATTACACAGAGATGAATCCATGTTACCTAGATTGAGTTCAAACCGGAATGTGCACTCTGATTCCCATTATATTGTTCTACCTACTGATGGACAGTTCAGTTATATCCAGACCTCACCACCTCCCCCATTGAGTAAAACCCTTGTGAAGAGACATGTAGATGCCTTTATGAACATATTGATAATTTTTCATGGCAGTGTTTTCCAAAAACCAGTTAGTAAAATCAATTGATTCCTTTGCAGCCTGAAATGACCTTCATTCCAGTTTACTGGTATAAGAACCGCAGTATATCAGCAACCATTCTCCAATAGTAGTTCAGGCAGAAGTCATTCTAGATAACAAGCAGTGCCGGATCCTCCATGTATTTTACACAGCCCATGACGGGGGACATCCGTCCATTCGTTTAGAACAACTGATGTTTTATGCTGGCAATTTAGGTTTATTTAAAGGAGTGATTAGAAAACAGGTGAGACAGACTGATTAGATTCAGTATGTATGTTGGCTTTGTTTTTCTAGGCCTGAAGTTTTCACATTTCAATTAATTGTAGGTTAAGTATCAGGCAGATTCTTCACTGGGCTTCAAATGTGATAAAGTTGCTTCTTATTTTTAAGAAGGCCGTTGCAATCCTGCATTTATTTTACACCTCAGTGCTTGTTTTACACACAAGCACACACACCCACACACCACACACATCAACACACACACAAACACATAATTAGAGCACATTTAACACTCAAATGAAGCTTTACCTACTGATTCATAACTAGGGTATTTTTTTAATAAGTATTGTGTCTTGGTCTCTACTGGGGAAACATGGTTCAATGTGAGTTCTCTGGTTTGTTGTAGGGCAGTGAACGTTCACTTGTTGGCAATGATATAGAAATGGGGAGTAAGAGTTTAAAAGTTTTTACAGTAGGTAGGCAGAGTCAGAGTATGGAATCTAAGAATAAGATATTGGGGAATTTCCTCTTTGTTTCTTCATTTCAACCTCCTAATAATTCATGTATATTTTCCAAAAGTCTCCCAGAAAACAAGGACTAGGTCAATCCACATATCAGTGAACCATAGCAGAATGCGACTCTGAGTTTCATATAAACAGTCATAAAATCAAAAAGACAGGTGCTGGGGTTTTGGCTCAGCACTAGAGTGCTGGCTTCACACTTTCAAAGGTCCTGAGTTGGATCCCCAACACCATACGTGAAAGGAATGAATGAACCAATGCATGAGTGTATGATGAATGAATTAAAGGTATAAGGAGGAGGAGGAAGAGGAGGAGGAGGAGGAGAAATAGAAGAAGATGATGAGAAATTTGACAGAAGGGAAAAAGGGGAGGAGAGTGAGTTTAAAGTGTGGTTTCCAATTCCCAAACGTTAAATTACAGCAGACGGGATAGAGAGAGAAGATGGGAGGGCAGGAGAGGGGGGATAGTAGAGGCTAGAAAAGGTAGCAGAATACAACAGTTACTAACATGGCATTTTGTAAAAACGTGGATGTGTAAACAATGTGATTGTGCAATCTGTATATGGGGTCAAAATGGGAGTTCATAACTCACTTGAATCTAATGTAGGAAATATGGTATCTCAAGAGCTATGTAAGGTTTTAAGCAACCAATATAAAAAAGAGGTCTTCATTTTTCTTTGTAGTTGAGATCTCCTGTTTCCTTGACATGTTTAGTTGTGTTCTCTCCTTTAGTCCTCCCATGCTCTAGTTATTCTGATATGGAAAAACTAGCTGAAATGCCCAACCAGTCTCTAAATCAGTGACACTTTTTCATTAAGCCTAAAGTCACTTTACAATTGCTACAGTCATACTAAATACACTTCTTTGTTTGGAGTTTAAAAGATATTTCCATCAGCTAGATTACAAGGACCTAGAACTCCCATTCTTGTTTATGTAAGAGTGGCTTCATCAGATTAAATGCCGTTCTCTGGAATAACATAAAATAGGAATAATTTACTCATAAGATTCTTACGTAAACCATCTTTATTTACAAAATACTATCTTAAGAATTATTGTTTCATTGAGCTTCAATTGGAGCCAAAGTATAGTCAATTACTGACCTAAAAGCAGTTACTTAAAAACTAAAAATGAGAGATAAGTCAAATTACATTTGAAGAGAGAGCAACAGCATGAGGTTTCTTGTTTGGTTCTGGATGTTGAGTAACAGGCTCATTTGCAGGTGGAAGGAACCCTTCAGGCAACTCACTTGTACTTTCAGAACGGGGGTGAAGAGGGCTGAATTCCAGCTCTTGGGGGAAGATTTTGTGAGGAAAACCCCCTCCCTGCATAGACACTTCGCATTGGAAATGGAGTGGGTGGCGGGTCAGGTGGAAAATAATCTCCAGGTTCCCAGACAAGTTTCCTGGGAGAGGTGGAGGAAAAAAAAGGTCCTCTTCTCATGAACTGACTCCTTGGGTCAACTGGAAACAAGGCACCTCTGACTGGAGGGAAAGGTGCCAACACAGAGCCAGAGCCAGTTGCTTGGTTTTCAGCATGGAGAGGTGAATCAGGCACATCAGAGTCCAAAGGAGGCATATTAGGAATTCTGTGTTCTGCTGGTCCCGATGCTCTACCACAATTTGAGTAAAACCTATCTTGCCTTTGTAGAGGAAGACGTGCATCAGAAGAATATGGTTGGCCTGGCGGAGGGATCATCAGCCTGCTGGCCTGTTCCCCTGGAGGAGAGAGGGGCCCAGCCTGAGAAGGTGCTCTCTGAAAATCAGTGAACTTATGACAGCTGGATTCTCTTCCTTTACTGCTAGTCGCATGGTCCAGAGGATTCGCCAGGGCCCCTTGACCCTCTTCCTCCTCCCACTGGAGTGAAAGGTGAGAGAGTGAGTGGACCACTCTTTTCAAAATGAGGAGGTCTCCTTTCAGATGAAGGGTGACCTATTGGTGAGGGCCCATTTGGAGAATGCTTTCTGCCCATTGCTGTGTTGGAAACATCCAGTGCATCATAGGGATCTTTTTCTACAAGTTCAAATCTAAGCTCCTTCTCAGTTAATTTCTGTCTGTTGCGTGCATTTTGTTTCCTGAAATAACTGAGGTTTCTTTCAGCAATCCGAGCTGCCAACTCACTAGCATCTGCTTCTTTCTCGGAGGATGTAATCTTCCCCAGACAGGAACGAATGGTACTCTGCAATTGTTCTTCAAGATATTGGGCTCTCTTTCTGTAGGTCTCCAGGTCTTTTATTGTATGGCTCATCTTTTCTTCGACTTTGGAAAGTTTCTCCTTTTGCTCCACACGGCAGTTTTCCTCCACTCTTAATTTCCTGTGCAGTTTCATCATATTTTCTTGATAGCGTTCCATCATGACTTTAAAGTTCTTCTGTAGGGTCTCATTCTCACTTTGCAGCTGTGCATTTTCGGACTGCAAGGATGCCTGTTCAGTCTGCAGACTTTTAAGGTGTTCTGTAAGGTCTTCCGTGGTTTTCTCCACTTCAGATGAGAAAGTACATTTTTGATTTCTTCCTCCTTCCAAGATTTCTAAGGAGGCCTTTAGCTTATCACCATAAACCAGGTTCCTCAAAGCTCCTTTGGACTCATCCTCCAAGTGAGCACCAATTTCGGGTTCACTCGTCTTTCCCAGTTCCAGGTGACCACAATCCCTTTGGGCTCCCAGGCTTGGAGAAGATCTATCCTTCATCTTCAGCAAGCATTCACTCAGAGACTCCATGTGATTTTCGGTGTCCCTTAGAACTTGTTCTCCAGCTACTTTAGAGTCCTCTAATATGATTTTTGCTTTATATTGGACACCTCCTTGTTGCCTCTGTGCTTCAGCTTCTCCTTGTATTGTTGGTCTCTGCGTTGGCGGAAGTAGGGATCCTTCATTCAAAACTTCTTTGATTGCCAGCTTCAGTTCTTCCTCATTCACTTGAAAGAGTCTCCAGTTTGTTTTAGCTTCAGCTATTTGTGATCTGAGGGATTCAGATTCACCTTGGAGGGACTGTATCCTTCTTGATAGATGCGCCATCGTTTCATCCTGTTGACCATGTTGAGCCTTCTGTGCTTTGAGCTCTTCTTCTAGAAAGAGCATTTCAACGCCATGGCTGGATTCGGGGCTATGCAGCTTTTCGTCGGTTGCCTCCAGCTGTTGTGCTTCTCTTGAACCCTTCTCAAACCTGCAATCCTTTAAAGATGATTCTAAGCCTTCATGTTCTTTTTCAACAAGGCTCACTTTTTCAAGAAGTCCACATTTTGCCTCAATAAGTCCAGCAAGATTTAGAGCCAGCCTTTTATCTCTTCCCACGTAAAGCCTGCTACGAACCGACTGAAAACCTCTCCAGAAAAGTGAGAGAACAGCAAAAAATCCAAGAGCTGTACACATCACCAACTCCCAAGGAAAGCCATAAGGAAGATGGCCTGGCTTCATGTCTTCGGACAATGCTGCCACAACCCTGGGTGCTTCTTCCAGAACCACCCACTAGGATGGCTGAGAGGCAGCCCTTGGCTCCTCCATCACGCCAAGACAGCTTTGGCTCTTGCCACCACAACCACAGCCTGCCCAGGCAGGCCAACAGAGGCTCTGGACACTCAGGTGTTTGGTCAGGAACTCCAACCTGCACCAGGCAACGGAGCAGACCACTGTGATCCCCTTCAGGGGCTGAGCGTATGGTGGGTGGTGGGCGTATGGCGGTGGGAGCCATGATCAAAGGCTCCCAGGAGCCTTGTTGTGCTCAACTGCCCATCAGGGGAGTCTTGTCCGCTTCCCTACCCAGTGCATCCTCATGTCCCACAGGTTTCGGTCCCTCCCACTCCAGCCAGAGAGAATTCCTCTCCATGCCACCCACCCCTTGATTTGGTTTAGGCCAGGCCAAGGCGGGGTTAGTAGGAAGATTCCATCCAGTCATAATAACATTCAGTTTGATGTCAGTCAAATTCAAAAGCTGACTAAACTGTTCAAACAGCTTTTATGGCCTCTATTGGTCTTTGTGTCCCTTGCCTTTTGTTTGAGTGACTCAGTCCTTTCCCTGCCCTTTTGCTCTCCCTATTTCCTACCTTCCTTGCTTCCTTCCTCCCTTCCTGGGTTTTCCCCTTTTCTTCTTCCTTCTTTTCTACCTCCCTGCATCCCTCCAACTTTGCCTTCCTCCCTTCCAACTTTCTCTCTCCCTTCCCTCCCTTTTCTTTTCTTGCAAGTGTTTGGGGTGAAAGTCCATGGCAGGCCAGCCCCAAGCTAGGCAAGGTCACTGCCACTGAGCTACAACATCCCCAGACCTGCTGCCACTTCCTATGCAAGTAACTTGAATTATCTCTAAAGAGAAACTCTCACATTAGTCTACTTTCAAAGTAATTTCAGAAGAGTTGCTAACATGGGCATAAATCAGTTATGACAAGTCATTTTTGAAAAGCACGGCACAGCTAATGTTCCTCCAAAGAAGGAGTGGAAAACTTAATTGGTTTTCAGGTCAGCATTTCTAGACTAGTACAAACCCTCCTAATCCTGATCTCTCCTTAGTCCTATGATTTCTTTAAGTGTCCCCTTTGCTCCTGTTCATGGAGTCATGTGTACAGAAATTATACCTGGTTCTATTGAACTCTACTTAATTCTTTCTCACCTCTGTGCTCCTTTGGCCAAGTCACTCCTCAACACTTACTGTAACCCTTTCAATTTTTTTGTCCATTTTCATTTAAAAAACTCTTTCAAAAATTGAACCATTTCGAATGCAGACACAGTCTTCTTGATCTGCTATTAATCCCCCACTACTGACATTGTAAGTTATTGAAATGTACACTTCCGGACCGTTTTCAGATTTTTGAATCCTGTATATCTATCTGTCTATCTATTTACAAACATAACATGGTATTCTGAAAGAATCGTTCTGCTTTTTGAGCTCTACATTGTGTTTTCCAGAAGCAGGCCTATTACACAGAGATGAATCCATGTTACCTAGATTGAGTTCAAACCGGAATGTGCACTCTGATTCCCATTATATTGTTCTACCTACTGATGGACAGTTCAGTTATATCCAGACCTCACCACCTCCCCCATTGAGTAAAACCCTTGTGAAGAGACATGTAGATGCCTTTATGAACATATTGATAATTTTTCATGGCAGTGTTTTCCAAAAACCAGTTAGTAAAATCAATTGATTCCTTTGCAGCCTGAAATTACCTTCATTCCAGTTTACTGGTATAAGAACCGCAGTATATCAGCAACCATTCTCCAATAGTAGTTCAGGCAGAAGTCATTCTAGATAACAAGCAGTGCCGGATCCTCCATGTATTTTACACAGCCCATGACGGGGGACATCCGTCCATTCGTTTAGAACAACTGATGTTTTATGCTGGCAATTTAGGTTTATTTAAAGGAGTGATTAGAAAACAGGTGAGACAGACTGATTAGATTCAGTATGTATGTTGGCTTTGTTTTTCTAGGCCTGAAGTTTTCACATTTCAATTAATTGTAGGTTAAGTATCAGGCAGATTCTTCACTGGGCTTCAAATGTGATAAAGTTGCTTCTTATTTTTAAGAAGGCCGTTGCAATCCTGCATTTATTTTACACCTCAGTGCTTGTTTTACACACAAGCACACACACCCACACACCACACACATCAACACACACACAAACACATAATTAGAGCACATTTAACACTCAAATAAAGCTTTACCTACTGATTCATAACTAGGGTATTTTTTTTAATAAGTATTGTGTCTTGGTCTCTACTGGGGAAACATGGTTCAATGTGAGTTCTCTGGTTTGTTGTAGGGCAGTGAACGTTCACTTGTTGGCAATGATATAGAAATGGGGAGTATGAGTTTAAAAGTTTTTACAGTAGGTAGGCAGAGTCAGAGTATGGAATCTAAGAATAAGAAATTGGGGAATTTCCTTTTTGTTTCTTCATTTCAACCTCCTAATAATTCATGTATATTTTCCAAAAGTCTCCAAGAAAACAAGGACTAGGTCAATCCACATATCAGTGAACCATAGCAGAATGCGACTCTGAATTTCATATAAACAGTCATAAAATCAAAAAGACAGGTGCTGGGGTTTTGGCTCAGCACTAGAGTGCTGGCTTCACACTTTCAAAGGTCCTGAGTTGGATCCCCAACACCATACGTGAAAGGAATGAATGAACCAATGCATGAGTGTATGATGAATGAATTAAAGGTATAAGGAGGAGGAGGAAGAGGAGGAGGAGGAGGAGAAATAGAAGAAGATGATGAGAAATTTGACAGAAGGGAAAAAGGGGAGGAGAGTGAGTTTAAAGTGTGGTTTCCAATTCCCAAACGTTAAATTACAGCAGACGGGATAGAGAGAGAAGATGGGAGGGCAGGAGAGGGGGGATAGTAGAGGCTAGAAAAGGTAGCAGAATACAACAGTTACTAACATGGCATTTTGTAAAAACGTGGATGTGTAAACAATGTGATTGTGCAATCTGTATATGGGGTCAAAATGGGAGTTCATAACTCACTTGAATCTAATGTAGGAAATATGGTATCTCAGAGCTATGTAAGGTTTTAAGCAACCAATAAAAAAAAGAGGTCTTCATTTTTCTTTGTAGTTGAGATCTCCTGTTTCCTTGACATGTTTAGTTGTGTTCTCTCCTTTAGTCCTCCCATGCTCTAGTTATTCTGATATGGAAAAACTAGCTGAAATGCCCAACCAGTCTCTAAATCAGTGACACTTTTTCATTAAGCCTAAAGTCACTTTACAATTGCTACAGTCATACTAAATACACTTCTTTGTTGGAGTTTAAAAGATATTTCCATCAGGTAGATTACAAGGACCTAGAACTTCCATTCTTGTTTATGTAAGAGTGGCTTCATCAGATTAAATGCCGTTATCTGGAATAACATAAAATAGGAATAATTTACTCATAAGATTCTTACTTAAACCATCTTTATTTACAAAATACTATCGTAAGAATTATTGTTTCATTGAGCTTCAATTGGAGCCAAAGTATAGTCAATTACTGAACTAAAAGCAGTTACTTAAAAACTAAAAATGAGAGATAAGTCAAATTACATTTGAAGAGAGAGCAACAGCATGAGGTTTCTTGTTTGGTTCTGGATGTTGAGTAACAGGCTCATTTGCAGGTGGAAGGAACCCTTCAGGCAACTCACTTGTACTTTCAGAATGGGGGTGAAGAGGGCTGAATTCCAGCTCTTGGGGGAAGATTTTGTGAGGAAAACCCCCTCCCTGCATAGACACTTCGCATTGGAAATGGAGTGGGTGGCGGGTCAGGTGGAAAATAATCTCCAGGTTCCCAGACAAGTTTCCTGGGAGAGGTGGAGGAAAAAAAAGGTCCTCTTCTCATGAACTGACTCCTTGGGTCAACTGGAAACAAGGCACCTCTGACTGGAGGGAAAGGTGCCAACACAGAGCCAGAGCCAGTTGCTTGGTTTTCAGCATGGAGAGGTGAATCAGGCACATCAGAGTCCAAAGGAGGCATATTAGGAATTCTGTGTTCTGCTGGTCCCGATGCTCTACCACAATTTGAGTAAAACCTATCTTGCCTTTGTAGAGGAAGACGTGCATCAGAAGAATATGGTTGGCCTGGCGGAGGGATCATCAGCCTGCTGGCCTGTTCCCCTGGAGGAGAGAGGGGCCCAGCCTGAGAAGGTGCTCTCTGAAAATCAGTGAACTTATGACAGCTGGATTCTCTTCCTTTACTGCTAGTCGCATGGTCCAGAGGATTCTCCAGGGCCCCTTGACCCTCTTCCTCCTCCCACTGGAGTGAAAGGTGAGAGTGTGAGTGGACCACTCTTTTCAAAATGAGGAGGTCTCCTTTCAGATGAAGGGTGACCTATTGGTGAGGGCCCATTTGGAGAAGGCTTTCTGCCCATTGCTGAGTTGGAAACATCCAGTGCATCATAGGGATCTTTTTCTACAAGTTCAAATCTAAGCTCCTTCTCAGTTAATTTCTGTCTGTTCCGTGCATTTTGTTTCCTGAAATAACTGAGGTTTCTTTCAGCAATCCGAGCTGCCAACTCACTAGCATCTGCTTCTTTCTCGGAGGAAGTAATCTTCCCCAGACAGGAACGAATGGTACTCTGCAATTGTTCTTCAAGATATTGGGCTCTCTTTCTGTAGGTCTCCAGCTCTTTTATTGTATGGCTCATCTTTTCTTCGACTTTGGAAAGTTTCTCCTTTTGCTCCACACGGCAGTTTTCCTCCACTCTTAATTTCCTGTGCAGTTTCATCATATTTTCTTGACAGCGTTCCATCATGACTTTAAAGTTCTGCTGTAGGGTCTCATTCTCACTTTGCAGCTGTGCATTTTCGGACTGCAAGGATGCCTGTTCAGTCTGCAGACTTTTAAGGTGTTCTGTAAGGTCTTCCGTGGTTTTCTCCACTTCAGATGAGAAAGTACATTTTTGATTTCTTCCTCCTTCCAAGATTTCTAAGGAGGCCTTTAGCTTATCACCATAAACCAGGTTCCTCAAAGCTCCTTTGGACTCATCCTCCAAGTGAGCACCAATTTCGGGTTCACTCGTCTTTCCCAGTTCCAGGTGACCACCATCCCTTTGGGCTCCCAGGCTTGGAGAAGATCTATCCTTCATCTTCAGCAAGCATTCACTCAGAGACTCCATGTGATTTTCTGTGTCCCTTAGAACTTGTTCTCCAGCTACTTTAGAGTCCTCTAATATGATTTTTGCTTTATATTGGACACCTCCTTGTTGCCTCTGTGCTTCAGCTTCTCCTTGTATTGTTGGTCTCTGCGTTGGCGGAAGTAGGGATCCTTCATTCAAAACCTCTTTGATTGCCAGCTTCAGTTCTTCCTCATTCACTTGAAAGAGTCTCCAGTTTGTTTTAGCTTCAGCTATTTGTGATCTGAGGGATTCAGATTCACCTTGGAGGGACTGTATCCTTCTTGATAGATGCGCCATCGTTTCATCCTGTTGACCATGTTGAGCCTTCTGTGCTTTGAGCTCTTCTTCTAGAAAGAGCATTTCAACGCCATGGCTGGATTCGGGCCTATGCAGCTTTTCGTCGGTTGCCTCCAGCTGTTGTACTTCTCTTGAACCCTTCTCAAACCTGCAATCCTTTAAAGATGATTCTAAGCCTTCATGTTCTTTTTCAACAAGGCTCACTTTTTCAAGAAGTCCACATTTTGCCTCAATAAGTCCAGCAAGATTTAGAGCCAGCCTTTTTTCTCTTCCCACGTAAAGCCTGCTACGAACCGACTGAAATCCTCTCCAGAAAAGTGAGAGAACAGCAAAAAATCCAAGAGCTGTACACATCACCAACTCCCAAGGAAAGCCATAAGGAAGATGGCCTGGCTTCATGTCTTCGGACAATGCTGCCACAATCCTGGGTGCTTCTTCCAGAACCACCCACTAGGATGGCTGAGAGGCAGCCCTTGGCTCCTCCATCACGCCAAGACAGCTTTGGCTCTTGCCACCACAACCACAACCTGCCCAGGCAGGCCAACACAGGCTGTGGACACTCAGGTGTTTGGTCAGGAACTCCAACCTGCACCAGGCAATGGAGCAGACCACTGTGATCCCCTTCAGGGGCTGAGCGTATGGTGGGTGGTGGGCGTATGGCGGTGGGAGCCATGATCAAAGGCTCCCAGGAGCCTTGTTGTGCTCAACTGCCCATCAGGGGTGTCTTGTCCGCTTCCCTACCCAGTGCATCCTCATGTGCCACATGTTTAGGTCCCTCCCATTCCAGCCAGAGAGAATTCCTCTCCATGCCACCCACCCCTTGATTTGGTTTAGGCCAGGCCAAGGCGGGGTTAGTAGGAAGATTCCATCCAATCATAATAACATTCAGTTTGATGTCACTCAAATTCTAAAGCTGACTAAACTGTTCAAACAGCTTTTATGGCCTCTATTGGTCTTTGTGTCCCTTGCCTTTTGTTTGAGTGACTCAGTCCTTTCCCTGCCCTTGTGCTCTCCCTATTTCCTACCTTCCTTGCTTCCTTCCTCCCTTCTTGGGTTTTCTCTTTTTCTTCTTCCTTCTTTTCTACCTCCCTGCATCCCTCCAACTTTGCCTTCCTCCCTTCCAACTTTCTCTCTCCCTTCCCTCCCTTTTCTTTTCTTGCAAGTGTTTGGGGTAAAAGTCCATGGCAGGCCAGCCCCAAGCTAGGCAAGGTCACTGCCACTGAGCTACAACATCCCCAGACCTGCTGCCACTTCCTATGCAAGTGACTTGAATTATCTCTAAAGAGAAACTCTCACATTAGTCTACTTTCAAAGTAATTTCAGAAGAGTTGCTAACATGGGCATAAATCAGTTATGACAAGTCATTTTTGAAAAGCACGGCACAGCTAATGTTAATCCAAAGAAGGAGTGGAAAACTTAATTGGTTTTCAGGTCAGCATTTCTAGACTAGTACAAACCCTCCTAATCCTGATCTCTCCTTAGTCCTATGATTTCTTTAAGTGTCCCCTTTGCTCCTGTTCATGGAGTCATGTGTACAGAAATTATACCTGGTTCTATTGAACTCTACTTAATTCTTTCTCACCTCTGTGCTCCTTTGGCCAAGTCACTCCTAAACACTTACTGTAACCCTTTCAATTTTTTGTCCATTTTCATTTAAAAAACTCTTTCAAAAATTGAACCATTTCGCATGCAGACACAGTCTTCTTGATCTGCCTTTAATCCCCCACTACTGACATTGTAAGTTATTGAAATGTACACTTCCAGACCGTTTTCAGATTTTTGATTCCTGTATATCTATCTGTCTATCTATTTACAAACATAACATGGTATTCTGAAAGAATCGTTCTGCTTTTGGAGCTCTACATTGTGTTTTCCAGAAGCAGGCCTATTACACAGAGATGAATCCATGTTACCTAGATTGAGTTCAAACCGGAATGTGCTCTCTGATTCCCATTATATTGTTCTACCTACTAATGGACAGTTCAGTTATATCCAGACCTCACCACCTCCCCCATTGAGTAAAACCCTTGTGAAGAGACATGTAGATGCCTTTATGAACATATTGATAATTTTTCATGGCAGTGTTTTCCAAAAAACAGTTAGTAAAATCAATTGATTCCTTTGCAGCCTGAAATTACCTTCATTCCAGTTTACTGGTATAAGAACCGCAGTATATCAGCAACCATTCTCCAATAGTAGTTCAGACAGAAGTCATTCTAGATAACAAGCAGTGCCGTATCCTCCATGTATTTTACACAGCCCATGACGGGGGACATCCGTCCATTCGTTTGAACAACTGATGTTTTATGCTGGCAATTTAGGTTTATTTAAAGGAGTGATTACAAAACAGGTGAGACAGACTGATTAGATTCAGTATGTATGTTGGCTTTGTTTTTCTAGGCCTGAAGTTTTCACATTTCAATTAATTGTAGGTTAAGTATCAGGCAGATTCTTCACTGGGCTTCAAATGTGATAAAGTTGCTTCTTATTTTTAAGAAGGCCGTTGCAATCCTGCATTTATTTTACACCTCAGTGCTTGTTTTACACACAAGCACACACACCCACACACCACACACATCAACACACACACAAACACATAATTAGAGCACATTTAACACTCAAATAAAGCTTTACCTACTAATTCATAACTAGGGTATTTTTTTTAATAAGTATTGTGTCTTGGTCTCTACTGGGGAAACATGGTTCAATGTGAGTTCTCTGGTTTGTTGTAGGGCAGTGAACGTTCACTTGTTGGCAATGATATAGAAATGTGGAGTAAGGGTTTAAAAGTTTTTACAGTAGGTAGGCAGAGTCAGAGTATGGAATCTAAGAATAAGAAATTGGGGAATTTCCTCTTTGTTTCTTCATTTCAACCTCCTAATAATTCATGTATATTTTCCAAAAGTCTCCCAGAAAACAAGGACTAGGTCAATCCACATATCAGTGAACCATAGCAGAATGCGATTCTGAATTTCATATAAACAGTCATAAAATCAAAAAGACAGGTGCTGGGGTTTTGGCTCAGCACTAGAGTGCTGGCTTCACACTTTCAAAGGTCCTGAGTTGGATCCCCAACACCATACGTGAAAGGAATGATTGAACCAATGCATGAGTGTATGATGAATGAATTAAAGGTATAAGGAGGAGGAGGAAGAGGAGGAGGAGGAGGAGAAATAGAAGAAGATGATGAGAAATTTGACAGAAGGGAAAAAGGGGAGGAGAGTGAGTTTAAAGTGTGGTTTCCAATTCCCAAACGTTAAATTACATCAGACGGGATAGAGAGAGAAGATGGGAGGGCAGGAGACGGGGGATAGTAGAGGCTAGAAAAGGTAGCAGAATACAACAGTTACTAACATGGCATTTTGTAAAAACGTGAATGTGTAAACAATGTGATTGTGCAATCTGTATATGGGGTCAAAATGGGAGTTCATAACTCACTTGAATCTAATGTAGGAAATATGGTATCTCAAGAGCTATGTAAGGTTTTAAGCAACCAATATAAAAAAGAGGTCTTCATTTTTCTTTGTAGTTGAGATCTCCTGTTTCCTTGACATGTTTAGTTGTGTTCTCTCCTTTAGTCCTCCCATGCTCTAGTTATTCTGATATGGAAAAACTAGCTGAAATGCCCAACCAGTCTCTAAATCAGTGACACTTTTTCATTAAGCCTAAAGTCACTTTACAATTGCTACAGTCATACTAAATACACTTCTTTGTTTGGAGTTTAAAAGATATTTCCACCAGCTAGATTACAAGGACCTAGAACTCCCATTCTAGTTTATGTAAGAGTGGCTTCATCAGATTAAATGCCGTTCTCTGGAATAACATAAAATAGGAATAATTTACTCATAAGATTCTTACGTAAACCATCTTTATTTACAAAATACTATCTTAAGAATTATTGTTTCATTGAGCTTCAATTGGAGCCAAAGTATAGTCAATTACTGAACTAAAAGCAGTTACTTAAAAACTAAAAATGAGAGATAAGTCAAATTACATTTGAAGAGAGAGCAACAGCATGAGGTTTCTTGTTTGGTTCTGGATGTTGAGTAACAGGCTCATTTGCAGGTGGAAGGACCCCTTCAGGCAACTCACTTGTACTTTCAGAATGGGGGTGAAGAGGGCTGAATTCCAGCTCTTGGGGGAAGATTTTGTGAGGAAAACCCCCTCCCTGCATAGACACTTCGCATTGGAAATGGAGTGGGTGGCGGGTCAGGTGGAAAATAATCTCCAGGTTCCCAGACAAGTTTCCTGGGAGAGGTGGAGGAAAAAAAAGGTCCTCTTCTCATGAACTGACTCCTTGGGTCAACTGGAAACAAGGCACCTCTGACTGGAGGGAAAGGTGCCAACACAGAGCCAGAGCCAGTTGCTTGGTTTTCAGCATGGAGAGGTGAATCAGGCACATCAGAGTCCAAAGGAGGCATATTAGGAATTCTGTGTTCTGCTGGTCCCGATGCTCTACCACAATTTGAGTAAAACCTATCTTGCCTTTGTAGAGGAAGACGTGCATCAGAAGAATATGGTTGGCCTGGCGGAGGGATCATCAGCCTGCTGGCCTGTTCCCCTGGAGGAGAGAGGGGCCCAGTCTGAGAAGGTGCTCTCTGAAAATCATTGAACTTATGACAGCTGGATTCTCTTCCTTTACTGCTAGTCGCATGGTCCAGAGGATTCTCCAGGGCCCCTTGACCCTCTTCCTCCTCCCACTGGAGTGAAAGGTGAGAGTGTGAGTGGACCACTCTTTTCAAAATGAGGAGGTCTCCTTTCAGATGAAGGGTGACCTATTGGTGAGGGCCCATTTGGAGAAGGCTTTCTGCCCATTGCTGTGTTGGAAACATCCAGTGCATCATAGGGATCTTTTTCTACAAGTTCAAATCTAAGCTCCTTCTCAGTTAATTTCTGTCTGTTGCGTGCATTTTGTTTCCTGAAATAACTGAGGTTTCTTTCAGCAATCAGAGCTGCCAACTCACTAGCATCTGCTTCTTTCTCAGAGGAAATAATCTTCCCCAGACAGGAACGAATGGTACTCTGCAATTGTTCTTCAATATATTGGGCTCTCTTTCTGTAGGTCTCCAGCTCTTTTATTGTATGGCTCATCTTTTCTTCGTCTTTGGAAAGTTTCTCCGTTTGCTCCACACGGCAGTTTTCCTCCACTCTTAATTTCCTGTGCAGTATCATCATATTTTCTTCATAGCGTTCCATCATGACTTTAAAGTTCTTCTGTAGGGTCTCATTCTCACTTTGCAGCTGTGCATTTTCGGACTGCAAGGATGCCTGTTCAGTCTGCAGACTTTTAAGGTGTTCTGTAAGGTCTTCCGTGGTTTTCTACACTTCAGATGAGAAAGTACATTTTTGATTTCTTCCTCCTTCCAAGATTTCTAAGGAGGCCTTTAGCTTATCACCATAAACCAGGTTCCTCAAAGCTCCTTTGGACTCATCCTCCAAGTGAGCACCAATTACGGGTTCACTCGTCTTTCCCAGTTCCAGGTGACCACCATCCCTTTGGGCTCCCAGGGTTGGAGAAGATCTATCCTTCATCTTCAGCAAGCATTCACTCAGAGACTCCATGTGATTTTCTGTGTCCCTTAGAACTTGTTCTCCAGCTACTTTAGAGTCCTCTAATATGATTTTTGCTTTATATTGGACACCTCCTTGTTCCCTCTGTGCTTCAGCTTCTCCTTGTATTGTTGGTCTCTGCGTTGGCGGAAGTAGGGATCCTTCATTCAAAACCTCTTTGATTGCCAGCTTCAGTTCTTCCTCATTCACTTGAAAGAATCTCCAGTTTGTTTTAGCTTCAGCTATTTGTGATCTGAGGGATTCAGATTCACCTTGGAGGGACTGTATCCTTCTTGATAGATGCGCCATCGTTTCATCCTGTTGACCATGTTGAGCCTTCTGTGCTTTGAGCTCTTCTTCTAGAAAGAGCATTTCAACGCCATGGCTGGATTCGGGCCTATGCAGCTTTTCGTCGGTTGCCTCCAGCTGTTGTGCTTCTCTTGAACCCTTCTCAAACATGCAATCCTTTAAAGATGATTCTAAGCCTTCATGTTCTTTTTCAACAAGGCTCACTTTTTCAAGAAGTCCACATTTTGCCTCAATAAGTCCAGCAAGATTTAGAGCCAGCCTTTTTTCTCTTCCCACGTAAAGCCTGCTACGAACCGACTGAAAACCTCCCCAGAAAAGTGAGAGAACAGCAAAAAATCCAAGAGCTGTACACATCACCAACTGCCAAGGAAAGCCATAAGGAAGATGGCCTGGCTTCATGTCTTCGGACAATGCTGCCACAACCCTGGGTGCTTCTTCCAGAACCACCGACTAGGATGGCTGAGAGGCAGCCCTTGGCTCCTCCATCACGCCAAGACAGCTTTGGCTCTTGCCACCACAACCACAGCCTGCCCAGGCAGGCCAACACAGGCTGTGGACACTCAGGTGTTTGGTCAGGAACTCCAACCTGCACCAGGCAACGGAGCAGACCACTGTGATCCCCTTCAGGGGCTGAGCGTATGGTGGGTGGTGGGCGTATGGCGGTGGGAGCCATGATCAAAGGCTCCCAGAAGCCTTGTTGTGCTCAACTGCCCATCAGGGGAGTCTTGTCCGCTTCCCAACCCAGTGCATCCTCATGTGCCACAGGTTTAGGTCCCTCCCACTCCAGCCAGAGAGAATTCCTCTCCATGCCACCCACCCCTTGATTTGGTTTAGGCCAGGCCAAGGCGGGGTTAGTAGGAAGATTCCATCCAATCATAATAACATTCAGTTTGATGTCACTCAAATTCTAAAGCTGAGTAAACTGTTCAAACAGCTTTTATGGCCTCTATTGGTCTTTGTGTCCCTTGCCTTTTGTTTGAGTGACTCAGTCCTTTCCCTGCCCTTGTGCTCTCCCTATTTCCTACCTCCTTGCTTCCTTCCTCCCTTCCTGGGTTTTCTCTTTTTCTTCTTCCTTCTTTTCTACCTCCCTGCATCCCTCCAACTTTGCCTTCCCCCCTTCCAACTTTCTCTCTCCCTTCCCTCCCTTTTCTTTTCTTGCAAGTGTTTGGGGTAAAAGTCCATGGCAGGCCAGCCCCAAGCTAGGCAATGTCACTGCCACTGAGCTACAACATCCCCAGACCTGCTGCCACTTCCTATGCAAGTAACTTGAATTATCTCTAAAGAGAAACTCTCACATTAGTCTACTTTCAAAGTAATTTCAGAAGATTTGCTAACATGGGCATAAATCAGGTATGACAAGTCATTTTTGAAAAGCACGGCACAGCTAATGTTCCTCCAAAGAAGGAGTTGAACACTTAATTGGTTTTCAGGTCAGCATTTCTAGACTAGTACAAACTCTCCTAATCCTGATCTCTCCTTAGTCCTATGATTTCTTTAAGTGTCCCCTTTGCTCCTGTTCATGGAGTCATGTGTACAGAAATTGTACCTGGTTCTATTGAACTCTACTTAATTCTTTCTCACCTCTGTGCTCCTTTGGCCAAGTCACTCCTCAACACTTACTGTAACCCTTTCAATTTTTTGTCCATTTTCATTTAAAAAACTCTTTCAAAAATTGAACCATTTCGCATGCAGACACAGTCTTCTTGATCTGCTATTAATCCCCCACTACTGACATTGTAAGTTATTGAAATGTACACTTCCAGACAGTTTTCAGATTTTTGATTCCTGTATATCTATCTGTCTATCTATTTACAAACATAACATGGTATTCTGAAAGAATCGTTCTGCTTTTGGAGCTCTACATTGTGTTTTCCAGAAGCAGGCCTATTACACAGAGATGAATCCATGTTACCTAGATTGAGTTCAAACCGGAATGTGCACTCTGAGTCCCATTATATTGTTCTACCTACTAATGGACAGTTCAGTTATATCCAGTCCTCACCACCTCCCCCATTGAGTAAAACCCTTGTGAAGAGACATGTAGATGCCTTTATGAACATATTAATAATTTTTCATGGCAGTGTTTTCCAAAAACCAGTTAGTAAAATCAATTGATTCCTTTGCAGCCTGAAATTACCTTCATTCCAGTTTACTGGTATAAGAACCGCAGTATATCAGCAACAATTCTCCAATAGTAGTTCAGGCAGAAGTCATTCTAGATAACAAGCAGTGCCGGATCCTCCATGTATTTTACACAGCCCATGACGGGGGACATCCGTCCATTCGTTTAGAACAACTGATGTTTTATGCTGGCAATTTAGGTTTATTTGAAGGAGTGATTAGAAAACAGGTGAGACAGACTGATTAGATTCAGTATGTATGTTGGCTTTGTTTTTCTAGGCCTGAAGTTTTCACATTTCAATTAATTGTAGGTTAAGTATCAGGCAGATTCTTCACTGGGCTTCAAATGTGATAAAGTTGCTTCTTATTTTTAAGAAGGCCGTTGCAATCCTGCATTTATTTTACACCTCAGTGCTTGTTTTACACACAAGCACACACACCCAAACACCACCCACATCAACACACACACAAACACATAATTAGAGCACATTTAACACTCAAATAAAACTTTACCTACTAATTCATAACTAGGGTATTTTTTTAATAAGTATTGTGTCTTGGTCTCTACTGGGGAAACATGGTTCAATGTGAGTTCTCTGGTTTGTTGTAGGGCAGTGAACGTTCACTTGTTGGCAATGATATAGAAATGGGGGTAAGAGTTTAAAAGTTTTTACAGTAGGTAGGCAGAGTCAGAGTATGGAATCTAAGAATAAGAAATTGGGGAATTTCCTCTTTGTTTCTTCATTTCAACCTCCTAATAATTCATGTATATTTTCCAAAAGTCTCCCAGAAAACAAGGACTAGGTCAATCCACATATCAGTGAACCATAGCAGAATGCGATTCTGAATTTCATATAAACAGTCATAAAATCAAAAAGACAGGTGCTGGGGTTTTGGCTCAGCACTAGAGTGCTGGCTTCACACTTTCAAAGGTCCTGAGTTGGATCCCCAACACCATATGGGAAAGGAATGAATGAACCAATGCATGAGTGTATGATGAATGAATTAAAGGTATAAGGAGGAGGAGGAAGAGGAGGAGGAGGAGGAGAAATAGAAGAAGATGATGAGAAATTTGAGAAAGGGAAAAAGGGGAGGAGAGTGAGTTAAAAGTGTGGTTTCCAATTAGCAAACGTTAAATTACAGCAGACGGGATAGAGAGAGAAGATGGGAGGGCAGGAGAGGGGGGATAGTAGAGGCTAGAAAAGGTAGCAGTATACAACAGTTACTAACATGGCATTTTGTAAAAACGTGGATGTGTAAACAATGTGATTGTGCAATCTGTATATGGGGTCAAAATGGGAGTTCATAACTCACTTGAATCTAATGTAGGAAATATGGTATCTCAAGAGCTATGTAAGGTTTTAAGCAACCAATATAAAAAAGAGGTCTTCATTTTTCTTTGTAGTTGAGATCTCCTGTTTCCTTGACATGTTTAGTTGTGTTCTCTCCTTTAGTCCTCCCATGCTCTAGTTATTCTGATATGGAAAAACTAGCTGAAATGCCCAACCAGTCTCTAAATCAGTGACACTTTTTCATTAAGCCTAAAGTCACTTTACAATTGCTACAGTCATACTAAATACACTTCTTTGTTTGGAGTTTAAAAGATATTTCCATCAGCTAGATTACAAGGACCTAGAACTCCCATTCTTGTTTATGTAAGAGTGGCTTCATCAGATTAAATACCGTTCTCTGGAATAACATAAAATAGGATTAATTTACTCATATGATTCTTACGTAAACCATCTTTATTTACAAAATACTATCTTAAGAATTATTGTTTCATTGAGCTTCAATTGGAGCCAAAGTATAGTCAATTACTGAACTAAAAGCAGTTACTTAAAAACTAAAAATGAGAGATAAGTCAAATTACATTTGAAGAGAGAGCAACAGCATGAGGTTTCTTGTTTGGTTCTGGATGTTGAGTAACAGGTTCATTTGCAGGTGGAAGGAACCCTTCAGGCAACTCACTTTTACTTTCAGAATGGGGGTGAAGAGGGCTGAATTCCAGCTCTTGGGGGAAGATTTTGTGAGGAAAACCCCCTCCCTGCATAGACACTTCGCATTGGAAATGGAGTGGGTGGCGGGTCAGGTGGAAAATAATCTCCAGGTTCCCAGACAAGTTTCCTGGGAGAGGTGGAGGAAAAAAAAGGTCCTCTTCTCATGAACTGACTCCTTGGGTCAACTGGAAACAAGGCACCTCTGACTGGAGGGATAGATGCCAACACAGAGCCAGAGCCAGTTGCTTGGTTTTCAGCATGGAGAGGTGAATCAGGCACATCAGAGTCCAAAGGAGGCATATTAGGAATTCTGTGTTCTGCTGGTCCAGATGCTCTACCACAATTTGAGTAAAAAATATCTTGCCTTTGTAGAGGAAGACGTGCATCAGAAGAATATGGTTGGCCTGGCGGAGGGATCATCAGCCTGCTGGCCTGTTCCCCTGGAGGAGAGAGGGACCCAGTCTGAGAAGGTGCTCTCTGAAAATCAGTGAACTTATGACAGCTGGATTCTCTTCCTTTACTGCTAGTCGCATGGTCCAGAGGATTCTCCAGGGCCCCTTGACCCTCTTCCTCCTCCCACTGGAGTGAAAGGTGAGAGTGTGAGTGGACCACTCTTTTCAAAATGAGGAGGTCTGCTTTCAGATGAAGGGTGACCTATTGGTGAGGGCCCATTTGGAGAAGGCTTTCTGCCCATTGCTGAGTTGGAAACATCCAGTGCATCATAGGGATCTTTTTCTACAAGTTCAAATCTAAGCTCCTTCTCAGTTAATTTCTGTCTGTTGCGTGCATTTTGTTTCCTGAAATAACTGAGGTTTCTTTCAGCAATCCGAGCTGCCAACTCACTAGCATCTGCTTCTTCCTCAGAGGAAATAATCTTCCCCAGACAGGAACGAATGGTACTCTGCAATTGTTCTTCAAGATATTGGGCTCTCTTTCTGTAGGTCTCCAGCTCTTTTATTGTATGGCTCATCTTTTCTTCGACTTTGGAAAGTTTCTCCTTTTGCTCCACACGGCAGTTTTCCTCCACTCTTAATTTCCTGTGCAGTTTCATCATATTTTCTTGATAGCGTTCCATCATGACATTAAAGTTCTTCTGTAGGGTCTTATTCTCACTTTGCAGCTGTGCATTTTCGGACTGCAAGGATGCCTGTTCAGTCTGCAGACTTTTAAGGTGTTCTGTAAGGTCTTCCGTGGTTTTCTCCACTTCAGATGAGAAAGTACATTTTTGATTTCTTCCTCCTTCCAAGATTTCTAAGGGGGCCTTTAGCTTATCACCATAAACCAGGTTCCTCAAAGCTCCTTTGGACTCATCCTCCAAGTGAGCACCAATTTCGGGTTCACTCGTCTTTCCCAGGTCCAGGTGACCACCATCCCTTTGGGCTCCCAGGCTTGGAGAAGATCTATCCTTCATCTTCAGCAAGCATTCACTCAGAGACTCCATGTGATTTTCTGTGTCCCTTAGAACTTGTTCTCCAGCTACTTTAGAGTCCTCTAATATGATTTTTGCTTTATATTGGACACCTCCTTGTTCCCTCTGTGCTTCAGCTTCTCCTTGTATTGTTGGTCTCTGCGTTGGCGGAAGTAGGGATCCTTCATTCAAAACCTCTTTGATTGCCAGCTTCAGTTCTTCCTCATTCACTTGAAAGAGTCTCCAGTTTGTTTTAGCTTCAGCTATTTGTGATCTGAGGGATTCAGATTCACCTTGGAGGGACTGTATCCTTCTTGATAGATGCGCCATCGTTTCATCCTGTTGACCATGTTGAGCCTTCTGTGCTTTGAGCTCTTCTTCTAGAAAGAGCATTTCAACGCCATGGCTGGATTCGGGGCTATGCAGCTTTTCGTCGGTTGCCTCCAGCTGTTGTGCTTCTCTTGAACCCTTCTCAAACCTGCAATCCTTTAAAGATGATTCTAAGCCTTCATGTTCTTTTTCAACAAGGCTCACTTTTTCAAGAAGTCCACATTTTGCCTCAATAAGTCCAGCAAGATTTAGAGCCAGCCTTTTTTCTCTTCCCACGTAAAGCCTGCTACGAACCGACTTAAAACCTCTCCAGAAAAGTGAGAGAACAGTAAAAAATCCAAGAGCTGTACACATCACCAACTCCCAAGGAAAGCCATAAGGAAGATGGCCTGGCTTCATGTCTTTGGACAATGCTGCCACAACCCTGGGTGCTTCTTCCAGAACCACCCACTAGGATGGCTGAGAGGCAGCCCTTGGCTCCTCCATCACGCCAAGACAGCTTTGGCTCTTGCCACCACAACCACAGCCTGCCCAGGCAGGCCAACACAGACTGTGGACACTCAGGTGTTTGGTCAGGAACTCCAACCTGCACCAGGCAACGGAGCAGACCACTGTGATCCCCTTCAGGGGCTGAGTGTATGGTGGGTGGTGGGCGTATGGCGGTGGGAGCCATGATCAAAGGCTCCCAGGAGCCTTGTTGTGCTCAACTGCCCATCAGGGGAGTCTTGTCCGCTTCCCTACCCAGTGCATCCTCATGTGCCACAGGTTTCGGTCCATCTCACTCCAGCCAGAGAGAATTCCTCTCCATGCCACCCACCCCTTGATTTGGTTTAGGCCAGGCCAAGCCGGGGTTAGTAGGAAGATTCCATCCAGTCATAATAACATTCAGTTTGATGTCACTCAAATTCTAAAGCTGACTAAACTGTTCAAACAGCTTTTATGGCCTCTATTGGTCTTTGTGTCCCTTGCCTTTGTTTGAGTGACTCAGTCCATTCCATGCCCTTGTGCTCTCCCTATTTCCTACCTTCCTTGCTTCCTTCCTCCCTTCCTGGGTTTTCTCCTTTCCTTCTTCCTTCTTTTCTACCTCCCTGCATCCCTCCAACTTTGCCTTCCTCCTTTCCAACTTTCTTTCTCCCTTCCCTCCCTTTTCTTTTCTTGCAAGTGTTTGGTGTGAAAGTCCATGGCAGGCCAGCCCCAAGCTAGGCAAGGTCACTGCCACTGAGCTACAACATCCCCAGAACTGCTGCCACTTCCTATGCAAGTATCTTGAATTATCTCTAAAGAGAAACTCTCACATTAGTCTACTTTCAAAGTAATTTCAGAAGAGTTGCTAACATGGGCATAAATCAGGTATGACAAGTCATTTTTGAAAAGCACGGCACAGCTAATGTTCCTCCAAAGAAGGAGTGGAAAACTTAATTGGTTTTCAGGTCAGCATTTCTAGACTAGTACAAACCCTCCTAATCCTGATCTCTCCTTAGTCCTATGATTTCTTTAAGTGTCCCCTTTGCTCCTGTTCATGGAGTCATGTGTACAGAAATTGTACCTGGTTCTATTGAACTCTACTTAATTCTTTCTCACCTCTGTGCTCCTTTGGCCAAGTCACTCCTCAACACTTACTGTAACCCTTTCAATTTTTGTCCAATTTCATTTAAAAAACTCTTTCAAAAATTGAACCATTTCGCATGCAGACACAGTCTTCTTGATCTGCTATTAATCCCCCACTACTGACATTGTAAGTTATTGAAATGTACACTTCCGGACCGTTTTCAGATTTTTGATTCCTGTATATCTATCTGTCTATCTATTTACAAACATAACATGGTATTCTGAAAGAATCGTTCTGCTTTTGGAGCTCTACATTGTGTTTTCCAGAAGCAGGCCTATTACACAGAGATGAATCCATGTTACCTAGATTGAGTTCAAACCGGAATGTGCACTCTGATTCCCATTATATTGTTCTACCTACTAATGGACAGTTCAGTTATATCCAGACCACACCACCTCCCCCATTGAGTAAAACCCTTGTGAAGAGACATGTAGATGCCTTTATGAACATATTGATAATTTTTCATGGCAGTGTTTTCCAAAAACCAGTTAGTAAAATCAATTGATTCCTTTGCAGCCTGAAATTACCTTCATTCCAGTTTACTGGTATAAGAACCGCAGTATATCAGCAACCATTCTCCAATAGTAGTTCAGGCAGAAGTCATTCTAGATAACAAGCAGTGCCGGATCCTCCATGTATTTTACACAGCCCATGACGGGGGACATCCGTCCATTCGTTTAGAACAACTGATGTTTTATGCTGGCAATTTAGGTTTATTTAAAGGAGTGATTAGAAAACAGGTGAGACAGACTGATTAGATTCAGTATGTATGTTGGCTTTGTTTTTCTAGGCCTGAAGTTTTCACATTTCAATTAATTGTAGGTTAAGTATCAGGCAGATTCTTCACTGGGCTTCAAATGTGATAAAGTTGCTTCTTATTTTTAAGAAGGCCGTTGCAATCCTGCATTTATTTTACACCTCAGTGCTTGTTTTACACACAAGCACACACACCCACACACCACACACATCAACACACACACAAACACATAATTAGAGCACATTTAACACTCAAATAAAGCTTTACCTACTGATTCATAACTAGGGTATTTTTTTTAATAAGTATTGTGTCTTGGTCTCTACTGGGGAAACATGGTTCAATGTGAGTTCTCTGGTTTGTTGTAGGGCAGTGAACGTTCACTTGTTGGCAATGATATAGAAATGGGGAGAAAGAGTTTAAAAGTTTTTACAGTAGGTAGGCAGAGTCAGAGTATGGAATCTAAGAATAAGAAATTGGGGAATTTCCTCTTTGTTTCTTCATTTCAACCTCCTAATAATTCATGTATATTTTCCAAAAGTCTCCCAGAAAACAAGGACTAGGTCAATCCACATATCAGTGAACCATAGCAGAATGCGACTCTGAATTTCATATAAACAGTCATAAAATCAAAAAGACAGGTGCTGGGGTTTTGGCTCAGCACTAGAGTGCTGGCTTCACACTTTCAAAGGTCCTGAGTTGGATCCCCAACACCATACGTGAAAGGAATGAATGAACCAATGCATGAGTGTATGATGAATGAATTAAAGGTATAAGGAAGAGGAGGAAGAGGAGGAGGAGGAGGAGAAATAGAAGAAGATGATGAGAAATTTGACAGAAGGGAAAAAGGGGAGGAGAGTGAGTTTAAAGTGTGGTTTCCAATTCCCAAACGTTAAATTACAGCAGACGGGATAGAGAGAGAAGATGGGAGGGCAGGAGAGGGGGGATAGTAGAGGCTAGAAAAGGTAGCAGAATACAACAGTTACTAACATGGCATTTTGTAAAAACGTGGATGTGTAAACAATGTGATTGTGCAATCTGTATATGGGGTCAAAATGGGAGTTCATAACTCACTTGAATCTAATGTAGGAAATATGGTATCTCAAGAGCTATGTAAGGTTTTAAGCAACCAATAAAAAAAAGAGGTCTTCATTTTTCTTTGTAGTTGAGATCTCCTGTTTCCTTGACATGTTTAGTTGTGTTCTCTCCTTTAGTCCTCCCATGCTCTAGTTATTCTGATATGGAAAAACTAGCTGAAATGCCCAACCAGTCTCTAAATCAGTGACACTTTTTCATTAAGCCTAAAGTCACTTTACAATTGCTACAGTCATACTAAATACACTTCTTTGTTGGAGTTTAAAAGATATTTCCATCAGGTAGATTACAAGGACCTAGAACTTCCATTCTTGTTTATGTAAGAGTGGCTTCATCAGATTAAATGCCGTTCTCTGGAATAACATAAAATAGGAATAATTTACTCATAAGATTCTTACATAAACCATCTTTATTTACAAAATACTATCGTAAGAATTATTGTTTCATTGAGCTTCAATTGGAGCCAAAGTATAGTCAATTACTGAACTAAAAGCAGTTACTTAAAAACTAAAAATGAGAGATAAGTCAAATTACATTTGAAGAGAGAGCAACAGCATGAGGTTTCTTGTTTGGTTCTGGATGTTGAGTAACAGGCTCATTTGCAGGTGGAAGGAACCCTTCAGGCAACTCACTTGTACTTTCAGAATGGGGGTGAAGAGGGCTGAATTCCAGCTCTTGGTGGAAGATTTTGTGAGGAAAACCCCCTCCCTGCATAGACACTTCGCATTGGAAATGGAGTGGGTGGCGGGTCAGGTGGAAAATAATCTCCAGGTTCCCAGACAAGTTTCCTGGGAGAGGTGGAGGAAAAAAAAGGTCCTCTTCTCATGAACTGACTCCTTGGGTCAACTGGAAACAAGGCACCTCTGACTGGAGGGAAAGGTGCCAACACAGAGCCAGAGCCAGTTGCTTGGTTTTCAGCATGGAGAGGTGAATCAGGCACATCAGAGTCCAAAGGAGGCATATTAGGAATTCTGTGTTCTGCTGGTCCCGATGCTCTACCACAATTTGAGTAAAACCTATCTTGCCTTTGTAGAGGAAGACGTGCATCAGAAGAATATGGTTGGCCTGGCGGAGGGATCATCAGCCTGCTGGCCTGTTCCTCTGGAGGAGAGAGGGGCCCAGCCTGAGAAGGTGCTCTCTGAAAATCAGTGAACTTATGACAGCTGGATTCTCTTCCTTTACTGCTACTCGCATGGTCCAGAGGATTCTCCAGGGCCCCTTGACCCTCTTCCTCCTCCCACTGGAGTGAAAGGTGAGAGTGTGAGTGGACCACTCTTTTCAAAATGAGGAGGTCTCCTTACAGATGAAGGGTGACCTATTGGTGAGGGCCCATTTGGAGAAGGCTTTCTGCCCATTGCTGAGTTGGAAACATCCAGTGCATCATAGGGATCTTTTTCTACAAGTTCAAATCTAAGCTCCTTCTCAGTTAATTTCTGTCTGTTGCGTGCATTTTGTTTCCTGAAATAACTGAGGTTTCTTTCAGCAATCCGAGCTGCCAACTCACTAGCATCTGCTTCTTTCTCGGAGGAAGTAATCTTCCCCAGACAGGAACGAATGGTACTCTGCAATTGTTCTTCAAGATATTGGGCTCTCTTTCTGTAGGTCTCCAGCTCTTTTATTGTATGGCTCATCTTTTCTTCGACTTTGGAAAGTTTCTCCTTTTGCTCCACACGGCAGTTTTCCTCCACTCTTAATTTCCTGTGCAGTTTCATCATATTTTCTTGACAGCGTTCCATCATGACTTTAAAGTTCTTCTGTAGGGTCTCATTCTCACTTTGCAGCTGTGCATTTTCGGACTGCAAGGATGCCTGTTCAGTCTGCAGACTTTTAAGGTGTTCTGTAAGGTCTTCCGTGGTTTTCTCCACTTCAGATGAGAAAGTACATTTTTGATTTCTTCCTCCTTCCAAGATTTCTAAGGAGGCCTTTAGCTTATCACCATAAACCAGGTTCCTCAAAGCTCCTTTGGACTCATCCTCCAAGTGAGCACCAATTTCGGGTTCACTCGTCTTTCCCAGTTCGAGGTGACCACCATCCCTTTGGGCTCCCAGGCTTGGAGAAGATCTATCCTTCATCTTCAGCAAGCATTCACTCAGAGACTCCATGTGATTTTCTGTGTCCCTTAGAACTTGTTCTCCAGCTACTTTAGAGTCCTCTAATATGATTTTTGCTTTATATTGGACACCTCCTTGTTGCCTCTGTGCTTCAGCTTCTCCTTGTATTGTTGGTCTCTGCGTTGGCGGAAGTAGGGATCCTTCATTCAAAACCTCTTTGATTGCCAGCTTCAGTTCTTCCTCATTCACTTGAAAGAGTCTCCAGTTTGTTTTAGCTTCAGCTATTTGTGATCTGAGGGATTCAGATTCACCTTGGAGGGACTGTATCCTTCTTGATAGATGCGCCATCGTTTCATCCTGTTGACCATGTTGAGCCTTCTGTGCTTTGAGCTCTTCTTCTAGAAAGAGCATTTCAACCCCATGGCTGGATTCGGGCCTATGCAGCTTTTCGTCGGTTGCCTCCAGCTGTTGTGCTTCTCTTGAACCCTTCTCAAACCTGCAATCCTTTAAAGATGATTCTAAGCCTTCATGTTCTTTTTCAACAAGGCTCACTTTTTCAAGAAGTCCACATTTTGCCTCAATAAGTCCAGCAAGATTTAGAGCCAGCCTTTTTTCTCTTCCCACGTAAAGCCTGCTACGAACCGACTGAAAACCTCTCCAGAAAAGTGAGAGAACAGCAAAAAATCCAAGAGCTGTACACATCACCAACTCCCAAGGAAAGCCATAAGGAAGATGGCCTGGCTTCATGTCTTCGGACAATGCTGCCACAACCCTGGGTGCTTCTTCCAGAACCACCCACTAGGATGGCTGAGAGGCAGCCCTTGGCTCCTCCATCACGCCAAGACAGCTTTGGCTCTTGCCACCACAACCACAGCCTGCCCAGGCAGGCCAACACAGGCTGTGGACACTCAGGTGTTTGGTCAGGAACTCCAACCTGCACCAGGCAACGGAGCAGACAACTGTGATCCCCTTCAGGGGCTGAGCGTATGGTGGGTGGTGGGCGTATGGCGGTGGGAGCCATGATCAAAGGCTCCCAGGAGCCTTGTTGTGCTCAACTGCCCATCAGGGGAGTCTTGTCCGCTTCCCTACCCAGTGCATCCTCATGTGCCACAGGTTTAGGTCCCTCCCACTCCAGCCAGAGAGAATTCCTCTCCATGCAACCCACCCCTTGATTTGGTTTAGGCCAGGCCAAGGCGGGGTTAGTAGGAAGATTCCATCCAGTCATAATTACATTCAGTTTGATGTCACTCAAATTCTAAAGCTGACTAAACTGTTCAAACAGCTTAATGGCCTCTATTGGTTTTGTGTCCCTTGCCTTTTGTTTGAGTGACTCAGTCCTTTCCCTGCCCTTGTGCTCTCCCTATTTCCTACCTTCCTTGCTTGCTTCCTCCCTTCCTGGGTTTTCCCCTTTTCTTCTTTTTTCTTTTCTACCTCCCTGCATCCCTCCAACTTTGCCTTCTTCCCTTCCAACTTTCTCTCTCCCTTCCCTCCCTTTTCTTTTCTTGCAAGTGTTTGGGGTGAAAGTCCATGGCAGGCCAGCCCCAAGCTAGGCAAGGTCACTGCCACTGAGCTACAACATCCCCAGACCTGCTGCCACTTCCTATGCAAGTAACTTGAATTATCTCTAAAGAGAAACTCTCACATTAGTCTACTTTCAAAGTAATTTCAGAAGAGTTGCTAACATGGGCATAAATCAGTTATGACAAGTCATTTTTGAAAAGCACGGCACAGCTAATGTTCCTCCAAAGAAGGAGTGGAAAACTTAATTGGTTTTCAGGTCAGCATTTCTAGACTAGTACAAACCCTCCTAATCCTGATCTCTCCTTAGTCCTATGATTTCTTTAAGTGTCCCCTTTGCTCCTGTTCATGGAGTCATGTGTACAGAAATTATACCTGGTTTTATTGAACTCTACTTAATTCTTTCTCACCTCTGTGCTCCTTTGGCCAAGTCACTCCTCAACACTTACTGTAACCCTTTCAATTTTTTTGTCCATTTTCATTTAAAAAACTCTTTCAAAAATTGAACCATTTCGCATGCAGACACAGTCTTCTTGATCTGCTATTAATCCCCCACTACTGACATTGTAAGTTATTGAAATGTACACTTCCGGACCGTTTTCAGATTTTTGATTCCTGTATATCTATCTGTCTATCTATTTACAAACATCACATGGTATTCTGAAAGAATCGTTCTGCTTTTGGAGCTCTACATTGTGTTTTCCAGAAGCAGGCCTATTACACAGAGATGAATCCATGTTACCTAGATTGAGTTCAAACCGGAATGTGCACTCTGATTCCCATTATATTGTTCTACCTACTAATGGACAGTTCAGTTATATCCAGACCACACCACCTCCCCCATTGAGTAAAACCCTTGTGAAGAGACATGTAGATGCCTTTATGAACATATTGATAATTTTTCATGGCAGTGTTTTCCAAAAACCAGTTAGTAAAATCAATTGATTCCTTTGCAGCCTGAAATTACCTTCATTCCAGTTTACTGGTATAAGAACCGCAGTATATCAGCAACCATTCTCCAATAGTAGTTCAGGCAGAAGTCATTCTAGATAACAAGCAGTGCCGGATCCTCCATGTATTTTACACAGCCCATGACGGGGGACATCCGTCCATTCGTTTAGAACAACTGATGTTTTATGCTGGCAATTTAGGTTTATTTAAAGGAGTGATTAGAAAACAGGTGAGACAGACTGATTAGATTCAGTATGTATGTTGGCTTTGTTTTTCTAGGCCTGAAGTTTTCACATTTCAATTAATTGTAGGTTAAGTATCAGGCAGATTCTTCACTGGGCTTCAAATGTGATAAAGTTGCTTCTTATTTTTAAGAAGGCCGTTGCAATCCTGCATTTATTTTACACCTCAGTGCTTGTTTTACACACAAGCACACACACCCACACACCACACACATCAACACACACACAAACACATAATTAGAGCACATTTAACACTCAAATAAAGCTTTACCTACTGATTCATAACTAGGGTATTTTTTTTAATAAGTATTGTGTCTTGGTCTCTACTGGGGAAACATGGTTCAATGTGAGTTCTCTGGTTTGTTGTAGGGCAGTGAACGTTCACTTGTTGGCAATGATATAGAAATGGGGAGTAAGAGTTTAAAAGTTTTTACAGTAGGTAGGCAGAGTCAGAGTATGGAATCTAAGAATAAGAAATTGGGGAATTTCCTCTTTGTTTCTTCATTTCAACCTCCTAATAATTCATGTATATTTTCCAAAAGTCTCCCAGAAAACAAGGACTAGGTCAATCCACATATCAGTGAACCATAGCAGAATGCGACTCTGAATTTCATATAAACAGTCATAAAATCAAAAAGACAGGTGCTGGGGTTTTGGCTCAGCACTAGAGTGCTGGCTTCACACTTTCAAAGGTCCTGAGTTGGATCCCCAACACCATACGTGAAAGGAATGAATGAACCAATGCATGAGTGTATGATGAATGAATTAAAGGTATAAGGAGGAGGAGGAAGAGGAGGAGGAGGAGGAGAAATAGAAGAAGATGATGAGAAATTTGACAGAAGGGAAAAAGGGGAGGAGAGTGAGTTTAAAGTGTGGTTTCCAATTCCCAAACGTTAAATTACAGCAGACAGGATAGAGAGAGAAGATGGGAGGGCAGGAGAGGGGGGATAGTAGAGGCTAGAAAAGGTAGCAGAATACAACAGTTACTAACATGGCATTTTGTAAAAACGTGGATGTGTAAACAATGTGATTGCGCAATCTGTATATGGGGTCAAAATGGGAGTTCATAGCTCACTTGAATCTAATGTAGGAAATATGGTATCTCAAGAGCTATGTAAGGTTTTAAGCAACCAATATAAAAAAGAGGTCTTAATTTTTCTTTGTAGTTGAGATCTCCTGTTTCCTTGACATGTTTAGTTGTGTTCTCTCCTTTAGTCCTCCCATGCTCTAGTTATTCTGATATGGAAAAACTAGCTGAAATGCCCAACCAGTCTCTAAATCAGTGACACTTTTTCATTAAGCCTAAAGTCACTCCACAATTGCTACAGTCATACTAAATACACTTCTTTGTTTGGAGTTTAAAAGATATTTCCACCAGCTAGATTACAAGGACCTAGAACTCCCATTCTTGTTTATGTAAGAGTGGCTTCATCAGATTAAATGCCGTTCTCTGGAATAACATAAAATAGGAATAATTTACTCATAAGATTCTTACGTAAACCATCTTTATTTACAAAATACTATCGTAAGAATTATTGTTTCATTGAGCTTCAATTGGAGCCAAAGTATAGTCAATTACTGAACTAAAAGCAGTTACTTAAAAACTAAAAATGAGAGATAAGTCAAATTACATTTGAAGAGAGAGCAACAGCATGAGGTTTCTTGTTTGGTTCTGGATGTTGAGTAACAGGCTCATTTGCAGGTGGAAGGAACCCTTCAGGCAACTCACTTGTACTTTCAGAATGGAGGTGAAGAGGGCTGAATTCCAGCTCTTGGGGGAAGATTTTGTGAGGAAAACCCCCTCCCTGCATAGACACTTCGCATTGGAAATGGAGTGGGTGGCGGGTCAGGTGGAAAATAATCTCCAGGTTCCCAGACAAGTTTCCTGGGAGAGGTGGAGGAAAAAAAAGGTCCTCTTCTCATGAACTGACTCCTTGGGTCAACTGGAAACAAGGCACCTCTGACTGGAGGGAAAGGTGCCAACACAGAGCCAGAGCCAGTTGCTTGGTTTTCAGCATGGAGAGGTGAATCAGGCACATCAGAGTCCAAAGGAGGCATATTAGGAATTCTGTGTTCTGCTGGTCCCGATGCTCTACCACAATTTGAGTAAAACCTATCTTGCCTTTGTAGAGGAAGACGTGCATCAGAAGAATATGGTTGGCCTGGCGGAGGGATCATCAGCCTGCTGGCCTGTTCCCCTGGAGGAGAGAGGGGCCCAGCCTGAGAAGGTGCTCTCTGAAAATCAGTGAACTTATGACAGCTGGATTCTCTTCCTTTACTGCTAGTCGCATGGTCCAGAAAATTCGCCAGGGCCCCTTCACCCTCTTCCTCCTCCAACTGGAGTGAAAGGTGAGAGTGTGAGTGGACCACTCTTTTCAAAATGAGGAGGTCTCCTTTCAGATGAAGGGTGACCTATTGGTGAGGGCCCATTTGGAGAAGGCTTTCTGCCCATTGCTGAGTTGGAAACATCCAGTGCATCATAGGGATCTTTTTCTACAAGTTCAAATCTAAGCTCCTTCTCAGTTAATTTCTGTCTGTTGCGTGCATTTTGTTTCCTGAAATATCTGAGGTTTCTTTCAGCAATCAGAGCTGCCAACTCACTAGCATCTGCTTCTTTCTCGGAGGAAGTAATCTTCCCCACACAGGAACGAATGGTACTCTGCAATTGTTCTTCAAGATATTGGGCTCTCTTTCTGTAGGTCTCCAGCTCTTTTATTGTATGGCTCATCTTTTCTTCGACTTTGGAAAGTTTCTCCTTTTGCTCCACACGGCAGTTTTCCTCCACTCTTAATTTCCTGTGCAGTTTCATCATATTTTCTTGACAGCGTTCCATCATGACTTTAAAGTTCTTCTGTAGGGTCTCATTCTCACTTTGCAGCTGTGCATTTTCGGACTGCAAGGATGCCTCTTCAGTCTGCAGACTTTTAAGGTGTTCTGTAAGGTCTTCCGTGGTTTTCTCCACTTCAGATGAGAAAGTACATTTTTGATTTCTTCCTCCTTCCAAGATTTCTAAGGAGGCCTTTAGCTTATCACCATAAACCAGGTTCCTCAAAGCTCCTTTGGACTCATCCTCCAAGTGAGCACCAATTTCGGGTTCACTCGTCTTTCCCAGTTCCAGGTGACCACCATCCCTTTGGGCTTCCAGGCTTGGAGAAGATCTATCCTTCATCTTCAGCAAGCATTCACTCAGAGACTCCATGTGATTTTCTGTGTCCCTTAGAACTTGTTCTCCAGCTACTTTAGAGTCCTCTAATATGATTTTTGCTTTATATTGGACACCTCCTTGTTGCCTCTGTGCTTCAGCTTCTCTTTGTATTGTTGGTCTCTGCGTTGGCGGAAGTAGGGATCCTTCATTCAAAACCTCTTTGATTGCCAGCTTCAGTTCTTCCTCATTCACTTGAAAGAGTCTCCAGTTTGTTTTAGCTTCAGCTATTTGTGATCTGAGGGATTCAGATTCACCTTGGAGGGACTGTATCCTTCTTGATAGATGCGCCATCGTTTCATCCTGTTGACCATGTTGAGCCTTCTGTGCTTTGAGCTCTTCTTCTAGAAAGAGCATTTCAATGCCATGGCTGGATTCGGGCCTATGCAGCTTTTCGTCGGTTGCCTCCAGCTGTTGTGCTTCTCTTGAACCCTTCTCAAACCTGCAATCCTTTAAAGATGATTCTAAGCCTTCATGTTCTTTTTCAACAAGGCTCACTTTTTCAAGAAGTCCACATTTTGCCTCAATAAGTCCAGCAAGATTTAGAGCCAGCCTTTTTTCTCTTCCCACGTAAAGCCTGCTACGAACCGACTGAAAACCTCTCCAGAAAAGTGAGAGAACAGCAAAAAATCCAAGAGCTGTACACATCACCAACTCCCAAGGAAAGCCATAAGGAAGATGGCCTGGCTTCATGTCTTCGGACAATGCTGCCACAACCCTGGGTGCTTCTTCCAGAACCACCCACTAGGATGGCTGAGAGGCAGCCCTTGGCTCCTCCATCACGCCAAGACAGCTTTGGCTCTTGCCACCACAACCACAGCCTGCCCAGGCAGGCCAACACAGGCTGTGGACACTCAGGTGTTTGGTCAGGAACTCCAACCTGCACCAGGCAACGGAGCAGACCACTGTGATCCCCTTCAGGGGCTGAGCGTATGGTGGGTGGTGGGCGTATGGCGGTGGGAGCCACGATCAAAGGCTCCCAGGAGCCTTGTTGTGCTCAACTGCCCATCAGGGGAGTCTTGTCCGCTTCCCTACCCAGTGCATCCTCATGTGCCACAGGTTTCGGTCCCTCCCACTCCAGCCAGAGAGAATTCCTCTCCATGCCACCCACCCCTTGATTTGGTTTAGGCCAGGCCAAGGCGGGGTTAGTAGGAAGATTCCATCCAGTCATAATAACATTCAGTTTGATGTCACTCAAATTCTAAAGCTGACTAAACTGTTCAAACAGCTTTTATGGCCTCTATTGGTCTTTGTGTCCCTTGCCTTTTGTTTGAGTGACTCAGTCCTTTCCCTGCCCTTGTGCTCTCCCTATTTCCTACCTTCCTTGCTTCCTTCCTCCCTTCCTGGGTTTTCCCCTTTCCTTCTTCCTTCTTTTCTACCTCCCTGCATCCCTCCAACTTTGCCTTCCTCCCTTCCAACTTTCTCTCTCCCTTCGCTCCCTTTTCTTTTCTTGCAAGTGTTTGGGGTGAAAGTCCATGGCAGGCCAGCCCCAAGCTAGGCAAGGTCACTGCCACTGAGCTACAACATCCCCAGACCTGCTGCCACTTCCTATGAAAGTAACTTGAATTATCTCTAAAGAGAAACTCTCACATTAGTCTACTTTCAAAGTAATTTCAGAAGAGTTGCTAACATGGGCATAAATCAGTTATGACAAGTCATTTTTGAAAAGCACAGCACAGCTAATGTTCCTCCAAAGAAGGAGTGGAAAACTTAATTGGTTTTCAGGTCAACATTTCTAGACTAGTACAAACCCTAATAATCCTGATCTCTCCTTAGTCCTATGATTTCTTTAAGTGTCCCCTTTGCTCCTGTTCATGGAGTCATGTGTACAGAAATTATACCTGGTTCTATTGAACTCTACTTAATTCTTTCTCACCTCTGTGCTCCTTTGGCCAAGTCACTCCTCAACACTTACTGTAACCCTTTCAATTTTTTTGTCCATTTTCATTTAAAAAACTCTTTCAAAAATTGAACCATTTCGCATGCAGACACAGTCTTCTTGATCTGCTATTAATCCCCCACTACTGACATTGTAAGTTATTAAAATGTACACTTCCGGACCGTTTTCAGATTTTTGATTCCTGTATATCTATCTGTCCATCTATTTACAAACATAACGTGGTATTCTGAAAGAATCGTTCTGCTTTTGGAGCTCTACATTGTGTTTTCCAGAAGCAGGCCTATTACACAGAGATGAATCCATGTTACCTAGATTGAGTTCAAACCGGAATGTGCACTCTGATTCCCATTATATTGTTCTACCTACTAATGGACAGTTCAGTTATATCCAGACCTCACCACCTCCCCCATTGAGTAAAACCCTTCTGAAGAGACATGTAGATGCCTTTATGAACATATTGATAATTTTTCATGGCAGTGTTTTCCAAAAACCAGTTAGTAAAATCAATTGATTCTTTTGCAGCCTGAAATTACCTTCATTCCAGTTTACTGGTATAAGAACCACAGTATATCAGCAACCATTCTCCAATAGTAGTTCAGGCAGAAGTCATTCTAGATAACAAGCAGTGCCGGATCCTCCATGTATTTTACACAGCCCATGACGGGGGACATCCGTCAATTCGTTTAGAACAACTGATGTTTTATGCTGGCAATTTTGGTTTATTTAAAGGAGTGATTAGAAAACAGGTGAGACAGACTGATTAGATTCAGTATGTATGTTGGCTTTGTTTTTCTAGGCCTGAAGTTTTCACATTTCAATTAATTGTAGGTTAAGTATCAGGCAGATTCTTCACTGGGCTTCAAATGTGATAAAGTTGCTTCTTATTTTTAAGAAGGCCGTTGCAATCCTGCATTTATTTTACACCTCAGTGCTTGTTTTACACACAAGCACACACACCCACACACCACACACATCAACACACACACAAACACATAATTAGAGCACATTTAACACTCAAATAAAGCTTTACCTACTGATTCATAACTAGCGTATTTTTTTAATAAGTATTGTGTCTTGGTCTCTACTGGGGAAACATGGTTCAATGTGAGTTCTCTGGTTTGTTGTAGGGCAGTGAACGTTCACTTGTTGGCAATGATATAGAAATGGGGAGTAAGAGTTTAAAAGTTTTTACAGTAGGTAGGCAGAGTCAGAGTATGGAATCTAAGAATAAGAAATTGTGGAATTTCCTCTTTGTTCTTCATTTCAATCTCCTAATAATTCATGTATATTTTCCAAAAGTCTCCCAGAAAACAAGGACTAGGTCAATCCACATATCAGTGAACCATAGCAGAATGCGACTCTGAATTTCATATAAACAGTCATAAAATCAAAAAGACAGGTGCTGGGGTTTTGGCTCAGCACTAGAGTGCTGGCTTCACACTTTCAAAGGTCCTGAGTTGGATCCCCAACACCATACGTGAAAGGAATGAATGAACCAATGCATGAGTGTATGATGAATGAATTAAAGGTATAAGGAGGAGGAGGAAGAGGAGGAGGAGGAGGAGAAATAGAAGAAGATGATGAGAAATTTGACAGAAGGGAAAAAGGGGAGGAGAGTGAGTTTAAAGTGTGGTTTCCAATTCCCAAACGTTAAATTACAGCAGACGGGATAGAGAGAGAAGATGGGAGGGCAGGAGAGGGGGGATAGTAGAGGCTAGAAAAGGTAGCAGGATACAACAGTTACTAACATGGCATTTTGTAAAAACGTGGATGTGTAAACAATGTGATTGTGCAATCTGTATTGGGGTCAAAATGGGAGTTCATAACTCACTTGAATCTAATGTAGGAAATATGGTATCTCAAGAGCTATGTAAGGTTTTAAGCAACCAATATAAAAAAGAGGTCTTCATTTTTCTTTGTAGTTGAGATCTCCTGTTTCCTTGACATGTTTAGTTGTGTTCTCTCCTTTAGTCCTCCCATGCTCTAGTTATTCTGATATGGAAAAACTAGCTGAAATGCCCAACCAGTCTCTAAATCAGTGACACTTTTTCATTAAGCCTAAAGTCACTTTACAATTGCTACAGTCATACTAAATACACTTCTTTGTTTGGAGTTTAAAAGATATTTCCATCAGCTAGATTACAAGGACCTAGAACTTCCATTCTTGTTTATGTAAGAGTGGCTTCATCAGATTAAATGCCGTTCTCTTGAATAACATAAAATAGGAATAATTTACTCATAAGATTCTTACGTAAACCATCTTTATTTACAAAATACTATCTTAAGAATTATTGTTTCATTGAGCTTCAATTGGAGCCAAAGTATAGTCAATTACTGAACTAAAAGCAGTTACTTAAAAACTAAAAATGAGAGATACGTCAAATTACATTTGAAGAGAGAGCAACAGCATGAGGTTTCTTCTTTGGTTCTGGATGTTGAGTAACAGGCTCATTTGCAGGTGGAAGGAACCCTTCAGGCAACTCACTTGTACTTTCAGAATGGGGGTGAAGAGGGCTGAATTCCAGCTCTTGGGGGAAGATTTTGTGAGGAAAACCCCCTCCCTGCATAGACACTTCGCATTGGAAATGGAGTGGGTGGCGGGTCAGGTGGAAAATAATCTCCAGGTTCCCAGACAAGTTTCCTGGGAGAGGTGGAGGGAAAAAAAAAGGTCCTCTTCTCATGAACTGACTCCTTGGGTCAACTGGAAACAAGGCACCTCTGACTGGAGGGAAAGGTGCCAACACAGAGCCAGAGCCAGTTGCTTGGTTTTCAGCATGGAGAGGTGAATCAGGCACATCAGAGTCCAAAGGAGGCATATTAGGAATTCTGTGTTCTGCTGGTCCCGATGCTCTACCACAATTTGAGTAAAACCTATCTTGCCTTTGTAGAGGAAGACGTGCATCAGAAGAATATGGTTGGCCTGGCGGAGGGATCATCAGCCTGCTGGCCTGTTCCCCTGGAGGAGAGAGGGGCCCAGTCTGAGAAGGTGCTCTCTGAAAATCAGTGAACTTATGACAGCTGGATTCTCTTCCTTTACTGCTAGTCGCATGGTCCAGAGGATTCTCCAGGGCCCCTTGACCCTCTTCCTCCTCCCACTGGAGTGAAAGGTGAGAGTGTGAGTGGACCACTCTTTTCTAAATGAGGAGGTCTCCTTTCAGATGAAGGGTGACCTATTGGTGAGGGCCCATTTGGAGAAGGCTTTCTGCCCATTGCTGAGTTGGAAACATCCAGTGCATCATAGGGATCTTTTTCTACAAGTTCAAATCTAAGCTCCTTCTCAGTTAATTTCTGTCTGTTGCGTGCATTTTGTTTCCTGAAATAACTGAGGTTTCTTTCAGCAATCCGAGCTGCCAACTCACTAGCATCTGCTTCTTTCTCGGAGGAAATAATCTTCCCCAGACAGGAACGAATGGTACTCTGCAATTGTTCTTCAAGATATTGGGCTCTCTTTCTGTAGGTCTCCAGCTCTTTTATTGTATGGCTCATCTTTTCTTCGACTTTGGAAAGTTTCTCCTTTTGCTCCACACGGCAGTTTTCCTCCACTCTTAATTTCCTGTGCAGTTTCATCATATTTTCTTGACAGCGTTCCATCATGACTTTAAAGTTCTTCTGTAGGGTCTCATTCTCACTTTGCAGCTGTGCATTTTCGGACTGCAAGGATGCCTGTTCAGTCTGTAGACTTTTAAGGTGTTCTGTAAGGTCTTCCGTGGTTTTCTCCACTTCAGATGAGAAAGTACATTTTTGATTTCTTCCTCCTTCCAAGATTTCTAAGGAGGCCTTTAGCTTATCACCATAAACCAGGTTCCTCAAAGCTCCTTTGGACTCATCCTCCAAGTGAGCACCAATTTCGGGTTCACTCGTCTTTCCCAGTTCCAGGTGACCACCATCCCTTTGGGCTCCCAGGCTTGGAGAAGATCTATCCTTCATCTTCAGCAAGCATTCACTCAGAGACTCCATGTGATTTTCTGTGTCCCTTAGAACTTGTTCTCCAGCTACTTTAGAGTCCTCTAATATGATTTTTGCTTTATATTGGACACCTCCTTGTTGCCTCTGTGCTTCAGCTTCTCCTTGTATTGTTGGTCTCTGCGTTGGCGGAAGTAGGGATCCTTCATTCAAAACCTCTTTGATTGCCAGCTTCAGTTCTTCCTCATTCACTTGAAAGAGTCTCCAGTTTGTTTTAGCTTCAGCTATTTGTGATCTGAGGGATTCAGATTCACCTTGGAGGGACTGTATCCTTCTTGACAGATGCGCCATCGTTTCATCCTGTTGACCATGTTGAGCCTCCTGTGCTTTGAGCTCTTCTTCTAGAAAGAGCATTTCAACGCCATGGCTGGATTCGGGCCTATGCAGCTTTTCGTCGGTTGCCTCCAGCTGTTGTGCTTCTCTTGAACCCTTCTCAAACCTGCAATCCTTTAAAGATGATTCTAAGCCTTCATGTTCTTTTTCAACAAGGCTCACTTTTTCAAGAAGTCCACATTTTGCCTCAATAAGTCCAGCAAGATTTAGAGCCAGCCTTTTTTCTCTTCCCACGTAAAGCCTGCTACGAACCGACTGAAAACCTCTCCAGAAAAGTGAGAGAACAGCAAAAAATCCAAGAGCTGTACACATCACCAACTCCCAAGGAAAGCCATAAGGAAGATGGCCTGGCTTCATGTCTTCGGACAATGCTGCCACAACCCTGGGTGCTTCTTCCAGAACCACCCACTAGGATGGCTGAGAGGCAGCCCTTGGCTCCTCCATCATGCCAAGACAGCTTTGGCTCTTGCCACCACAACCACAGCCTGCCCAGGCAGGCCAACACAGGCTGTGGACACTCAGGTGTTTGATCAGGAACTCCAACCTGCACCAGGCAACGGAGCAGACCACTGTGATCCCCTTCAGGGGCTGAGCGTATGGTGGGTGGTGGGCGTATGGCGGTGGGAGCCATGATCAAAGGCTCCCAGGAGCCTTGTTGTGCTCAACTGCCCATCAGGGGAGTCTTGTCCGCTTCCCTACCCAGTGCATCCTCATGTGCCACAGGTTTAGGTCCCTCCCACTCCAGCCAGAGAGAATTCCTCTCCATGCCACCCACCCCTTGATTTGGTTTAGGCCAGGCCAAGGCGGGGTTAGTAGGAAGATTCCATCCAGTCATAATAACATTCAGTTTGATGTCACTCAAATTCTAAAGCTGACTAAACTGTTCAAACAGCTTTTATGGCCTCTATTGGTCTTTGTGTCCCTTGCCTTTTGTTTGAGTGACTCAGTCCTTTCCCTGCCCTTGTGCTCTCCCTATTTCCTACCTTCCTTGCTTCCTTCCTCCCTTCCTGGGTTTTCCCCTTTTCTTCTTCCTTCTTTTCTACCTCCCTGCATCCCTCCAACTTTGCCTTCCTCCCTTCCAACTTTCTCTCTCCCTTCCCTCCCTTTTCTTTTCTTGCAAGTGTTTGGGGTGAAAGTCCATGGCAGGCCAGCCCCAAGCTAGGCAAGGTCACTGCCACTGAGCTACAACATCCCCAGACCTGCTGCCACTTCCTATGCAAGCGACTTGAATTATCTCTAAAGAGAAACTCTCACATTAGTCTACTTTCAAAGTAATTTCAGAAGAGTTGCTAACATGGGCATAAATCAGTTATGACAAGTCATTTTTGAAAAGCACGGCACAGCTAATGTTCCTCCAAAGAAGGAGTGGAAAACTTAATTGGTTTTCAGGTCAGCATTTCTAGACTAGTACAAACCCTCCTAATCCTGATCTCTCCTTAGTCCTATGATTTCTTTAAGTGTCCCCTTTGCTCCTGTTCATGGAGTCATGTGTACAGAAATTATACCTGGTTCTATTGAACTCTACTTAATTCTTTCTCACCTCTGTGCTCCTTTGGCCAAGTCACTCCTCAACACTTACTGTAACCCTTTCAATTTTTTTGTCCATTTTCATTTAAAAAACTCTTTCAAAATTGAACCATTTCGCATGCAGACACAGTCTTCTTGATCTGCTATTAATCCCCCACTACTGACATTGTAAGTTATTGAAATGTACACTTCCGGACCGTTTTCAGATTTTTGATTCCTGTATATCTCTCTGTCCATCTATTTACAAACATCACATGGTATTCTGAAAGAATCGTTCTGCTTTTGGAGCTCTACATTGTGTTTTCCAGAAGCAGGCCTATTACACAGAGATGAATCCATGTTACCTAGATTGAGTTCAAACCGGAATGTGCACTCTGATTCCCATTATATTGTTCTACCTACTAATGGACAGTTCAGTTATATCCAGACCTCACCACCTCCCCCATTGAGTAAAACCCTTGTGAAGAGACATGTAGATGCCTTTATGAACATATTGATAATTTTTCATGGCAGTGTTTTCCAAAAACCATTTAGTAAACTCAATTGATACTTTTGCAGCCTGAAATTACCTTCATTCCAGTTTACTGGTATAAGAACCACAGTATATCAGCAACCATTCTCCAATAGTAGTTCAGGCAGAAGTCATTCTAGATAACAAGCAGTGCCGGATCCTCCATGTATTTTACACAGCCCATGACGGGGGACATCCGTCCATTCGTTTAGAACAACTGATGTTTTATGCTGGCAATTTTGGTTTATTTAAAGGAGTGATTAGAAAACAGGTGAGACAGACTGATTAGATTCAGTATGTATGTTGGCTTTGTTTTTCTAGGCCTGAAGTTTTCACATTTCAATTAATTGTAGGTTAAGTATCAGGCAGATTCTTCACTGGGCTTCAAATGTGATAAAGTTGCTTCTTATTTTTAAGAAGGCCGTTGCAATCCTGCATTTATTTTACACCTCAGTGCTTGTTTTACACACAAGCACACACACCCACACACCACACACATCAACACACACACAAACACATAATTAGAGCACATTTAACACTCAAATAAAGCTTTACCTACTGATTCATAACTAGCGTATTTTTTTAATAAGTATTGTGTCTTGGTCTCTACTGGGGAAACATGGTTCAATGTGAGTTCTCTGGTTTGTTGTAGGGCAGTGAACGTTCACTTGTTGGCAATGATATAGAAATGGGGAGTAAGAGTTTAAAAGTTTTTACAGTAGGTAGGCAGAGTCAGAGTATGGAATCTAAGAAATTGGGGAATTTCCTCTTTGTTTCTTCATTTCAACCTCCTAATAATTCATGTATATTTTCCAAAAGTCTCCCAGAAAACAAGGACTAGGTCAATCCACATATCAGTGAACCATAGCAGAATGTGACTCTGAATTTCATATAAACAGTCATAAAATCAAAAAGACAGGTGCTGGGGTTTTGGCTCAGCACTAGAGTGCTGGCTTCACACTTTCAAAGGTCCTGAGTTGGATCCCCAACACCATACGTGAAAGGAATGAATGAACAAATGCATGAGTGTATGATGAATGAATTAAAGGTATAAGGAGGAGGAGGAAGAGGAGGAGGGGGAGGAGAAATAGAAGAAGATGATGAGAAATTTGACAGAAGGGAAAAAGGGGAGGAGAGTGAGTTTAAAGTGTGGTTTCCAATTCCCAAACATTAAATTACAGCAGACGGGATAGAGAGAGAAGATGGGAGGGCAGGAGAGGGGGGATAGTAGAGGCTAGAAAAGGTAGCAGAATACAACAGTTACTAACATGGCATTTTGTAAAAACGTGGATGTGTAAACAATGTGATTGTGCAATCTGTATATGGGGTCAAAATGGGAGTTCATAACTCACTTGAATCTAATGAAGGAAATATGGTATCTCAAGAAATATGTAAGGTTTTAAGCAACCAATATAAAAAAGAGGTCTTCATTTTTCTTTGTAGTTGAGATCTCCTGTTTCCTTGACATGTTTAGTTGTGTTCTCTCCTTTAGTCCTCCCATGCTCTAGTTATTCTGATATGGAAAAACTAGCTGAAATGCCCAACCAGTCTCTAAATCAGTGACACTTTTTCATTAAGCCTAAAGTCACTTTACAATTGCTACAGTCATACTAAATACACTTCTTTGTTTGGAGTTTAAAAGATATTTCCATCAGCTAGATTACAAGGACCTAGAACTCCCATTCTTGTTTATGTAAGAGTGGCTTCATCAGATTAAATGCCGTTCTCTGGAATAACATAAAATAGGAATAATTTACTCATAAGATTCTTACGTAAACCATCTTTATTTACAAAATACTATCTTAAGAATTATTGTTTCATTGAGCTTCAATTGGAGCCAAAGTATAGTCAATTACTGAACTAAAAGCAGTTACTTAAAAACTAAAAATGAGAGATAAGTCAAATTACATTTGAAGAGAGAGCAACAGCATGAGGTTTCTTGTTTGGTTCTGGATGTTGAGTAACAGGCTCATTTGCAGGTGGAAGGAACCCTTCAGGCAACTCACTTGTACTTTCAGAATGGGGGTGAAGAGGGCTGAATTCCAGCTCTTGGGGGAAGATTTTGTGAGGAAAACCCCCTCCCTGCATAGACACTTCGCATTGGAAATGGAGTGGGTGGCGGGTCAGGTGGAAAATAATCTCCAGGTTCCCAGACAAGTTTCCTGGGAGAGGTGGAGGAAAAAAAAGGTCCTCTTCTCATGAACTGACTCCTTGGGTCAACTGGAAACAAGGCACCTCTGACTGGAGGGAAAGGTGCCAACACAGAGCCAGAGCCAGTTGCTTGGTTTTCAGCATGGAGAGGTGAATCAGGCACATCAGAGTCCAAAGGAGGCATATTAGGAATTCTGTGTTCTGCTGGTCCCGATGCTCTACCACAATTTGAGTAAAACCTATCTTGCCTTTGTAGAGGAAGACGTGCATCAGAAGAATATGGTTGGCCTGGCGGAGGGATCATCAGCCTGCTGGCCTGTTCCCCTGGAGGAGAGAGGGGCCCAGTCTGAGAAGGTGCTCTCTGAAAATCAGTGAACTTATGACAGCTGGATTCTCTTCCTTTACTGCTAGTCGCATGGTCCAGAGGATTCTCCAGGGCCCCTTGACCCTCTTCCTCCTCCCACTGGAGTGAAAGGTGAGAGTGTGAGTGGACCACTCTTTTCAAAATGAGGAGGTCTCCTTTCAGATGAAGGGTGACCTATTGGTGAGGGCCCATTTGGAGAAGGCTTTCTGCCCATTGCTGAGTTGGAAACATCCAGTGCATCATAGGGATCTTTTTCTACAAGTTCAAATCTAAGCTCCTTCTCAGTTAATTTCTGTCTGTTGCGTGCATTTTGTTTCCTGAAATAACTGAGGTTTCTTTCAGCAATCCGAGCTGCCATCTCACTAGCATCTGCTTCTTTCTCGGAGGAAGTAATCTTCCCCAGACAGGAACGAATGGTACTCTGCAATTGTTCTTCAAGATATTGGGCTCTCTTTCTGTAGGTCTCCAGCTCTTTTATTGTATGGCTCATCTTTTCTTCGACTTTGGAAAGTTTCTCCTTTTGCTCCACACGGCAGTTTTCCTCCACTCTTAATTTCCTGTGCAGTTTCATCATATTTTCTTGACAGCGTTCCATCATGACTTTAAAGTTCTTCTGTAGGGTCTCATTCTCACTTTGCAGCTGTGCATTTTCGGACTGCAAGGATGCCTCTTCAGTCTGCAGACTTTTAAGGTGTTCTGTAAGGTCTTCCGTGGTTTTCTCCACTTCAGATGAGAAAGTACATTTTTGATTTCTTCCTCCTTCCAAGATTTCTAAGGAGGCCTTTAGCTTATCACCATAAACCAGGTTCCTCAAAGCTCCTTTGGACTCATCCTCCAAGTGAGCACCAATTTCGGGTTCACTCGTCTTTCCCAGTTCCAGGTGACCACCATCCCTTTGGGCTCCCAGGCTTGGAGAAGATCTATCCTTCATCTTCAGCAAGCATTCACTCAGAGACTCCATGTGATTTTCTGTGTCCATTAGAACTTGTTCTCCAGCTACTTTAGAGTCCTCTAATATGATTTTAGCTTTATATTGGACACCTCCTTGTTGCCTCTGTGCTTCAGCTTCTCCTTGTATTGTTGGTCTCTGCGTTGGCGGAAGTAGGGATCCTTCATTCAAAACCTCTTTGATTGCCAGCTTCAGTTCTTCCTCATTCACTTGAAAGAGTCTCCAGTTTGTTTTAGCTTCAGCTATCTGTGATCTGAGGGATTCAGACTCACTTGGAGGGACTGTATCCTTCTTGATAGATGCGCCATCGTTTCATCCTGTTGACCATGTTGAGCCTTCTGTGCTTTGAGCTCTTCTTCTAGAAAGAGCATTTCAATGCCATGGCTGGATTCGGGCCTATGCAGCTTTTCGTCGGTTGCCTCCAGCTGTTGTGCTTCTCTTGAACCCTTCTCAAACCTGCAATCCTTTAAAGATGATTCTAAGCCTTCATGTTCTTTTTCAACAAGGCTCACTTTTTCAAGAAGTCCACATTTTGCCTCAATAAGTCCAGCAAGATTTAGAGCCAGCCTTTTTTCTCTTCCCACGTAAAGCCTGCTACGAACCGACTGAAAACCTCTCCAGAAAAGTGAGAGAACAGCAAAAAATCCAAGAGCTGTACACATCACCAACTCCCAAGGAAAGCCATAAGGAAGATGGCCTGGCTTCATGTCTTCGGACAATGCTGCCACAACCCTGGGTGCTTCTTCCAGAACCACCCACTAGGATGGCTGAGAAGCAGCCCTTGGCTCCTCCATCACGCCAAGACAGCTTTGGCTCTTGCCACCACAACCACAGCCTGCCCAGGCAGGCCAACACAGGCTGTGGACACTCAGGTGTTTGGTCAGGAACTCCAACCTGCACCAGGCAACGGAGCAGACCACTGTGATCCCCTTCAGGGGCTGAGCGTATGGTGGGTGGTGGGCGTATGGCGGTGGGAGCCATGATCAAAGGCTCCCAGGAGCCTTGTTGTGCTCAACTGCCCATCAGGGGAGTCTTGTCCGCTTCCCTACCCAGTGCATCCTCATGTGCCACAGGTTTCGGTCCCTCCCACTCCAGCCAGAGAGAATTCCTCTCCATGCCACCCACCCCTTGATTTGGTTTAGGCCAGGCCAAGGCGGGGTTAGTAGGAAGATTCCATCCAGTCATAATAACATTCAGTTTGATGTCACTCAAATTCTAAAGCTGACTAAACTGTTCAAACAGCTTTTATGGCCTCTATTGGTCTTTGTGTCCCTTGCCTTTTGTTTGAGTGACTCAGTCCTTTCCCTGCCCTTGTGCTCTCCCTATTTCCTACCTTCCTTGCTTCCTTCCTCCCTTCCTGGGTTTTCCCCTTTTCTTCTTCCTTCTTTTCTACCTCCCTGCATCCCTCCAACTTTGCCTTCCTCCCTTCCAACTTTCTCTGTCCCTTCCCTCCCTTTTCTTTTCTTGCAAGTGTTTGGGGTGAAAGTCCATGGCAGGCCAGCCCCAAGCTAGGCAAGGTCACTGCCACTGAGCTACAACATCCCCAGACCTGCTGCCACTTCCTATGCAAGCGACTTGAATTATCTCTAAAGAGAAACTCTCACATTAGTCTACTTTCAAAGTAATTTCAGAAGAGTTGCTAACATGGGCATAAATCAGTTATGACAAGTCATTTTTGAAAAGCACGGCACAGCTAATGTTCCTCCAAAGAAGGAGTGGAAAACTTAATTGGTTTTCAGGTCAGCATTTCTAGAATAGTACAAACCCTCCTAATCCTGATCTCTCCTTAGTCCTATGATTTCTTTAAGTGTCCCCTTTGCTCCTGTTCATGGAGTCATGTGTACAGAAATTATACCTGGTTCTATTGAACTCTACTTAATTCTTTCTCACCTCTGTGCTCCTTTGGCCAAGTCACTCCTCAACACTTACTGTAACCCTTTCAATTTTTTTGTCCATTTTCATTTAAAAAACTCTTTCAAAATTGAACCATTTCGCATGCAGACACAGTCTTCTTGATCTGCTATTAATCCCCCACTACTGACATTGTAAGTTATTGAAATGTACACTTCCGGACCGTTTTCAGATTTTTGATTCCTGTATATCTCTCTGTCCATCTATTTACAAACATCACATGGTATTCTGAAAGAATCGTTCTGCTTTTGGAGCTCTACATTGTGTTTTCCAGAAGCAGGCCTATTACACAGAGATGAATCCATGTTACCTAGATTGAGTTCAAACTGGAATGTGCACTCTGATTCCCATTATATTGTTCTACCTACTAATGGACAGTTCAGTTATATCCAGACATCACCACCTCCCCCATTGAGTAAAACCCTTGTGAAGAGACATGTAGATGCCTTTATGAACATATTGATAATTTTTCATGGCAGTGTTTTCCAAAAACCATTTAGTAAAATCAATTGATACTTTTGCAGCCTGAAATTACCTTCATTCCAGTTTACTGGTATAAGAACCACAGTATATCAGCAACCATTCTCCAATAGTAGTTCAGGCAGAAGTCATTCTAGATAACAAGCAGTGCCGGATCCTCCATGTATTTTACACAGCCCATGACGGGGGACATCCGTCCATTCATTTAGAACAACTGATGTTTTATGCTGGCAATTTTGGTTTATTTAAAGGAGTGATTAGAAAACAGGTGAGACAGACTGATTAGATTCAGTATGTATGTTGGCTTTGTTTTTCTAGGCCTGAAGTTTTCACATTTCAATTAATTGTAGGTTAAGTATCAGGCAGATTCTTCACTGGGCTTCAAATGTGATAAAGTTGCTTCTTATTTTTAAGAAGGCCGTTGCAATCCTGCATTTATTTTACACCTCAGTGCTTGTTTTACACACAAGCACACACACCCACACACCACACACATCAACACACACACAAACACATAATTAGAGCACATTTAACACTCAAATAAAGCTTTACCTACTGATTCATAACTAGCGTATTTTTTTTAATAAGTATTGTGTCTTGGTCTCTACTGGGGAAACATGGTTCAATGTGAGTTCTCTGGTTTGTTGTAGGGCAGTGAACGTTCACTTGTTGGCAATGATATAGAAATGGGGAGTAAGAGTTTAAAAGTTTTTACAGTAGGTAGGCAGAGTCAGAGTATGGAATCTAAGAATAAGAAATTGGGGAATTTCCTCTTTGTTTCTTCATTTCAACCTCCTAATAATTCATGTATATTTTCCAAAAGTGTCCCAGAAAACATGGACTAGGTCAATCCACATATCAGTGAACCATAGCAGAATGTGACTCTGAATTTCATATAAACAGTCATAAAATCAAAAAGACAGGTGCTCGGGTTTTGGCTCAGCACTAGAGTGCTGGCTTCACACTTTCAAAGGTCCTGAGTTGGATCCCCAACACCATACGTGAAAGGAATGAATGAACAAATGCATGAGTGTATGATGAATGAATTAAAGGTATAAGGAGGAGGAGGAAGAGGAGGAGGGGGAGGAGAAATAGAAGAAGATGATGAGAAATTTGACAGAAGGGAAAAAAGGGAGGAGAGTGAGTTTAAAGTGTGGTTTCCAATTCCCAAACGTTAAATTACAGCAGACGGGATAGAGAGAGAAGATGGGAGGGCAGGAGAGGGGGGATAGTAGAGGCTAGAAAAGGTAGCAGAATACAACAGTTACTAACATGGCATTTTGTAAAAACGTGGATGTGTAAACAATGTGATTGTGCAATCTGTATATGGGGTCAAAATGGGAGTTCATAACTCACTTGAATCTAATGTAGGAAATATGGTATCTCAAGAGCTATGTAAGGTTTTAAGCAACCAATATAAAAAAGAGGTCTTCATTTTTCTTTGTAGTTGAGATCTCCTGTTTCCTTGACATGTTTAGTTGTGTTCTCTCCTTTAGTCCTCCCATGCTCTAGTTATTCTGATATGGAAAAACTAGCTGAAATGCCCAACCAGTCTCTAAATCAGTGACACTTTTTCATTAAGCCTAATGTCACTTTACAATTGCTACAGTCATACTAAATACACTTCTTTGTTTGGAGTTTAAAAGATATTTCCATCAGCTAGATTACAAGGACCTAGAACTCCCATTCTTGTTTATGTAAGAGTGGCTTCATCAGATTAAATGCCGTTCTCTGGAATAACATAAAATAGGAAAAATTTACTCATAAGATTCTTACGTAAACCATCTTTATTTACAAAATACTATCTTAAGAATTATTGTTTCATTGAGCTTCAATTGGAGCCAAAGTATAGTCAATTACTGAACTAAAAGCAGTTACTTAAAAACTAAAAATGAGAGATAAGTCAAATTACATTTGAAGAGAGAGCAACAGCATGAGGTTTCTTGTTTGGTTCTGGATGTTGAGTAACAGGCTCATTTGCAGGTGGAAGGAACCCTTCAGGCAACTCACTTGTACTTTCAGAATGGGGGTGAAGAGGGCTGAATTCCAGCTCTTGGGGGAAGATTTTGTTAGGAAAACCCCCTCCCTGCATAGATACTTCGCATTGGAAATGGAGTGGGTGGCGGGTCAGGTGGAAAATAATCTCCAGGTTCCCAGACAAGTTTCCTGGGAGAGGTGGAGGAAAAAAAAGGTCCTCTTCTCATGAACTGACTCCTTGGGTCAACTGGAAACAAGGCACCTCTGACTGGAGGGAAAGGTGCCAACACAGAGCCAGAGCCAGTTGCTTGGTTTTCAGCATGGAGAGGTGAATCAGGCACATCAGAGTCCAAAGGAGGCATATTAGGAATTCTGTGTTCTGCTGGTCCCGATGCTCTACCACAATTTGAGTAAAACCTATCTTGCCTTTGTAGAGGAAGACGTGCATCAGAAGAATATGGTTGGCCTGGCGGAGGGATCATCAGCCTGCTGGCCTGTTCCCCTGGAGGAGAGAGGGGCCCAGTCTGAGAAGGTGCTCTCTGAAAATCAGTGAACTTATGACAGCTGGATTCTCTTCCTTTACTGCTAGTCGCATGGTCCAGAGGATTCTCCAGGGCCCCTTGACCCTCTTCCTCCTCCCACTGGAGTGAAAGGTGAGAGTGTGAGTGGACCACTCTTTTCAAAATGAGGAGGTCTCCTTTCAGATGAAGGGTGACCTATTGGTGAGGGCCCATTTGGAGAAGGCTTTCTGCCCATTGCTGAGTTGGAAACATCCAGTGCATCATAGGGATCTTTTTCTACAAGTTCAAATCTAAGCTCCTTCTCAGTTAATTTCTGTCTGTTGCGTGCATTTTGTTTCCTGAAATAACTGAGGTTTCTTTCAGCAATCCGAGCTGCCATCTCACTAGCATCTGCTTCTTTCTCGGAGGAAGTAATCTTCCCCAGACAGGAACGAATGGTACTCTGCAATTGTTCTTCAAGATATTGGGCTCTCTTTCTGTAGGTCTCCAGCTCTTTTATTGTATGGCTCATCTTTTCTTCGACTTTGGAAAGTTTCTCCTTTTGCTCCACACGGCAGTTTTCCTCCACTCTTAATTTCCTGTGCAGTTTCATCATATTTTCTTGACAGCGTTCCATCATGACTTTAAAGTTCTTCTGTAGGGTCTCATTCTCACTTTGCAGCTGTGCATTTTCGGACTGCAAGGATGCCTCTTCAGTCTGCAGACTTTTAAGGTGTTCTGTAAGGTCTTCCGTGGTTTTCTCCACTTCAGATGAGAAAGTACATTTTTGATTTCTTCCTCCTTCCAAGATTTCTAAGGAGGCCTTTAGCTTATCACCATAAACCAGGTTCCTCAAAGCTCCTTTGGACTCATCCTCCAAGTGAGCACCAATTTCGGGTTCACTCGTCTTTCCCAGTTCCAGGTGACCACCATCCCTTTGGGCTCCCAGGCTTGGAGAAGATCTATCCTTCATCTTCAGCAAGCATTCACTCAGAGACTCCATGTGATTTTCTGTGTCCATTAGAACTTGTTCTCCAGCTACTTTAGAGTCCTCTAATATGATTTTAGCTTTATATTGGACACCTCCTTGTTGCCTCTGTGCTTCAGCTTCTCCTTGTATTGTTGGTCTCTGCGTTGGCGGAAGTAGGGATCCTTCATTCAAAACCTCTTTGATTGCCAGCTTCAGTTCTTCCTCATTCACTTGAAAGAGTCTCCAGTTTGTTTTAGCTTCAGCTATCTGTGATCTGAGGGATTCAGACTCACTTGGAGGGACTGTATCCTTCTTGATAGATGCGCCATCGTTTCATCCTGTTGACCATGTTGAGCCTTCTGTGCTTTGAGCTCTTCTTCTAGAAAGAGCATTTCAATGCCATGGCTGGATTCGGGCCTATGCAGCTTTTCGTCGGTTGCCTCCAGCTGTTGTGCTTCTCTTGAACCCTTCTCAAACCTGCAATCCTTTAAAGATGATTCTAAGCCTTCATGTTCTTTTTCAACAAGGCTCACTTTTTCAAGAAGTCCACATTTTGCCTCAATAAGTCCAGCAAGATTTAGAGCCAGCCTTTTTTCTCTTCCCACGTAAAGCCTGCTACGAACCGACTGAAAACCTCTCCAGAAAAGTGAGAGAACAGCAAAAAATCCAAGAGCTGTACACATCACCAACTCCCAAGGAAAGCCATAAGGAAGATGGCCTGGCTTCATGTCTTCGGACAATGCTGCCACAACCCTGGGTGCTTCTTCCAGAACCACCCACTAGGATGGCTGAGAAGCAGCCCTTGGCTCCTCCATCACGCCAAGACAGCTTTGGCTCTTGCCACCACAACCACAGCCTGCCCAGGCAGGCCAACACAGGCTGTGGACACTCAGGTGTTTGGTCAGGAACTCCAACCTGCACCAGGCAACGGAGCAGACCACTGTGATCCCCTTCAGGGGCTGAGCGTATGGTGGGTGGTGGGCGTATGGCGGTGGGAGCCATGATCAAAGGCTCCCAGGAGCCTTGTTGTGCTCAACTGCCCATCAGGGGAGTCTTGTCCGCTTCCCTACCCAGTGCATCCTCATGTGCCACAGGTTTCGGTCCCTCCCACTCCAGCCAGAGAGAATTCCTCTCCATGCCACCCACCCCTTGATTTGGTTTAGGCCAGGCCAAGGCGGGGTTAGTAGGAAGATTCCATCCAGTCATAATAACATTCAGTTTGATGTCACTCAAATTCTAAAGCTGACTAAACTGTTCAAACAGCTTTCATGGCCTCTATTGGTCTTTGTGTCCCTTGCCTTTTGTTTGAGTGACTCAGTCCTTTCCCTGCCCTTGTGCTCTCCCTATTTCCTACCTTCCTTGCTTCCTTCCTCCCTTCCTGGGTTTTCTCCTTTTCTTCTTCCTTCTTTTCTACCTCCCTGCATCCCTCCAACTTTGCCTTCCTCCCTTCCAACTTTCTCTCTCCCTTCCCTCCCTTTTCTTTTCTTGCAAGTGTTTGGGGTGAAAGTCCATGGCAGGCCAGCCCCAAGCTAGGCAAGGTCACTGCCACTGAGCTACAACATCCCCAGACCTGCTGCCACTTCCTATGCAAGTAACTTGAATTATCTCTAAAGAGAAACTCTCACATTAGTCTACTTTCAAAGTAATTTCAGAAGAGTTGCTAACATGGGCATAAATCAGGTATGACAAGTCATTTTTGAAAAGCACGGCACAGCTAATGTTCCTCCAAAGAAGGAGTTGAAAACTTAATTGGTTTTCAGGTCAGCATTTCTAGACTAGTACAAACCCTCCTAATCCTGATCTCTCCTTAGTCCTATGATTTCTTTAAGTGTCCCCTTTGCTCCTGTTCATGGAGTCATGTGTACAGAAATTATACCTGGTTCTATTGAACTCTACTTAATTCTTTCTCACCTCTGTGCTCCTTTGGCCAAGTCACTCCTCAGCACTTACTGTAACCCTTTCAATTTTTTGTCCATTTTCATTTAAAAAACTCTTTCAAAAATTGAACCATTTCGCATGCAGACACAGTCTTCTTGATCTGCTATTAATCCCCCACTACTGACATTGTAAGTTATTGAAATGTACACTTCCAGACCGTTTTCAGATTTTTGATTCCTGTATATCTATCTGTCTATCTATTTACAAACATCACATGGTATTCTGAAAGAATCGTTCTGCTTTTGGAGCTCTACATTGTGTTTTCCAGAAGCAGGCCTATTACACAGAGATGAATCCATGTTACCTAGATTGAGTTCAAACCGGAATGTGCACTCTGATTCCCATTATATTTTTCTACCTACTAATGGACAGTTCAGTTATATCCAGACCTCACCACCTCCCCCATTGAGTAAAACCCTTGTGAAGAGACATGTAGATGCCTTTATGAACATATTGATAATTTTTCATGGCAGTGTTTTCCAAAAACCAGTTAGTAAAATCAATTGATTCCTTTGCAGCCTGAAATTACCTTCATTCCAGTTTACTGGTATAAGAACCGCAGTATATCAGCAACCATTCTCCAATAGTAGTTCAGGCAGAAGTCATTCTAGTTAACAAGCAGTGCCGGATCCTCCATGTATTTTACACAGCCCATGACGGGGGACATCCGTCCATTCGTTTAGAACAACTGATGTTTTATGCTGGCAATTTAGGTTTATTTAAAGGAGTGATTAGAAAACAGGTGAGACAGACTGATTAGATTCAGTATGTATGTTGGCTTTGTTTTTCTAGGCCTGAAGTTTTCACATTTCAATTAATTGTAGGTTAAGTATCAGGCAGATTCTTCACTGGGCTTCAAATGTGATAAAGTTGCTTCTTATTTTTAAGAAGGCCGTTGCAATCCTGCATTTATTTTACACCTCAGTGCTTGTTTTACACACAAGCACACACACCCACACACCACACACATCAACACACACACAAACACATAATTAGAGCACATATAACACTCAAATAAAGCTTTACCTACTAATTCATAACTACGGTATTTTTTTAATAAGTATTGTGTCTTGGTCTCTACTGGGGAAACATGTTTCAATGTGAGTTCTCTGGTTTGTTGTAGGGCAGTGAACGTTCACTTGTTGGCAATGATATAGAAATGGGGAGTAAGAGTTTAAAAGTTTTTACAGTAGGAAGGCAGAGTCAGAGTATGGAATCTAAGAATAAGAAATTGGGGAATTTCCTCTTTGTTTCTTCATTTCAACCTCCTAATAATTCATGTATATTTTCCAAAAGTCTCCCAGAAAACAAGGACTAGGTCAATCCACATATCAGTGAACCATAGCAGAATGCGATTCTGAGTTTCATATAAACAGTCATAAAATCAAAAAGACAGGTGCTGGGGTTTTGGCTCAGCACTAGAGTGCTGGCTTCACACTTTCAAAGGTCCTGAGTTGGATCCCCAACACCATACGTGAAAGGAATGAATGAACCAATGCATGAGTGTATGATGAATGAATTAAAGGTATAAGGAGGAGGAGGAAGAGGAGGAGGAGGAGGAGAAATAGAAGAAGATGATGAGAAATTTGACAGAAGGGAAAAAGGGGAGGAGAGTGAGTTTAAAGTGTGGTTTCCAATTCCCAAACGTTAAATTACAGCAGACGGGATAGAGAGAGAAGATGGGAGGGCAGGAGAGGGGGGATAGTAGAGGCTAGAAAAGGTAGCAGAATACAACAGTTACTAACATGGCATTTTGTAAAAACGTGGATGTGTAAACAATGTGATTGCGCAGTCTGTATATGGGGTCAAAATGGGAGTTCATAACTCACTTGAATCTAATGTAGGAAATATGGTATCTCAAGAGCTACGTAAGGTTTTAAGCAACCAATATAAAAAAGAGGTCTTCATTTTTCTTTGTAGTTGAGATCTCCTGTTTCCTTGACATGTTTAGTTGTGTTCTCTCCTTTAGTCCTCCCATGCTCTAGTTATTCTGATATGGAAAAACTAGCTGAAATGCCCAACCAGTCTCTAAATCAGTGACACTTTTTCATTAAGCCTAAAGTCACTTTACAATTGCTACAGTCATACTAAATACACTTCTTTGTTAGGAGTTTAAAAGATATTTCCATCAGCTAGATTACAAGGACCTAGAACTCCCATTCTTGTTTATGTAAGAGTGGCTTCATCAGATTAAATGCCGTTCTCTGGAATAACATAAAATAGGAATAATTTACTCATAAGATTCTTACGTAAACCATCTTTATTTACGAAATACTATCTTAAGAATTATTGTTTCATTGAGTTTCAATTGGAGCCAAAGTATAGTCAATTACTGAACTAAAAGCAGTTACTTAAAAACTAAAAATGAGAGATAAGTCAAATTACATTTGAAGAGAGAGCAACAGCATGAGGTTTCTTGTTTGGTTCTGGATGTTGAGTAACAGGCTCATTTGCAGGTGGAAGGACCCCTTCAGGCAACTCACTTGTACTTTCAGAATGGGGGTGAAGAGGGCTAAATTCCAGCTCTTGGGGGAAGATTTTGTGAGGAAAACCCCCTCCCTACATAGACACTTCGCATTGGAAATGGAGTGGGTGGCGGGTCAGGTGGAAAATAATCTCCAGGTTCCCAGACAAGTTTCCTGGGAGAGGTGGAGGAAAAAAAAGGTCCTCTTCTCATGAACTGACTCCTTGGGTCAACTGGAAACAAGGCACCTCTGACTGGAGGGAAAGGTGCCAACATAGAGCCAGAGCCAGTTGCTTGGTTTTCAGCATGGAGAGGTGAATCAGGCACATCAGAGTCCAAACGAGGCATATTAGGAATTCTGTGTTCTGCTGGTCCCGATGCTCTACCACAATTTGAGTAAAACCTATCTTGCCTTTGTAGAGGAAGACGTGCATCAGAAGAATATGGTTGGCCTGGCGGAGGGATCATCAGCCTGCTGGCCTGTTCCCCTGGAGGAGATAGGGGCCCAGTCTGAGAACTTGCTCTCTGAAAATCAGTGAACTTATGACAGCTGGATTCTCTTCCTTTACTGGTAGTCGCATGGTCCAGAGGATTCTCCAGGGCCCATTGACCCTCTTCCTCCTCCCACTGGAGTGAAAGGTGAGAGTGTGAGTGGACCACTCTTTTCAAAATGAGGAGGTCTCCTTTCAGATGAAGGGTGACCTATTGGTGAGGGCCCATTTGGAGAAGGCTTTCTGCCCATTGCTGAGTTGGAAACATCCAGTGCATCATAGGGATCTTTTTCTACAAGTTCAAATCTAAGCTCCTTCTCAGTTAATTTCTGTCTGTTGCGTGCATTTTGTTTCCTGAAATAACTGAGGTTTCTTTCAGCAATCCGAGCTGCCAACTCACTAGCATGTGCTTCTTTCTCAGAGGAAATAATCTTCCCCAGACAGGAACGAATGGTACTCTGCAATTGTTCTTCAAGATATTGGGCTCTCTTTCTGTAGGTCTCCAGCTCTTTTATTGTATGGCTCATCTTTTCTTCGACTTTGGAAAGTTTCTCCTTTTGCTCCACACGGCAGTTTTCCTCCACTCTTAATTTCCTGTGCAGTTTCATCATATTTTCTTGATAGCGTTCCATCATGACTTTAAAGTTCTTCTGTAGGGTCTCATTCTCACTTTGCAGCTGTGCATTTTCGGACTGCAAGGATGCCTGTTCAGTGTGCAGACTTTTAAGGTGTTCTGTAAGGTCTTCCATGGTTTTCTCCACTTCAGATGAGAAAGTACATTTTTGATTTCTTCCTCCTTCCAAGATTTCTAAGGAGGCCTTTAGCTTATCACCATAAACCAGGTTCCTCAAAGCTCCTTTGGACTCATCCTCCAAGTGAGCACCAATTTCGGGTTCACTCGTCTTTCCCAGTTCCAGGTGACCACTATCCCTTTGGGCTCCCAGGCTTGGAGAAGATCTATCCTTCATCTTCAGCAAGCATTCACTCAGAGACTCCATGTGATTTTCTGTGTCCCTTAGAACTTGTTCTCCAGCTACTTTAGAGTCCTCTAATATGGTTTTTGCTTTATATTGGACACCTCCTTGTTGCCTCTGTGCTTCAGCTTCTCCTTGTATTGTTGGTCTCTGCGTTGGCGGAAGTAGGGATCCTTCATTCAAAACCTCTTTGATTGCCAGCTTCAGTTCTTCCTCATTCACTTGAAAGAGTCTCCAGTTTGTTTTAGCTTCAGCTATTTGTGATCTGAGGGATTCAGATTCACCTTGGAGGGACTGTATCCTTCATGATAGATGCGCCATCGTTTCATCCTGTTGACCATGTTGAGCCTTCTGTGCTTTGAGCTCTTCTTCTAGAAAGAGCATTTCAACGCCATGGCTGGATTCGGGCCTATGCAGCTTTTCGTCGGTTGCCTCCAGCTGTTGTGCTTCTCTTGAACCCTTCTCAAACCTGCAATCCTTTAAAGATGATTCTAAGCCTTCATGTTCTTTTTCAACAAGGCTCACTTTTTCAAGAAGTCCACATTTTGCCTCAATAAGTCCAGCAAGATTTAGAGCCAGCCTTTTTTCTCTTCCCACGTAAAGCCTGCTACGAACCGACTGAAAACCTCTCCAGAAAAGTGAGAGAACAGCAAAAAATCCAAGAGCTGTACACATCACCAACTCCCAAGGAAAGCCATAAGGAAGATGGCCTGGCTTCATGTCTTCGGACAATGCTGCCACAACCCTGGGTGCTTCTTCCAGAACCACCGACTAGGATGGCTGAGAGGCAGCCCTTGGCTCCTCCATCACGCCAAGACAGCTTTGGCTCTTGCCACCACAACCACAGCCTGCCCAGGCAGGCCAACACAGGCTGTGGACACTCAGGTGTTTGGTCAGGAACTCCAACCTGCACCAGGCAACGGAGCAGACCACTGTGATCCCCTTCAGGGGCTGAGCGTATGGTGGGTGGTGGGCGTATGGCGGTGGGAGCCATGATCAAAGGCTCCCAGGAGCCTTGTTGTGCTCAACTGCCCATCAGAGGAGTCTTGTCCGCTTCCCTACCCAGTGCATCCTCATGTGCCACAGGTTTAGGTCCCACCCACTCCAGCCAGAGAGAATTCCTCTCCATGCCACCCACCCCTTGATTTGGTTTAGACCAGGCCAAGGCGGGGTTAGTAGGAAGATTCCATCCAGTCATAATAACATTCAGTTTGATGTCACTCAAATTCTAAAGCTGACTAAACTGTTCAAACAGCTTTCATGGCCTCTATTGGTCTTTGTGTCCCTTGCCTTTTGTTTGAGTGACTCAGTCCTTTCCCTGCTTTTGTGCTCTCCCTATTTCCTACCTTCCTTGCTTCCTTCCTCCCTTCCTGGGTTTTCTCCTTTTCTTCTTCCTTCTTTTCTACCTCCCTGCATCCCTCCAACTTTGCCTTCCTCCCTTCCAACTTTCTCTCTCCCTTCCCTCCCTTTTCTTTTCTTGCAAGTGTTTGGGGTGAAAGTCCATGGCATGCCAGCCCCAAGCTAGGCAAGGTCACTGCCACTGAGCTACAACATCCCCAGACCTGCTGCCACTTCCTATGCAAGTAACTTGAATTATCTCTAAAGAGAAACTCTCACATTAGTCTACTTTCAAAGTAATTTCAGAAGAGTTGCTAACATGGGCATAAATCAGGTATGACAAGTCATTTTTGAAAAGCACGGCACAGCTAATGTTCCTCCAAAGAAGGAGTTGAAAACTTAATTGGTTTTCAGGTCAGCATTTCTAGACTAGTACAAACCCTCCTAATCCTGATCTCTCCTTAGTCCTATGATTTCTTTAAGTGTCCCCTTTGCTCCTGTTCATGGAGTCATGTGTACAGAAATTATAACTGGTTCTATTGAACTCTACTTAATTCTTTCTCACCTCTGTGCTCCTTTGGCCAAGTCACTCCTCAACACTTACTGTAACCCTTTCAATTTTTTGTCCATTTTCATTTAAAAAACTCTTTCAAGAATTGAACCATTTCGCATGCAGACACAGTCTTCTTGATCTGCTATTAATCCCCCACTACTGACATTGTAAGTTATTGAAATGTACACTTCCAGACCGTTTTCAGATTTTTGATTCCTGTATATCTATCTGTCTATCTATTTACAAACATCACATGGTATTCAGAAAGAATCGTTCTGCTTTTGGAGCTCTACATTGTGTTTTCCAGAAGCAGGCCTATTACACAGAGATGAATCCATGTTACCTAGATTGAGTTCAAACCGGAATGTGCACTCTGATTCCCATTATATTGTTCTACCTACTAATGGACAGTTCAGTTATATCCAGACCTCACCACCTCCCCCATTGAGTAAAACCCTTGTGAAGAGACATGTAGATGCCTTTATGAACATATTGATAATTTTTCATGGCAGTGTTTTCCAAAAACCAGTTAGTAAAATCAATTGATTCCTTTGCAGCCTGAAATTACCTTCATTCCAGTTTACTGGTATAAGAACCGCAGTATATCAGCAACCATTCTCCAATAGTAGTTCAGGCAGAAGTCATTCTAGTTAACAAGCAGTGCCGGATCCTCCATGTATTTTACACAGCCCATGACGGGGGACTTCCGTCCATTCGTTTAGAACAACTGATGTTTTATGCTGGCAATTTAGGTTTATTTAAAGGAGTGATTAGAAAACAGGTGAGACAGACTGATTAGATTCAGTATGTATGTTGGCTTTGTTTTTCTAGGCCTGAAGTTTTCACATTTCAATTAATTGTAGGTTAAGTATCAGGCAGATTCTTCACTGGGCTTCAAATGTGATAAAGTTGCTTCTTATTTTTAAGAAGCCCGTTGCAATCCTGCATTTATTTTACACCTCAGTGCTTGTTTTACACACAACCACACACCCACACACCACACACATCAACACACACACAAACACATAATTAGAGCACATTTAACACTCAAATAAAGCTTTACCTACTAATTCATAACTAGGGTATTTTTTTAATAAGTATTGTGTCTTGGTCTCTACTGAGGAAACATGGTTCAATGTGAGTTCTCTGGTTTGTTGTAGGGCAGTGAACGTTCACTTGTTGGCAATGATATAGAAATGGGGAGTAAGAGTTTAAAAGTTTTTACAGTAGGTAGGCAGAGTCAGAGTATGGAATCTAAGAATAAGAAATTGGGGAATTTCCTCTTTGTTTCTTCATTTCAACCTCCTAATAATTCATGTATATTTTCCAAAAGTCTCCCAGAAAACAAGGACTAGGTCAATCCACATATCAGTGAACCATAGAAGAATGCGATTCTGAGTTTCATATAAACAGTCATAAAATCAAAAAGACAGGTGCTGGGGTTTTGGCTCAGCACTAGAGTGCTGGCTTCACACTTTCAAAGGTCCTGAGTTGGATAACCAACACCATACGTGAAAGGAATGAATGAACCAATGCATGAGTGTATGATGAATGAATTAAAGGTATAAGGAGGAGGAGGAAGAGGAGGAGGAGGAGGAGAAATAGAAGAAGATGATGAGAAATTTGACAGAAGGGAAAAAGGGGAGGAGAGTGAGTTTAAAGTGTGGTTTCCAATTCCCAAACGTTAAATTACAGCAGACGGGATAGAGAGAGAAGATGGGAGGGCAGGAGAGGGGGGATAGTAGAGGCTAGAAAACGTAGCAGAATACAACAGTTACTAACATGGCATTTTGTAAAAACGTGGATGTGTAAACAATGTGATTGCGCAATCTGTATATGGGGTCAAATAGGGAGTTCATAACTCACTTGAATCTAATGTAGGAAATATGGTATCTCAAGAGCTACATAAGGTTTTAAGCAACCAATATAAAAAAGAGGTCTTCATTTTTATTTGTAGTTGAGATCTCCTGTTTCCTTGACATGTTTAGTTGTGTTCTCTCCTTTAGTCCTCCCATGCTCTAGTTATTCTGATATGGAAAAACTAGCTGAAATGCCCAACCAGTCTCTAAATCAGTGACACTTTTTCATTAAGCCTAAAGTCACTTTACAATTGCTACAGTCATACTAAATACACTTCTTTGTTTGGAGTTTAAAAGATATTTCCATCAGCTAGATTACAAGGACCTAGAACTCCCATTCTTGTTTATGTAAGAGTGGCTTCATCAGATTAAATGCCGTTCTCTGGAATAACATAAAATAGGAATAATTTACTCATAAGATTCTTACGTAAACCATCTTTATTTACAAAATACTATCTTAAGAATTATTGTTTCATTGAGCTTCAATTGGAGCCAAAGTATAGTCAATTACTGAACTAAAAGCAGTTACTTAACAACTAAAAATGAGAGATAAGTCAAATTACATTTGAAGAGAGAGCAACAGCATGAGGTTTCTTGTTTGGTTCTGGATGTTGAGTAACAGGCTCATTTGCAAGTGGAAGGAACCCTTCAGGCAACTCACTTGTACTTTCAGAATGGGGGTGAAGAGGGCTGAATTCCAGCTCTTGGGGGAAGATTTTGTGAGGAAAACCCCCTCCCTGCATAGACACTTCGCATTGGAAATGGAGTGGGTGGCGGGTCAGGTGGAAAATAATCTCCAGGTTCCCAGACAAGTTTCCTGGGAGAGGTGGAGGAAAAAAAAGGTCCTCTTCTCATGAACTGACTCCTTGGGTCAACTGGAAACAAGGCACCTCTGACTGGAGGGAAAGGTGCCAACACAGAGCCAGAGCCAGTTGCTTGGTTTTCAGCATGGAGAGGTGAATCAGGCACATCAGAGTCCAAAGGAGGCATATTAGGAATTCTGTGTTCTGCTGGTCCCGATGCTCTACCACAATTTGAGTAAAACCTATCTTGCCTTTGTAGAGGAAGACGTGCATCAGAAGAATATGGTTGGCCTGGCGGAGGGATCATCAGCCTGCTGGCCTGTTCCCCTGGAGGAGAGAGGGGCCCAGCCTGAGAAGGTGCTCTCTGAAAATCAGTGAACTTATGACAGCTGGATTCTCTTCCTTTACTGCTAGTCGCATGGTCCAGAGGATTCTCCAGGGCCCCTTGACCCTCTTCCTCCTCCCACTGGAGTGAAAGGTGAGAGTGTGAGTGGACCACTCTTTTCAAAATGAGGAGGTCTCCTTTCAGATGAAGGGTGACCTATTGGTGAGGGCCCATTTGGAGAAGGCTTTCTGCCCATTGCTGAGTTGGAAACATCCAGTGCATCATAGGGATCTTTTTCTACAAGTTCAAATCTAAGCTCCTTCTCAGTTAATTTCTGTCTGTTGCGTGCATTTTGTTTCCTGAAATAACTGAGGTTTCTTTCAGCAATCCGAGCTGCCAACTCACTAGCATCTGCTTCTTTCTCGGAGGAAGTAATCTTCCCCAGACAGGAACGAATGGTACTCTGCAATTGTTCTTCAAGATATTGGGCTCTCTTTCTGTAGGTCTCCAGCTCTTTTATTGTATGGCTCATCTTTTCTTCGACTTTGGAAAGTTTCTCCTTTTGCTCCACACGGCAGTTTTCCTCCACTCTTAATTTCCTGTGCAGTTTCATCATATTTTCTTGACAGCGTTCCATCATGACTTTAAAGTTCTTCTGTAGGGTCTCATTCTCACTTTGCAGCTGTGCATTTTCGGACTGCAAGGATGCCTCTTCAGTCTGCAGACTTTTAAGGTGTTCTGTAAGGTCTTCCGTGGTTTTCTCCACTTCAGATGAGAAAGTACATTTTTGATTTCTTCCTCCTTCCAAGATTTCTAAGGAGGCCTTTAGCTTATCACCATAAACCAGGGTCCTCAAAGCTCCTTTGGACTCATCCTCCAAGTGAGCACCAATTTCGGGTTCACTCGTCTTTCCCAGTTCCAGGTGACCACCATCCCTTTGTGCTCCCAGGCTTGGAGAAGATCTATCCTTCATCTTCAGCAAGCATTCACTCAGAGATTCCATGTGATTTTTTGTGTCCCTTAGAACTTGTTCTCCAGCTACTTTAGAGTCCTCTAATATGATTTTTGCTTTATATTGGACACCTCCTTGTTCCCTCTGTGCTTCAGCTTCTCCTTGTATTGTTGGTCTCTGCGTTGGCGGAAGTAGGGATCCTTCATTCAAAACCTCTTTGATTGCCAGCTTCAGTTCTTCCTCATTCACTTGAAAGAGTCTCCAGTTTGTTTTAGCTTCAGCTATTTGTGATCTGAGGGATTCAGATTCACCTTGGAGGGACTGTATCCTTCTTGATAGATGCGCCATCGTTTCATCCTGTTGACCATGTTGAGCCTTCTGTGCTTTGAGCTCTTCTTCTAGCAAGAGTATTTCAACGCCATGGCTGGATTCGGGCCTATGCAGCTTTTCGCCGGTTGCCTCCAGCTGTTGTGCTTCTCTTGAACCCTTCTCAAACCTGCAATCCTTTAAAGATGATTCTAAGCCTTCATGTTCTTTTTCAACAAGGCTCACTTTTTCAAGAAGTCCACATTTTGCCTCAATAAGTCCAGCAAGATTTAGAGCCAGCCTTTTTTCTCTTCCCATGTAAAGCCTGCTACGAACCGACTGAAAAGCTCTCCAGAAAAGTGAGAGAACAGCAAAAAATCCAAGAGCTGTACACATTACCAACTCCCAAGGAAAGCCATAAGGAAGATGGCCTGGCTTCATGTCTTCGGACAATGCTGCCACAACCCTGGGTGCTTCTTCCAGAACCACCCACTAGGATGGCTGAGAGGCAGCCCTTGGCTCCTCCATCACGCCAAGACAGCTTTGGCTCTTGCCACCACAACCACAGCCTGCCCAGGCAGGCCAACACAGGCTGTGGACACTCAGGTGTTTGGTCAGGAACTCCAACCTGCACCAGGCAACGGAGCAGACCACTGTTATCCCCTTCAGGGGCTGAGCGTATGGTGGGTGGTGGGCGTATGGCGGTGGGAGCCATGATCAAAGGCTCCCAGGAGCCTTGTTGTGCTCAACTGCCCATCAGGGGAGTCTTGTCCGCTTCCCTACACAGTGCATCCTCATGTGCCACAGGTTTCGGTCCCTCCCACTCCAGCCAGAGAGAATTCCTCTCCATGCCACCCACCCCTTGATTTGGTTTAGGCCAGGCCAAGGCGGGGTTAGTAGGAAGATTCCATCCAGTCATAATAACATTCAGTTTGATGTCACTCAAATTCTAAAGCTGACTAAACTGTTCAAACAGCTTTCATGGCCTCTATTGGTCTTTGTGTCCCTTGCCTTTTGTTTGAGTGACTCAGTCCTTTCCCTGCCCTTGTGCTCTCCCTATTTCCTACCTTCCTTGCTTCCTTCCTCCCTTCCTGGGTTTTCTCCTTTTCTTCTTCCTTCTTTTCTACCTCCCTGCATCCCTCCAACTTTGCCTTCCTCCCTTCCAACTTTCTCTTTCCCTTCCCTCCCTTTTCTTTTCTTGCAAGTGTTTGGGGTGAAAGTCCATGGCAGGCCAGCCCCAAGCTAGGCAAGGTCACTGCCACTGAGCTACAACATCCCCAGACCTGCTGCCACTTCCTATGCAAGTAACTTGAATTATCTCTAAAGAGAAACTCTCACATTAGTCTACTTTCAAAGTAATTTCAGAAGAGTTGCTAACATGGGCATAAATCAGGTATGACAAGTCATTTTTGAAAAGCACGGCACAGCTAATGTTCCTCCAAAGAAGGAGTTGAAAACTTAATTGGTTTTCAGGTCAGCATTTCTAGACTAGTACAAACCCTCCTAATCCTGATCTCTCCTTAGTCCTATGATTTCTTTAAGTGTCCCCTTTGCTCCTGTTCATGGAGTCATGTGTACAGAAATTATACCTGGTTCTATTGAACTCTACTTAATTCTTTCTCACCTCTGTGCTCCTTTGGCCAAGTCACTCCTCAACACTTACTGTAACCCTTTCAATTTTTTGTCCATTTTCATTTAAAAAACTCTTTCAAAAATTGAACCATTTCGCATGCAGACACAGTCTTCTTGATCTGCTATTAATCCCCCACTACTGACATTGTAAGTTATTGAAATGTACACTTCCAGACCGTTTTCAGATTTTTGATTCCTGTATATCTATCTGTCTATCTATTTACAAACATCACATGGTATTCTGAAAGAATCGTTCTGCTTTTGGAGCTCTACATTGTGTTTTCCAGAAGCAGGCCTATTACACAGAGATGAATCCATGTTACCTAGATTGAGTTCAAACCGGAATGTGCACTCTGATTCCCATTATATTGTTCTACCTACTAATGGACAGTTCAGTTATATCCAGACCTCACCACCTCCCCCATTGAGTAAAACCCTTGTGAAGAGACATGTAGATGCCTTTATGAACATATTGATAATTTTTCATGGCAGTGTTTTCCAAAAACCAGTTAGTAAAATCAATTGATTCCTTTGCAGCCTGAAATTACCTTCATTCCAGTTTACTGGTATAAGAACCGCAGTATATCAGCAACCATTCTCCAATAGTAGTTCAGGCAGAAGTCATTCTAGTTAACAAGCAGTGCCGGATCCTCCATGTATTTTACACAGCCCATGACGGGGGACATCCGTCCATTCGTTTAGAACAACTGATGTTTTATGCTGGCAATTTAGGTTTATTTAAAGGAGTGATTAGAAAACAGGTGAGACAGACTGATTAGATTCAGTATGTATGTTGGCTTTGTTTTTCTAGGCCTGAAGTTTTCACATTTCAATTAATTGTAGGTTAAGTATCAGGCAGATTCTTCACTGGGCTTCAAATGTGATAAAGTTGCTTCTTATTTTTAAGAAGGCCGTTGCAATCCTGCATTTATTTTACACCTCAGTGCTTGTTTTACACACAACCACACACCCACACACCACACACATCAACACACACACAAACACATAATTAGAGCACATTTAACACTCAAATAAAGCTTTACCTACTAATTCATAACTAGGGTATTTTTTTAATAAGTATTGTGTCTTGGTCTCTACTGAGGAAACATGGTTCAATGTGAGTTCTCTGGTTTGTTGTAGGGCAGTGAACGTTCACTTGTTGGCAATGATATAGAAATGGGGAGTAAGAGTTTAAAAGTTTTTACAGTAGGTAGGCAGAGTCAGAGTATGGAATCTAAGAATAAGAAATTGGGGAATTTCCTCTTTGTTTCTTCATTTCAACCTCCTAATAATTCATGTATATTTTCCAAAACTCTCCCAGAAAACAAGGACTAGGTCAATCCACATATCAGTGAACCATAGCAGAATGCGATTCTGAGTTTCATATAAACAGTCATAAAATCAAAAAGACAGGTGCTGGGGTTTTGGCTCAGCACTAGAGTGCTGGCTTCACACTTTCAAAGGTCCTGAGTTGGATAACCAACACCATACGTGAAAGGAATGAATGAACCAATGCATGAGTGTATGATGAATGAATTAAAGGTATAAGGAGGAGGAGGAAGAGGAGGAGGAGGAGGAGAAATAGAAGAAGATGATGAGAAATTTGACAGAAGGGAAAAAGGGGAGGAGAGTGAGTTTAAAGTGTGGTTTCCAATTCCCAAACGTTAAATTACAGCAGACGGGATAGAGAGAGAAGATGGGAGGGCAGGAGAGGGGGGATAGTAGAGGCTAGAAAAGGTAGCAGAATACAACAGTTACTAACATGGCATTTTGTAAAAACGTGGATGTGTAAACAATGTGATTGTGCAATCTGTATATGGGGTCAAAATGGGAGTTCATAACTCACTTGAATCTAATGTAGGAAATATGGTATCTCAAGAGCTACGTAAGGTTTTAAGCAACCAATATAAAAAAGAGGTCTTCATTTTTCTTTGTAGTTGAGATCTCCTGTTTCCTTGACATGTTTAGTTGTGTTCTCTCCTTTAGTCCTCCCATGCTCTAGTTATTCTGATATGGAAAAACTAGCTGAAATGCCCAACCAGTCTCTAAATCAGTGACACTTTTTCATTAAGCCTAAAGTCACTTTACAATTGCTACAGTCATACTAAATACACTTCTTTGTTTGGGTTTAAAAGATATTTCCATCAGCTAGATTACAAGGACCTAGAACTCCCATTCTTGTTTATGTAAGAGTGGCTTCATCAGATTAAATGCCGTTCTCTGGAATAACATAAAATAGGAATAATTTACTCATAAGATTCTTACGTAAACCATCTTTATTTACAAAATACTATCTTAAGAATTATTGTTTCATTGAGCTTCAATTGGAGCCAAAGTATAGTCAATTACTGAACTAAAAGCAGTTACTTAAAAACTAAAAATGAGAGATAAGTCAAATTACATTTGAAGAGAGAGCAACAGCATGAGGTTTCTTGTTTGGTTCTGGATGTTGAGTAACAGGCTCATTTGCAAGTGGAAGGAACCCTTCAGGCAACTCACTTGTACTTTCAGAATGGGGGTGAAGAGGGCTGAATTCCAGCTCTTGGGGGAAGATTTTTGTGAGGAAAACCCCCTCCCTGCATAGACACTTCGCATTGGAAATGGAGTGGGTGGCGGGTCAGGTGGAAAATAATCTCCAGGTTCCCAGACAAGTTTCCTGGGAGAGGTGGAGGAAAAAAAAGGTCCTCTTCTCATGAACTGACTCCTTGGGTCAACTGGAAACAAGGCACCTCTGACTGGAGGGAAAGGTGCCAACACAGAGCCAGAGCCAGTTGCTTGGTTTTCAGCATGGAGAGGTGAATCAGGCACATCAGAGTCCAAAGGAGGCATATTAGGAATTCTGTGTTCTGCTGGTCCCGATGCTCTACCACAATTTGAGTAAAACCTATCTTGCCTTTGTAGAGGAAGACGTGCATCAGAAGAATATGGTTGGCCTGGCGGAGGGATCATCAGCCTGCTGGCCTGTTCCCCTGGAGGAGAGAGGGGCCCAGTCTGAGAAGGTGCTCTCTGAAAATCAGTGAACTTATGACAGCTGGATTCTCTTCCTTTACTGCTAGTCGCATGGTCCAGAGGATTCTCCAGGGCCCCTTGACCCTCTTCCTCCTCCCACTGGAGTGAAAGGTGAGAGTGTGAGTGGACCACTCTTTTCAAAATGAGGAGGTCTCCTTTCAGATGAAGGGTGACCTATTGGTGAGGGCCCATTTGGAGAAGGCTTTCTGCCCATTGCTGAGTTGGAAACATCCAGTGCATCATAGGGATCTTTTTCTACAAGTTCAAATCTAAGCTCCTTCTCAGTTAATTTCTGTCTGTTGCGTGCATTTTGTTTCCTGAAATAACTGATTGTTCTTTCAGCAATCCGAGCTGCCAACTCACTAGCATCTGCTTCTTCCTCAGAGGAAATAATCTTCCCCAGACAGGAACGAATGGTACTCTGCAATTGTTCTTCAAGATATTGGGCTCTCTTTCTGTAGGTCTCCAGCTCTTTTATTGTATGGCTCATCTTTTCTTCGACTTTGGAAAGTTTCTCCTTTTGCTCCACACGGCAGTTTTCCTCCACTCTTAATTTCCTGTGCAGTTTCATCATATTTTCTTGATAGCGTTCCATCATGACTTTAAAGTTCTTCTGTAGGGTCTCATTCTCACTTTGCAGCTGTGCATTTTCGGACTGCAAGGATGCCTGTTCAGTCTGCAGACTTTTAAGGTGTTCTGTAAGGTCTTCCGTGGTTTTCTCCACTTCAGATGAGAAAGTACATTTTTGATTTCTTCCTCCTTCCAAGATTTCTAAGGAGGCCTTTAGCTTATCACCATAAACCAGGTTCCTCAAAGCTCCTTTGGACTCATCCTCCAAGTGAGCACCAATTTCGGGTTCACTCGTCTTTCCCAGTTCCAGGTGACCACCATCCCTTTGTGCTCCCAGGCTTAGAGAAGATCTATCCTTCATCTTCAGCAAGCATTCACTCAGAGACTCCATGTGATTTTTTGTGTCCCTTAGAACTTGTTCTCCAGCTACTTTAGAGTCCTCTAATATGATTTTTGCTTTATATTGGACACCTCCTTGTTCCCTCTGTGCTTCAGCTTCTCCTTGTATTGTTGGTCTCTGCATTGGCGGAAGTAGGGATCCTTCATTCAAAACCTCTTTGATTGCCAGCTTCAGTTCTTCCTCATTCACTTGAAAGAGTCTCCAGTTTGTTTTAGCTTCAGCTATCTGTGATCTGAGGGATTCAGACTCACTTGGAGGGACTGTATCCTTCTTGATAGATGCGCCATCGTTTCATCCTGTTGACCATGTTGAGCCTTCTGTGCTTTGAGCTCTTCTTCTAGAAAGAGCATTTCAATGCCATGGCTGGATTCGGGCCTATGCAGCTTTTCGTCGGTTGCCTCCAGCTGTTGTGCTTCTCTTGAACCCTTCTCAAACCTGCAATCCTTTAAAGATGATTCTAAGCCTTCATGTTCTTTTTCAACAAGGCTCACTTTTTCAAGAAGTCCACATTTTGCCTCAATAAGTCCAGCAAGATTTAGAGCCAGCCTTTTTTCTCTTCCCACGTAAAGCCTGCTACGAACCGACTGAAAACCTCTCCAGAAAAGTGAGAGAACAGCAAAAAATCCAAGAGCTGTACACATCACCAACTCCCAAGGAAAGCCATAAGGAAGATGGCCTGGCTTCATGTCTTCGGACAATGCTGCCACAACCCTGGGTGCTTCTTCCAGAACCACCCACTAGGATGGCTGAGAGGCAGCCCTTGGCTCCTCCATCACGCCAAGACAGCTTTGGCTCTTGCCACCACAACCACAGCCTGCCCAGGCAGGCCAACACAGGCTGTGGACACTCAGGTGTTTGGTCAGGAACTCCAACCTGCACCAGGCAACGGAGCAGACCACTGTGATCCCCTTCAGGGGCTGAGCGTATGGTGGGTGGTGGGCGTATGGCGGTGGGAGCCATGATCAAAGGCTCCCAGGAGCCTTGTTGTGCTCAACTGCCCATCAGGGGAGTCTTGTCCGCTTCCCTACCCAGTGCATCCTCATGTGCCACAGGTTTCGGTCCCTCCCACTCCAGCCAGAGAGAATTCCTCTCCATGCCACCCACCCCTTGATTTGGTTTAGGCCAGGCCAAGGCGGGGTTAGTAGGAAGATTCCATCCAGTCATAATAACATTCAGTTTGATGTCACTCAAATTCTAAAGCTGACTAAACTGTTCAAACAGCTTTCATGGCCTCTATTGGTCTTTGTGTCCCTTGCCTTTTGTTTGAGTGACTCAGTCCTTTCCCTGCCCTTGTGCTCTCCCTATTTCCTACCTTCCTTGCTTCCTTCCTCCCTTCCTGGGTTTTCTCCTTTTCTTCTTCCTTCTTTTCTACCTCCCTGCATCCCTCCAACTTTGCCTTCCTCCCTTCCAACTTTCTCTCTCCCTTCCCTCCCTTTTCTTTTCTTGCAAGTGTTTGGGGTGAAAGTCCATGGCAGGCCAGCCCCAAGCTAGGCAAGGTCACTGCCACTGAGCTACAACATCCCCAGACCTGCTGCCACTTCCTATGCAAGTAACTTGAATTATCTCTAAAGAGAAACTCTCACATTAGTCTACTTTCAAAGTAATTTCAGAAGAGTTGCTAACATGGGCATAAATCAGGTATGACAAGTCATTTTTGAAAAGCACGGCACAGCTAATGTTCCTCCAAAGAAGGAGTTGAAAACTTAATTGGTTTTCAGGTCAGCATTTCTAGACTAGTACAAACCCTCCTAATCCTGATCTCTCCTTAGTCCTATGATTTCTTTAAGTGTCCCCTTTGCTCCTGTTCATGGAGTCATGTGTACAGAAATTATACCTGGTTCTATTGAACTCTACTTAATTCTTTCTCACCTCTGTGCTCCTTTGGCCAAGTCACTCCTCAGCACTTACTGTAACCCTTTCAATTTTTTGTCCATTTTCATTTAAAAAACTCTTTCAAAAATTGAACCATTTCGCATGCAGACACAGTCTTCTTGATCTGCTATTAATCCCCCACTACTGACATTGTAAGTTATTGAAATGTACACTTCCAGACCGTTTTCAGATTTTTGATTCCTGTATATCTATCTGTCTATCTATTTACAAACATCACATGGTATTCTGAAAGAATCGTTCTGCTTTTGGAGCTCTACATTGTGTTTTCCAGAAGCAGGCCTATTACACAGAGATGAATCCATGTTACCTAGATTGAGTTCAAACCGGAATGTGCACTCTGATTCCCATTATATTTTTCTACCTACTAATGGACAGTTCAGTTATATCCAGACCTCACCACCTCCCCCATTGAGTAAAACCCTTGTGAAGAGACATGTAGATGCCTTTATGAACATATTGATAATTTTTCATGGCAGTGTTTTCCAAAAACCAGTTAGTAAAATCAATTGATTCCTTTGCAGCCTGAAATTACCTTCATTCCAGTTTACTGGTATAAGAACCGCAGTATATCAGCAACCATTCTCCAATAGTAGTTCAGGCAGAAGTCATTCTAGTTAACAAGCAGTGCCGGATCCTCCATGTATTTTACACAGCCCATGACGGGGGACATCCGTCCATTCGTTTAGAACAACTGATGTTTTATGCTGGCAATTTAGGTTTATTTAAAGGAGTGATTAGAAAACAGGTGAGACAGACTGATTAGATTCAGTATGTATGTTGGCTTTGTTTTTCTAGGCCTGAAGTTTTCACATTTCAATTAATTGTAGGTTAAGTATCAGGCAGATTCTTCACTGGGCTTCAAATGTGATAAAGTTGCTTCTTATTTTTAAGAAGGCCGTTGCAATCCTGCATTTATTTTACACCTCAGTGCTTGTTTTACACACAAGCACACACACCCACACACCACACACATCAACACACACACAAACACATAATTAGAGCACATATAACACTCAAATAAAGCTTTACCTACTAATTCATAACTACGGTATTTTTTTAATAAGTATTGTGTCTTGGTCTCTACTGGGGAAACATGTTTCAATGTGAGTTCTCTGGTTTGTTGTAGGGCAGTGAACGTTCACTTGTTGGCAATGATATAGAAATGGGGAGTAAGAGTTTAAAAGTTTTTACAGTAGGAAGGCAGAGTCAGAGTATGGAATCTAAGAATAAGAAATTGGGGAATTTCCTCTTTGTTTCTTCATTTCAACCTCCTAATAATTCATGTATATTTTCCAAAAGTCTCCCAGAAAACAAGGACTAGGTCAATCCACATATCAGTGAACCATAGCAGAATGCGATTCTGAGTTTCATATAAACAGTCATAAAATCAAAAAGACAGGTGCTGGGGTTTTGGCTCAGCACTAGAGTGCTGGCTTCACACTTTCAAAGGTCCTGAGTTGGATCCCCAACACCATACGTGAAAGGAATGAATGAACCAATGCATGAGTGTATGATGAATGAATTAAAGGTATAAGGAGGAGGAGGAAGAGGAGGAGGAGGAGGAGAAATAGAAGAAGATGATGAGAAATTTGACAGAAGGGAAAAAGGGGAGGAGAGTGAGTTTAAAGTGTGGTTTCCAATTCCCAAACGTTAAATTACAGCAGACGGGATAGAGAGAGAAGATGGGAGGGCAGGAGAGGGGGGATAGTAGAGGCTAGAAAAGGTAGCAGAATACAACAGTTACTAACATGGCATTTTGTAAAAACGTGGATGTGTAAACAATGTGATTGCGCAGTCTGTATATGGGGTCAAAATGGGAGTTCATAACTCACTTGAATCTAATGTAGGAAATATGGTATCTCAAGAGCTACGTAAGGTTTTAAGCAACCAATATAAAAAAGAGGTCTTCATTTTTCTTTGTAGTTGAGATCTCCTGTTTCCTTGACATGTTTAGTTGTGTTCTCTCCTTTAGTCCTCCCATGCTCTAGTTATTCTGATATGGAAAAACTAGCTGAAATGCCCAACCAGTCTCTAAATCAGTGACACTTTTTCATTAAGCCTAAAGTCACTTTACAATTGCTACAGTCATACTAAATACACTTCTTTGTTTGGAGTTTAAAAGATATTTCCATCAGCTAGATTACAAGGACCTAGAACTCCCATTCTTGTTTATGTAAGAGTGGCTTCATCAGATTAAATGCCGTTCTCTGGAATAACATAAAATAGGAATAATTTACTCATAAGATTCTTACGTAAACCATCTTTATTTACAAAATACTATCTTAAGAATTATTGTTTCATTGAGCTTCAATTGGAGCCAAAGTATAGTCAATTACTGAACTAAAAGCAGTTACTTAAAAACTAAAAATGAGATATAAGTCAAATTACATTTGAAGAGAGAGCAACAGCATGAGGTTTCTTGTTTGGTTCTGGATGTTGAGTAACAGGCTCATTTGCAGGTGGAAGGAACCCTTCAGGCAACTCACTTGTACTTTCAGAATGGGGGTGAAGAGGGCTGAATTCCAGCTCTTGGGGGAAGATTTTCTGAGGAAAACCCCCTCCCTGCATAGACACTTCGCATTGGAAATGGAGTGGGTGGCGGGTCAGGTGGAAAATAATCTCCAGGTTCCCAGACAAGTTTCCTGGGAGAGGTGGAGGAAAAAAAAGGTCCTCTTCTCATGAACTCACTCCTTGGGTCAACTGGAAACAAGGCACCTCTGACTGGAGGGAAAGGAGCCAACACAGAGCCAGAGCCAGTTGCTTGGTTTTCAGCATGGAGAGGTGAATCAGGCACATCAGAGTCCAAAGGAGGCATATTAGGAATTCTGTGTTCTGCTGGTCCCGATGCTCTACCACAATTTGAGTAAAACCTATCTTGCCTTTGTAGAGGAAGACGTGCATCAGAAGAATATGGTTGGCCTGGCGGAGGGATCATCAGCCTGCTGGCCTGTTCCCCTGGAGGAGAGAGGGGCCCAGTCTGAGAAGGTGCTCTCTGAAAATCAGTGAACTTATGACAGCTGGATTCTCTTCCTTTACTGCTAGTCGCATGGTCCAGAGGATTCTCCAGGGCCCCTTGACCCTCTTCCTCCTCCCACTGGAGTGAAAGGTGAGAGTGTGAGTGGACCACTCTTTTCAAAATGAGGAGGTCTCCTTTCAGATGAAGGGTGACCTATTGGTGAGGGCCCATTTGGAGAAGGCTTTCTGCCCATTGCTGAGTTGGAAACATCCAGTGCATCATAGGGATCTTTTTCTACAAGTTCAAATCTAAGCTCCTTCTCAGTTAATTTCTGTCTGTTGCGTGCATTTTGTTTCCTGAAATAACTGAGGTTTCTTTCAGCAATCCGAGCTGCCAACTCACTAGCATGTGCTTCTTTCTCGGAGGAAATAATCTTCCCCAGACAGGAACGAATGGTACTCTGCAATTGTTCTTCAAGATATTGGGCTCTCTTTCTGTAGGTCTCCAGCTCTTTTATTGTATGGCTCATCTTTTCTTCGACTTTGGAAAATTTCTCCTTTTGCTCCACACGGCAGTTTTCCTCCACTCTTAATTTCCTGTGCAGTTTCATCATATTTTCTTGATAGCGTTCCATCATGACTTTAAAGTTCTTCTGTAGGGTCTCATTCTCACTTTGCAGCTGTGCATTTTCTGACTGCAAGGATGCCTGTTCAGTCTGCAGACTTTTAAGGTGTTCTGTAAGGTCTTCCGTGGTTTTCTCCACTTCAGATGAGAAAGTACATTTTTGATTTATTCCTCCTTTGAAGATTTCTAAGGAGGCCTTTAGCTTATCACCATAAACCAGGTTCCTCAAAGATCCTTTGGACTCATCCTCCAAGTGAGCACCAATTTCGGGTTCACTCGTCTTTCCCAGTTCCAGGTGACCACCATCACTTTGGGCTCCCAGGCTTGGAGAAGATCTATCCTTCATCTTCAGCAAGCATTCACTCAGAGACTCCATGTGATTTTCTGTGTCCCTTAGAACTTGTTCTCCAGCTACTTTAGAGTCCTCTAATATGATTTTTGCTTTATATTGGACACCTCCTTGTTGCCTCTGTGCTTCAGCTTCTCCTTGTATTGTTGGTCTCTGCGTTGGCGGAACTAGGGATCCTTCATTCAAAACCTCTTTGATTGCCAGCTTCAGTTCTTCCTCATTCACTTGAAAGAGTCTCCAGTTTGTTTTAGCTTCAGCTATTTGTGATCTGAGGGATTCAGATTCACCTTGGAGGGACTGTATCCTTCTTGATAGATGCGCCATTGTTTCATCTTGTTGACCATGTTGAGCCTTCTGTGCTTTGAGCTCTTCTTCTAGAAAGAGCATTTCAACGCCATGGCTGGATTCGGGCCTATGGAGCTTTTCGTCGGTTGCCTCCAGCTGTTGTGCTTCTCTTGAACCCTTCTCAAACCTGCAATCCTTTAAAGATGATTCTAAGCCTTCATGTTCTTTTTCAACAAGGCTCACTTTTTCAAGAAGTCCACATTTTGCCTCAATAAGTCCAGCAAGATTTAGAGCCAGCCTTTTTTCTCTTCCGACGTAAAGCCTGCTACGAACAAACTGAAAACCTCTCCAGAAAAGTGAGAGAACAGCAAAAAATCCAAGAGCTGTACACATCACCAACTCCCAAGGAAAGCCATAAGGAAGATGGCCTGGCTTCATGTCTTCGGACAATGCTGCCACAACCCTGGGTGCTTCTTCCAGAACCACCCACTAGGATGGCTGAGAGGCAGCCCTTGGCTCCTCCATCACGCCAAGACAGCTTTGGCTCTTGCCACCACAACCACAGCCTGCCCAGGCAGGCCAACACAGGCTGTGGACACTCAGGTGTTTGGTCAGGAACTCCAACCTGCATCAGGCAACGGAGCAGACCACTGTGATCCCCTTCAGGGGCTGAGCGTATGGTGGGTGGTGGGCGTATGGCGGTGGGAGCCATGATCAAAGGCTCCCAGGAGCCTTGTTGTGCTCAACTGCCCATCAGGGGAGTCTTGCCCACTTCCCTACCCAGTGCATCCTCATGTGCCACAGGTTTCGGTCCCTCCCACTCCAGCCAGAGAGAATTCCTCTCCATGCCACCCACCCCTTGATTTGGTTTAGGCCAGGCCAAGGCGGGGTTAGTAGGAAGATTCCATCCAGTCATAATAACATTCAGTTTGATGTCACACAAATTCAAAAGCTGACTAAACTGTTCAAACAGCTTTTATGGCCTCTATTGGTCTTTGTGTCCCTTGCCTTTTGTTTGAGTGACTCAGTCCTTTCCCTTCCCTTGTGCTCTCCCTATTTCCTACCTTCCTTGCTTCCTTCCTCCCTTCCTGGGTTTTCTCCTTTTCTTCTTCCTTCTTTTCTACCTCCCTGCATCCCTCCAACTTTGCCTTCCTCCCTTCCAACTTTCTTTCTCCCTTCCCTCCCTTTTCTTTTCTTGCAAGTGTTTGGGGTGAAAGTCCATGGCAGGCCAGCCCCAAGCTAGGCAAGGTCACTGCCACTGAGCTACAACATCCGCAGACCTGCTGCCACTTCCTATGCAAGTAACTTGAATTATCTCTAAAGAGAAACTCTCACATTAGTCTACTTTCAAAGTAATTTCAGAAGAGTTGCTAACATGGGCATAAATCAGGTATGACAAGTCATTTTTGAAAAGCACGGCACAGCTAATGTTCCTCCAAAGAAGGAGTTGAAAACTTAATTGGTTTTCAGGTCAGCATTTCTAGACTAGTACAAACCCTCCTAATCCTGATCTCTCCTTAGTCCTATGATTTCTTTAAGTGTCCCCTTTGATCCTGTTCATGGAGTCATGTGTACAGAAATTATACCTGGTTCTATTGAACTCTACTTATTTCTTTCTCACCTCTGTGCTCCTTTGGCCAAGTCACTCCTCAACACTTACTGTAACCCTTTCAATTTTTTGTCCATTTTCATTTAAAAAACTCTTTCAAAAATTGAACCATTTCGCATGCAGACACAGTCTTCTTGATCTGCTATTAATCCCCCACTACTGACATTGTAAGTTATTGAAATGTACACTTCCAGACCGTTTTCAGATTTTTGATTCCTGTATATCTATCTGTCTATCTATTTACAAACATCACATGGTATTCTGAAAGAATCGTTCTGCTTTTGGAGCTCTACATTGTGTTTTCCAGAAGCAGGCCTATTACACAGAGATGAATCCATGTTACCTAGATTGAGTTCAAACCGGAATGTGCACTCTGATTCCCATTATATTGTTCTACCTACTAATGGACAGTTCAGTTATATCCAGACCTCACCACCTCCCCCATTGAGTAAAACCCTTGTGAAGAGACATATAGATGCCTTTATGAACATATTGATAATTTTTCATGGCAGTGTTTTCCAAAAACCAGTTAGTAAAATCAATTGATTCCTTTGCAGCCTGAAATTACCTTCATTCCAGTTTACTGGTATAAGAACCGCAGTATATCAGCAACCATTCTCCAATAGAAGTTCAGGCAGAAGTCATTCTAGTTAACAAGCAGTGCCGGATCCTCCATGTATTTTACACAGCCCATGACGGGGGACATCCGTCCATTCGTTTAGAACAACTGATGTTTTATGCTGGCAATTTAGGTTTATTTAAAGGAGTGATTAGAAAACAGGTGAGACAGGACTGATTAGATTCAGTATGTATGTTGGCTTTGTTTTTCTAGGCCTGAAGTTTTCACATTTCAATTAATTGTAGGTTAAGTATCAGGCAGATTCTTCACTGGGCTTCAAATGTGATAAAGTGCTTCTTATTTTTAAGAAGGCCGTTGCAATCCTGCATTTATTTTACACCTCAGTGCTTGTTTTACACACAAGCACACACACCCACACACCACACACATCAACACACACACAAACACATAATTAGAGCACATTTAACACTCAAATAAAGCTTTACCTACTGATTCATAACTAGCGTATTTTTTTAATAAGTATTGTGTCTTGGTCTCTACTGGGGAAACATGTTTCAATGTGAGTTCTCTGGTTTGTTGTAGGGCAGTGAACGTTCACTTGTTGGCAATGATATAGAAATGGGGAGTAAGAGTTTAAAAGTTTTTACAGTAGGTAGGCAGAGTCAGAGTATGGAATCTAAGAATAAGAAATTGGGGAATTTCCTCTTTGTTTCTTCATTTCAACCTCCTAATAATTCATGTATATTTTCCAAAAGTCTCCCAGAAAACAAGGACTAGGTCAATCCACATATCAGTGAACCATAGCAGAATGCGATTCTGAGTTTCATATAAACAGTCATAAAATCAAAAAGACAGGTGCTGGGGTTTTGGCTCAGCACTAGAGTGCTGGCTTCACACTTTCAAAGGTCCTGAGTTGGATCCCCAACACCATACGTGAAAGGAATGAATGAACCAATGCATGAGTGTATGATGAATGAATTAAAGGTATAAGGAGGAGGAGGAAGAGGAGGAGGAGGAGGAGAAATAGAAGAAGATGATGAGAAATTTGACAGAAGGGAAAAAGGGGAGGAGAGTGAGTTTAAAGTGTGGTTTCCAATTCCCAAACGTTAAATTACAGCAGACGGGATAGAGAGAGAAGGTGGGAGGGCAGGAGAGGGGTATAGTAGAGGCTAGAAAAGGTAGCAGAATACAACAGTTACTAACATGGCATTTTGTAAAAACGTGGATGTGTAAACAATGTGATTGCGCAATCTGTATATGGGGTCAAAATGGGAGTTCATAACTCACTTGAATCTAATGTAGGAAATATGGTATCTCAAGAGCTACGTAAGGTTTTAAGCAACCAATATAAAAAAGAGGTCTTCATTTTTCTTTGTAGTTGAGATCTCCTGTTTCCTTGACATGTTTTGTTGTGTTCTCTCCTTTAGTCCTCCCATGCTCTAGTTATTCTGATATGGAAAAACTAGCTGAAATGCCCAACCAGTCTCTAAATCAGTGACACTTTTTCATTAAGCCTAAAGTCACTTTACAATTGCTACAGTCATACTAAATACACTTCTTTGTTTGGAGTTTAAAAGATATTTCCATCAGCTAGATTACAAGGACCTAGAACTCCCATTCTTGTTTATGTAAGAGTGGCTTCATCAGATTAAATGCCGTTCTCTGGAATAACATAAAATAGGAATAATTTACTCATAAGATTCTTACGTAAACCATCTTTATTTACAAAATACTATCTTAAGAATTATTGTTTCATTGAGCTTCAATTGGAGCCAAAGTATAGTCAATTACTGAACTAAAAGCAGTTACTTAAAAACTAAAAATGAGATATAAGTCAAATTACATTTGAAGAGAGAGCAACAGCATGAGGTTTCTTGTTTGGTTCTGGATGTTGAGTAACAGGCTCATTTGCAGGTGGAAGGAACCCTTCAGGCAACTCACTTGTACTTTCAGAATGGGGGTGAAGAGGGCTGAATTCCAGCTCTTGGGGGAAGATTTTCTGAGGAAAACCCCCTCCCTGCATAGACACTTCGCATTGGAAATGGAGTGGGTGGCGGGTCAGGTGGAAAATAATCTCCAGGTTCCCAGACAAGTTTCCTGGGAGAGGTGGAGGAAAAAAAAGGTCCTCTTCTCATGAACTGACTCCTTGGGTCAACTGGAAACAAGGCACCTCTGACTGGAGGGAAAGGAGCCAACACAGAGCCAGAGCCAGTTGCTTGGTTTTCAGCATGGAGAGGTGAATCAGGCACATCAGAGTCCAAAGGAGGCATATTAGGAATTCTGTGTTCTGCTGGTCCCGATGCTCTACCACAATTTGAGTAAAACCTATCTTGCCTTTGTAGAGGAAGACGTGCATCAGAAGAATATGGTTGGCCTGGCGGAGGGATCATCAGCCTGCTGGCCTGTTCCCCTGGAGGAGAGAGGGGCCCAGTCTGAGAAGGTGCTCTCTGAAAATCAGTGAACTTATGACAGCTGGATTCTCTTCCTTTACTGCTAGTCGCATGGTCCAGAGGATTCTCCAGGGCCCCTTGACCCTCTTCCTCCTCCCACTGGAGTGAAAGGTGAGAGTGTGAGTGGACCACTCTTTTCAAAATGAGGAGGTCTCCTTTCAGATGAAGGGTGACCTATTGGTGAGGGCCCATTTGGAGAAGGCTTTCTGCCCATTGCTGAGTTGGAAACATCCAGTGCATCATAGGGATCTTTTTCTACAAGTTCAAATCTAAGCTCCTTCTCAGTTAATTTCTGTCTGTTGCGTGCATTTTGTTTCCTGAAATAACTGAGGTTTCTTTCAGCAATCCGAGCTGCCAACTCACTAGCATCTGCTTCTTTCTCGGAGGAAATAATCTTCCCCAGACAGGAACGAATGGTACTCTGCAATTGTTCTTCAAGATATTGGGCTCTCTTTCTGTAGGTCTCCAGCTCTTTTATTGTATGGCTCATCTTTTCTTCGACTTTGGAAAATTTCTCCTTTTGCTCCACACGGCAGTTTTCCTCCACTCTTAATTTCCTGTGCAGTTTCATCATATTTTCTTGATAGCGTTCCATCATGACTTTAAAGTTCTTCTGTAGGGTCTCATTCTCACTTTGCAGCTGTGCATTTTCTGACTGCAAGGATGCCTGTTCAGTCTGCAGACTTTTAAGGTGTTCTGTAAGGTCTTCCGTGGTTTTCTCCACTTCAGATGAGAAAGTACATTTTTGATTTATTCCTCCTTTGAAGATTTCTAAGGAGGCCTTTAGCTTATCACCATAAACCAGGTTCCTCAAAGATCCTTTGGACTCATCCTCCAAGTGAGCACCAATTTCGGGTTCACTCGTCTTTCCCAGTTCCAGGTGACCACCATCACTTTGGGCTCCCAGGCTTGGAGAAGATCTATCCTTCATCTTCAGCAAGCATTCACTCAGAGCCTCCATGTGATTTTCTGTGTCCCTTAGAACTTGTTCTCCAGCTACTTTAGAGTCCTCTAATATGATTTTTGCTTTATATTGGACACCTCCTTGTTGCCTCTGTGCTTCAGCTTCTCCTTGTATTGTTGGTCTCTGCGTTGCCGGAACTAGGGATCCTTCATTCAAAACCTCTTTGATTGCCAGCTTCAGTTCTTCCTCATTCACTTGAAAGAGTCTCCAGTTTGTTTTAGCTTCAGCTATTTGTGATCTGAGGGATTCAGATTCACCTTGGAGGGACTGTATCCTTCTTGATAGATGCGCCATTGTTTCATCTTGTTGACCATGTTGAGCCTTCTGTGCTTTGAGCTCTTCTTCTAGAAAGAGCATTTCAACGCCATGGCTGGATTCGGGCCTATGGAGCTTTTCGTCGGTTGCCTCCAGCTGTTGTGCTTCTCTTGAACCCTTCTCAAACCTGCAATCCTTTAAAGATGATTCTAAGCCTTCATGTTCTTTTTCAACAAGGCTCACTTTTTCAAGAAGTCCACATTTTGCCTCAATAAGTCCAGCAAGATTTAGAGCCAGCCTTTTTTCTCTTCCGACGTAAAGCCTGCTACGAACAAACTGAAAACCTCTCCAGAAAAGTGAGAGAACACCAAAAAATCCAAGAGCTGTACACATCACCAACTCCCAAGGAAAGCCATAAGGAAGATGGCCTGGCTTCATGTCTTCGGACAATGCTGCCACAACCCTGGGTGCTTCTTCCAGAACCACCCACTAGGATGGCTGAGAGGCAGCCCTTGGCTCCTCCATCACGCCAAGACAGCTTTGGCTCTTGCCACCACAACCACAGCCTGCCCAGGCAGGCCAACACAGGCTGTGGACACTCAGGTGTTTGGTCAGGAACTCCAACCTGCACCAGGCAACGGAGCAGACCACTGTGATCCCCTTCAGGGGCTGAGCGTATGGTGGGTGGTGGGCGTATGGCGGTGGGAGCCATGATCAAAGGCTCCCAGGAGCCTTGTTGTGCTCAACTGCCCATCAGGGGAGTCTTGTCCGCTTCCCTACCCAGTGCATCCTCATGTGCCACAGGTTTAGGTCCCTCCCACTCCAGCCAGAGAGAATTCCTCTCCATGCCACCCACCCCTTGATTTGGTTTAGGCCAGGCCAAGGCGGGGTTAGTAGGAAGATTCCATCCAGTCATAATAACATTCAGTTTGATGTCACACAAATTCTAAAGCTGACTAAACTGTTCAAACAGCTTTTATGGCCTCTATTGGTCTTTGTGTCCCTTGCCTTTTGTTTGAGTGACTCAGTCCTTTCCCTGCCCTTGTGCTCTCCCTATTTCCTACCTTCCTTGCTTCCTTCCTCCCTTCCTGGGTTTTCTCCTTTTCTTCTTCCTTCTTTTCTACCTCCCTGCATCCCTCCAACTTTGCCTTCCTCCCTTCCAACTTTCTCTCTCCCTTCCCTCCCTTTTCTTTTCTTGCAAGTGTTTGGGGTGAAAGTCCATGGCAGGCCAGCCCCAAGCTAGGCAAGGTCACTGCCACTGAGCTACAACATCCGCAGACCTGCTGCCACTTCCTATGCAAGTAACTTGAATTATCTCTAAAGAGAAACTCTCACATTAGTCTACTTTCAAAGTAATTTCAGAAGAGTTGCTAACATGGGCATAAATCAGGTATGACAAGTCATTTTTGAAAAGCACGGCACAGCTAATGTTCCTCCAAAGAAGGAGTTGAAAACTTAATTGGTTTTCAGGTCAGCATTTCTAGACTAGTACAAACCCTCCTAATCCTGATCTCTCCTTAGTCCTATGATTTCTTTAAGTGTCCCCTTTGATCCTGTTCATGGAGTCATGTGTACAGAAATTATACCTGGTTCTATTGAACTCTACTTAATTCTTTCTCACCTCTGTGCTCCTTTGGCCAAGTCACTCCTCAACACTTACTGTAACCCTTTCAATTTTTTGTCCATTTTCATTTAAAAAACTCTTTCAAAAATTGAACCATTTCGCATGCAGACACAGTCTTCTTGATCTGCTATTAATCCCCCACTACTGACATTGTAAGTTATTGAAATGTACACTTCCAGACCGTTTTCAGATTTTTGATTCCTGTATATCTATCTGTCTATCTATTTACAAACATCACATGGTATTCTGAAAGAATCGTTCTGCTTTTGGAGCTCTACATTGTGTTTTCCAGAAGCAGGCCTATTACACAGAGATGAATCCATGTTACCTAGATTGAGTTCAAACCGGAATGTGCACTCTGATTCCCATTATATTGTTCTACCTACTAATGGACAGTTCAGTTATATCCAGACCTCACCACCTCCCCCATTGAGTAAAACCCTTGTGAAGAGACATATAGATGCCTTTATGAACATATTGATAATTTTTCATGGCAGTGTTTTCCAAAAACCAGTTAGTAAAATCAATTGATTCCTTTGCAGCCTGAAATTACCTTCATTCCAGTTTACTGGTATAAGAACCGCAGTATATCAGCAACCATTCTCCATTAGTAGTTCAGGCAGAAGTCATTCTAGTTAACAAGCAGTGCCGGATCCTCCATGTATTTTACACAGCCCATGACGGGGGACATCCGTCCATTCGTTTAGAACAACTGATGTTTTATGCTGGCAATTTAGGTTTATTTAAAGGAGTGATTAGAAAACAGGTGAGACAGACTGATTAGATTCAGTATGTATGTTGGCTTTGTTTTTCTAGGCCTGAAGTTTTCACATTTCAATTAATTGTAGGTTAAGTATCAGGCAGATTCTTCACTGGGCTTCAAATGTGATAAAGTTGCTTCTTATTTTTAAGAAGGCCGTTGCAATCCTGCATTTATTTTACACCTCAGTGCTTGTTTTACACACAAGCACACACACCCACACACCACACACATCAACACACACACAAACACATAATTAGAGCACATATAACACTCAAATAAAGCTTTACCTACTAATTCATAACTAGGGTATTTTTTTAATAAGTATTGTGTCTTGGTCTCTACTGGGGAAACATGTTTCAATGTGAGTTCTCTGGTTTGTTGTAGGGCAGTGAACGTTCACTTGTTGGCAATGATATAGAAATGGGGAGTAAGAGTTTAAAAGTTTTTACAGTAGGTAGGCAGAGTCAGAGTATGGAATCTAAGAATAAGAAATTGGGGAATTTCCTCTTTGTTTCTTCATTTCAACCTCCTAATAATTCATGTATATTTTCCAAAAGTCTCCCAGAAAACAAGGACTAGGTCAATCCACATATCAGTGAACCATAGCAGAATGCGATTCTGAGTTTCATATAAACAGTCATAAAATCAAAAAGACAGGTGCTGGGGTTTTGGCTCAGCACTAGAGTGCTGGCTTCACACTTTCAAAGGTCCTGAGTTGGATCCCCAACACCATACGTGAAAGGAATGAATGAACCAATGCATGAGTGTATGATGAATGAATTAAAGGTATAAGGAGGAGGAGTAAGAGGAGGAGGAGGAGGAGAAATAGAAGAAGATGATGAGAAATTTGACAGAAGGGAAAAAGGGGAGGAGAGTGAGTTTAAAGTGTGGTTTCCAATTCCCAAACGTTAAATTACAGCAGACGGGATAGAGAGAGAAGGTGGGAGGGCAGGAGAGGGGTATACTAGAGGCTAGAAAAGGTAGCAGAATACAACAGTTACTAACATGGCATTTTGTAAAAACGTGGATGTGTAAACAATGTGATTGCGCAATCTGTATATGGGGTCAAAATGGGAGTTCATAACTCACTTGAATCTAATGTAGGAAATATGGTATCTCAAGAGCTACGTAAGGTATTAAGCAACCAATATAAAAAAGAGGTCTTCATTTTTCTTTGTAGTTGAGATCTCCTGTTTCCTTGACATGTTTAGTTGTGTTCTCTCCTTTAGTCCTCCTATGCTCTAGTTATTCTGATATGGAAAAACTAGCTGAAATGCCCAACCAGTCTCTAAATCAGTGACACTTTTTCATTAAGCCTAAAGTCACTTTACAATTGCTACAGTCATACTAAATACACTTCTTTGTTTGGAGTTTAAAAGATATTTCCATCAGCTAGATTACAAGGACCTAGAACTCCCATTCTTGTTTATGTAAGAGTGGCTTCATCAGATTAAATGCCGTTCTCTGGAATAACATAAAATAGGAATAATTTACTCATAAGATTCTTACGTAAACCATCTTTATTTACAAAATACTATCTTAAGAATTATTGTTTCATTGAGCTTCAATTGGAGCCAAAGTATAGTCAATTACTGAACTAAAAGCAGTTACTTAAAAACTAAAAATGAGATATAAGTCAAATTACATTTGAAGAGAGAGCAACAGCATGAGGTTTCTTGTTTGGTTCTGGATGTTGAGTAACAGGCTCATTTGCAGGTGGAAGGAACCCTTCAGGCAACTCACTTGTACTTTCAGAATGGGGGTGAAGAGGGCTGAATTCCAGCTCTTGGGGGAAGATTTTGTGAGGAAAACCCCCTCCCTGCATAGACACTTCGCATTGGAAATGGAGTGGGTGGCGGGTCAGGTGGAAAATAATCTCCAGGTTCCCAGACAAGTTTCCTGGGAGAGGTGGAGGAAAAAAAAGGTCCTCTTCTCATGAACTGACTCCTTGGGTCAACTGGAAACAAGGCACCTCTGACTGGAGGGAAAGGTGCCAACACAGAGCCAGAGCCAGTTGCTTGGTTTTCAGCATGGAGAGATGAATCAGGCACATCAGAGTACAAAGGAGGCATATTAGGAATTCTGTGTTCTGCTGGTCCCGATGCTCTACCACAATTTGAGTAAAACCTATCTTGCCTTTGTAGAGGAAGACGTGCATCAGAAGAATATGGTTGGCCTGGCAGAGGGATCATCAGCCTGCTGGCCTGTTCCCCTGGAGGAGAGAGGGGCCCAGTCTGAGAAGGTGCTCTCTGAAAATCAGTGAACTTATGACTCTGGATTCTCTTCCTTTACTGCTAGTCGCATGGTCCAGAGGATTCTCCAGGGCCCCTTGACCCTCTTCCTCCTCCCACTGGAGTGAAAGGTGAGAGTGTGAGTGGACCACACTTTTCAAAATGAGGAGGTCTCCTTTCAGATGAAGGGTGACCTATTGGTGAGGGCCCATTTGGAGAAGGCTTTCTGCCCATTGCTGAGTTGGAAACATCCAGTGCATCATAGGGATCTTTTTCTACAAGTTCAAATCTAAGCTCCTTCTCAGTTAATTTCTGTCTGTTGCGTGCATTTTGTTTCCTGAAATAACTGAGGTTTCTTTCAGCAATCCGAGCTGCCAACTCACTAGCATGTGCTTCTTTCTCGGAGGAAATAATCTTCCCCAGACAGGAACGAATAGTACTCTGCAATTGTTCTTCAAGATATTGGGCTCTCTTTCTGTAGGTCTCCAGCTCTTTTATTGTATGGCTCATCTTTTCTTCGACGTTGGAAAATTTCTCCTTTTGCTCCACACGGCAGTTTTCCTCCACTCTTAATTTCCTGTGCAGTTTCATCATATTTTCTTGATAGCGTTCCATCATGACTTTAAAGTTCTTCTGTAGGGTCTCATTCTCACTTTGCAGCTGTGCATTTTCTGACTGCAAGGATGCCTGTTCAGTCTGCAGACTTTTAAGGTGTTCTGTAAGGTCTTCCGTGGTTTTCTCCACTTCAGATGAGAAAGTACATTTTTGATTTATTCCTCCTTCCAAGATTTCTAAGGAGGCCTTTAGCTTATCACCATAAACCAGGTTCCTCAAAGATCCTTTGGACTCATCCTCCAAGTGAGCACCAATTTCGGGTTCACTCGTCTTTCCCAGTTCCAGGTGACCACCATCACTTTGGGCTCCCAGGCTTGGAGAAGATCTATTCTTCATCTTCAGCAAGCATTCACTCAGAGACTCCATGTGATTTTCTGTGTCCCTTAGAACTTGTTCTCCAGCTACTTTAGAGTCCTCTAATATGATTTTTGCTTTATATTGGACACCTCCTTGTTGCCTCTGTGCTTCAGCTTCTCCTTGTATTGTTGGTCTCTGCGTTGGGGGAAGTAGGGATCCTTCATTCAAAACCTCTTTGATTGCCAGCTTCAGTTCTTCCTCATTCACTTGAAAGAGTCTCCAGTTTGTTTTAGCTTCAGCTATTTGTGATCTGAGGGATTCAGATTCACCTTGGAGGGACTGTATCCTTCTTGATAGATGCGCCATTGTTTCATCTTGTTGACCATGTTGAGCCTTCTGTGCTTTGAGCTCTTCTTCTAGAAAGAGCATTTCAACGCCATGGCTGGATTCGGGCCTATGCAGCTTTTCGTCGGTTGCCTCCAGCTGTTGTGCTTCTCTTGAACCCTTCTCAAACCTGCAATCCTTTAAAGATGGTTCTAAGCCTTCATGTTCTTTTTCAACAAGGCTCACTTTTTCAAGAAGTCCACATTTTGCCTCAATAAGTCCAGCAAGATTTAGAGCCAGCCTTTTTTCTCTTCCGACGTAAAGCCTGCTACGAACAAACTGAAAACCTCTCCAGAAAAGTGAGAGAACACCAAAAAATCCAAGAGCTGTACACATCACCAACTCCCAAGGAAAGCCATAAGGAAGATGGCCTGGCTTCATGTCTTCGGACAATGCTGCCACAACCCTGGGTGCTTCTTCCAGAACCACCCACTAGGATGGCTGAGAGGCAGCCCTTGGCTCCTCCATCACGCCAAGACAGCTTTGGCTCTTGCCACCACAACCACAGCCTGCCCAGGCAGGCCAACACAGGCTGTGGACACTCAGGTGTTTGGTCAGGAACTCCAACCTGCACCAGGCAACGGAGCAGACCACTGTGATCCCCTTCAGGGGCTGAGCGTATTGTGGGTGGTGGGCGTATGGCGGTGGGAGCCATGATCAAAGGCTCCCAGGAGCCTTGTTGTGCTCAACTGCCCATCAGGGGAGTCTTGTCCGCTTCCCTACCCAGTGCATCCTCATGTGCCACAGGTTTAGGTCCCTCCCACTCCAGCCAGAGAGAATTCCTCTCTATGCCACCCACCCCTTGATTTGGTTTAGGCCAGGCCAAGGCGGGGTTAGTAGGAAGATTCCATCCAGTCATAATAACATTCAGTTTGATGTCACTCAAATTCTAAAGCTGACTAAACTGTTCAAACAGCTTTTATGGCCTCTATTGGTCTTTGTGTCCCTTGCCTTTTGTTTGAGTGACTCAGTCCTTTCCCTTCCCTTGTGCTCTCCCTATTTCCTACCTTCCTTGCTTCCTTCCTCCCTTCCTGGGTTTTCTCCTTTTCTTCTTCCTTCTTTTCTACCTCCCTGCATCCCTCCAACTTTGCCTTCCTCCCTTCCAACTTTCTCTCTCCCTTCCCTCCCTTTTCTTTTCTTGCAAGTGTTTGGGGTGAAAGTCCATGGCAGGCCAGCCCCAAGCTAGGCAAGGTCACTGCCACTGAGCTACAACATCCGCAGACCTGCTGCCACTTCCTATGCAAGTAACGTGAATTATCTCTAAAGAGAAACTCTCACATTAGTCTCCTTTCAAAGTAATTTCAGAAGAGTTGCTAACATGGGCATAAATCAGGTATGACAAGTCATTTTTGAAAAGCACGGCACAGCTAATGTTCCTCCAAAGAAGGAGTTGAAAACTTAATTGGTTTTCAGGTCAGCATTTCTAGACTAGTACAAACCCTCCTAATCCTGATCTCTCCTTAGTCCTATGATTTCTTTAAGTGTCCCCTTTGCTCCTGTTCATGGAGTCATGTGTACAGAAATTATACCTGGTTTTATTGAACTCTACTTAATTCTTTCTCACCTCTGTGCTCCTTTGGCCAAGTCACTCCTCAACACTTACTGTAACCCTTTCAATTTTTTGTCCATTTTCATTTAAAAAACTCTTTCAAAAATTGAACCATTTCGCATGCAGACACAGTCTTCTTGATCTGCTATTAATCCCCCACTACTGACATTGTAAGTTATTGAAATGTACACTTCCAGACCGTTTTCAGATTTTTGATTCCTGTATATCTATCTGTCTATCTATTTACAAACATCACATGGTATTCTGAAAGAATCGTTCTGCTTTTGGAGCTCTACATTGTGTTTTCCAGAAGCAGGCCTATTAAACAGAGATGAATCCATGTTACCTAGATTGAGTTCAAACCGGAATGTGCACTCTGATTCCCATTATATTGTTCTACCTACTAATGGACAGTTCAGTTATATCCAGACCTCACCACCTCCCCCATTGAGTAAAACCCTTGTGATGAGACATGTAGATGCCTTTAGGAACATATTGATAATTTTTCATGGCAGTGTTTTCCAAAAACCAGTTAGTAAAATCAATTGATTCCTTTGCAGCCTGAAATTACCTTCATTCCAGTTTACTGGTATAAGAACCGCAGTATATCAGCAACCATTCTCCAATAGTAGTTCAGGCAGAAGTCATTCTAGATAACAAGCAGTGCCGGATCCTCCATGTATTTTACACAGCCCATGATGGGGGACATCCGTCCATTCGTTTAGAACAACTGATGTTTTATGCTGGCAATTTAGGTTTATTTAAAGGAGTGATTAGAAAACAGGTGAGACAGACTGATTAGATTCAGTATGTATGTTGGCTTTGTTTTTCTAGGCCTGAAGTTTTCACATTTCAATTAATTGTAGGTTAAGTATCAGGCAGATTCTTCACTGGGCTTCAAATGTGATAAAGTTGCTTCTTATTTTTAAGAAGGCCGTTGCAATCCTGCATTTATTTTACACCTCAGTGCTTGTTTTACACACAAGCACACACACCCACACACCACACACATCAACACACACACAAACACATAATTAGAGCACATATAACACTCAAATAAAGCTTTACCTACTAATTCATAACTAGGGTATTTTTTTAATAAGTATTGTGTCTTGGTCTCTACTGGGGAAACATGTTTCAATGTGAGTTCTCTGGTTTGTTGTAGGGCAGTGAACGTTCACTTGTTGGCAATGATATAGAAATGGGGAGTAAGAGTTTAAAAGTTTTTACAGTAGGTAGGCAGAGTCAGAGTATGGAATCTAAGAATAAGAAATTGGGGAATTTCCTCTTTGTTTCTTCATTTCAACCTCCTAATAATTCATGTATATTTTCCAAAAGTCTCCCAGAAAACAAGGACTAGGTCAATCCACATATCAGTGAACCATAGCAGAATGCGATTCTGAGTTTCATATAAACAGTCATAAAATCAAAAAGACAGGTGCTGGGGTTTTGGCTCAGCACTAGAGTGCTGGCTTCACACTTTCAAAGGTCCTGAGTTGGATCCCCAACACCATACGTGAAAGGAATGAATGAACCAATGCATGAGTGTATGATGAATGAATTAAAGGTATAAGGAGGAGGAGGAAGAGGAGGAGGAGGAGGAGAAATAGAAGAAGATGATGAGAAATTTGACAGAAGGGAAAAAGGGGAGGAGAGTGAGTTTAAAGTGTGGTTTCCAATTCCCAAACGTTAAATTACAGCAGACGGGATAGAGAGAGAAGATGGGAGGGCAGGAGAGGGGGGATAGTAGAGGCTAGAAAAGGTAGCAGAATACAACAGTTACTAACATGGCATTTTGTAAAAACGTGGATGTGTAAACAATGTGATTGCGCAATCTGTATATGGGGTCAAAATGGGAGTTCATAACTCACTTGAATCTAATGTAGGAAATATGGTATCTCAAGAGCTACGTAAGGTTTTAAGCAACCAATATAAAAAAGAGGTCTTCATTTTTCTTTGTAGTTGAGATCTCCTGTTTCCTTGACATGTTTAGTTGTGTTCTCTCCTTTAGTCCTCCCATGCTCTAGTTATTCTGATATGGAAAAACTAGCTGAAATGCCCAACCAGTCTCTAAATCAGTGACACTTTTTCATTAAGCCTAAAGTCACTTTACAATTGCTACAGTCATACTAAATACACTTCTTTGTTTGGAGTTTAAAAGATATTTCCATCAGCTAGATTACAAGGACCTAGAACTCCCATTCTTGTTTATGTAAGAGTGGCTTCATCAGATTAAATGACGTTCTCTGGAATAACATAAAATAGGAATAATTTACTCATAAGATTCTTACGTAAACCATCTGAATTTACAAAATACTATCTTAAGAATTATTGTTTCATTGAGCTTCAATTGGAGCCAAAGTATAGTCAATTACTGAACTAAAAGCAGTTACTTAAAAACTAAAAATGTGATATAAGTCAAATTACATTTGAAGAGAGAGCAACAGCATGAGGTTTCTTGTTTGGTTCTGGATGTTGAGTAACAGGCTCATTTGCAGGTGGAAGGACCCCTTCAGGCAACTCACTTGTACTTTCAGAATGGGGGTGAAGAGGGCTGAATTCCAGCTCTTGGGGGAAGATTTTGTGAGGAAAACCCCCTCCCTGCATAGACACTTCGCATTGGAAATGGAGTGGGTGGCGGATCAGGTGGAAAATAATCTCCAGGTTCCCAGACAAGTTTCCTGGGAGAGGTGGAGGAAAAAAAAGGTCCTCTTCTCATGAACTGACTCCTTGGGTCAACTGGAAACAAGGCACCTCTGACTGGAGCGAAAGGTGCCAACACAGAGCCAGAGCCAGTTGCTTGGTTTTCAGCATGAAGAGGTGAATCAGGCACATCAGAGTCCAAAGGAGGCATATTAGGAATTCTGTGTTCTGCTGGTCCTGATGCTCTACCACAATTTGAGTAAAACCTATCTTGCCTTTGTAGAGGAAGACGTGCATCAGAAGAATATGGTTGGCCTGGCGGAGGGATCATCAGCCTGCTGGCCTGTTCCCCTGGAGGAGAGAGGGGCCCAGTCTGAGAAGGTGCTCTCTGAAAATCAGTGAACTTATGACAGCTGGATTCTCTTCCTTTACTGCTAGTCGCATGGTCCAGAGGATTCTCCAGGGCCCCTTGACCCTCTTCCTCCTCCCACTGGAGTGAAAGGTGAGAGTGTGAGTGGACCACTCTTTTCAAAATGAGGAGGTCTCCTTTCAGATGAAGGGTGACCTATTGGTGAGGGCCCATTTGGAGAAGGCTTTCTGCCCATTGCTGAGTTGGAAACATCCAGTGCATCATAGGGATCTTTTTCTACAAGTTCAAATCTAAGCTCCTTCTCAGTTAATTTCTGTCTGTTGCGTGCATTTTGTTTCCTGAAATAACTGAGGTTTCTTTCAGCAATCCGAGCTGCCAACTCACTAGCATGTGCTTCTTTCTCAGAGGAAATCATCTTCCCCAGACAGGAACGAATGGTACTCTGCAATTGTTCTTCAAGATATTGGGCTCTCTTTCTGGAGGTCTCCAGCTCTTTTATTGTATGGCTCATCTTTTCTTCGACTTTGGAAAGTTTCTCCTTTTGCTCCACACGGCAGTTTTCCTCCACTCTTAATTTCCTGTGCAGTTTCATCATATTTTCTTGATAGCGTTCCATCATGACTTTAAAGTTCTGCTGTAGGGTCTCATTCTCACTTTGCAGCTGTGCATTTTCTGACTGCAAGGATGCCTGTTCAGTCTGCAGACTTTTAAGGTGTTCTGTAAGGTCTTCCGTGGTTTTCTCCACTTCAGATGAGAAAGTACATTTTTGATTTATTCCTCCTTCCAAGATTTCTAAGGAGGCCTTTAGCTTATCACCATAAACCAGGTTCCTCAAAGATCCTTTGGACTCATCCTCCAAGTGAGCACCAATTTCGGGTTCACTCGTCTTTCCCAGTTCCAGGTGACCACCATCACTTTGGGCTCCCAGGCTTGGAGAAGATCTATCCTTCATCTTCAGCAAGCATTCACTCAGAGACTCCATGTGATTTTCTGTGTCCCTTAGAACTTGTTCTCCAGCTACTTTAGAGTCCTCTAATATGATTTTTGCTTTATATTGGACACCTCCTTGTTCTCTCTGTGCTTCAGCTTCTCCTTGTATTGTTGGTCTCTGCGTTGGCGGAAGTAGGGATCCTTCATTCAAAACCTCTTTGATTGCCAGCTTCAGTTCTTCCTCATTCACTTGAAAGAGTCTCCAGTTTGTTTTAGCTTCAGCTATTTGTGATCTGAGGGATTCAGATTCACCTTGGAGGGACTGCATCCTTCTTGATAGATGCGCCATCGTTTCATCCTGTTGACCATGTTGAGCCTTCTGTGCTTTGAGCTCTTCTTCTAGAAAGAGCATTTCAACGCCATGGCTGGATTCGGGCCTATGCAGCTTTTCGTCGGTTGCCTCCAGCTGTTGTGCTTCTCTTGAACCCTTCTCAAACCTGCAATCCTTTAAAGATGATTCTAAGCCTTCATGTTCTTTTTCAACAAGGCTCACTTTTTCAAGAAGTCCACATTTTGCCTCAATAAGTCCAGCAAGATTTAGAGCCAGCCTTTTTTCTCTTCCCACGTAAAGCCTGCTACGAACCAGCTGAAAACCTCTCCAGAAAAGTGAGAGAACAGCAAAAAATCCAAGAGCTGTACACATCACCAACTCCCAAGGAAAGCCATAAGGAAGATGGCCTGGCTTCATGTCTTTGGACAATGCTGCCAAAACCCTGGGTGCTTCTTCCAGAACCACCGACTAGGATGGCTGAGAGGCAGCCCTTGGCTCCTCCATCACGCCAAGACAGCTTTGGCTCTTGCCACCACAACCACAGCCTGCCCAGGCAGGCCAACACAGGCTGTGGACACTCAGGTGTTTGGTCAGGAACTCCAACCTGCACCAGGCAACGGAGCAGACCACTGTGATCCTTTTCAGGGGCTGAGAGTATGGTGGGTGGTGGGCGTATGGCGGTGGGAGCCATGATCAAAGGCTCCCAGGAGCCTTGTTGTGCTCAACTGCCCATCAGGGGAGTCTTGTCCGCTTCCCTACCCAGTGCATCCTCATGTGCCACAGCTTTAGGTCCCTCCCACTCCAGCCAGAGAGAATTCCTCTCCATGCCACCCACACCTTGATTTGGTTTAGGACAGGCCAAGGCGGGGTTAGTAGGAAGATTCCATCCAGTCATAATAACATTCAGTTTGATGTCACTCAAATTCTAAAGCTGACTAAACTGTTCAAACAGCTTTTATGGCCTCTATTGGTCTTTGTGTCCCTTGCCTTTTGTTTGAGTGACTCAGTCCTTTCCCTGCCCTTGTGCTCTCCCTATTTCCTACCTTCCTTGCTTCCTTCCTCCCTTCCTGGGTTTTCTCCTTTTCTTCTTCCTTCTTTTCTACCTCCCTGCATCCCTCCAACTTTGCCTTCCTCCCTTCCAACTTTCTCTCTCCCTTCCCTCCCTTTTCTTTTCTTGCAAGTGTTTGGGGTGAAAGTCCATGGCAGGCCAGCCCCAAGCTAGGCAAGGTCACTGCCACTGAGCTACAACATCCGCAGACCTGCTGCCACTTCCTATGCAAGTAACTTGAATTATCTCTAAAGAGAAACTCTCACATTAGTCTACTTTCAAAGTAATTTCAGAAGAGTTGCTAACATGGGCATAAATCAGGTATGACAAGTCATTTTTGAAAAGCACGGCACAGCTAATGTTCCTCCAAAGAAGGAGTTGAAACCTTAATTGGTTTTCAGGTCAGCATTTCTAGACTAGTACAAACCCTCCTAATCCTGATCTCTCCTTAGTCCTATGATTTCTTTAAGTGTCCCCTTTGATCCTGTTCATGGAGTCATGTGTACAGAAATTATACCTGGTTCTATTGAACTCTACTTAATTCTTTCTCACCTCTGCGCTCCTTTGGCCAAGTCACTCCTCAACACTTACTGTAACCCTTTCAATTTTTTGTCCATTTTCATTTAAAAAACTCTTTCAAAAATTGAACCATTTCGCATGCAGACACAGTCTTCTTGATCTGCTATTAATCCCCCACTACTGACATTGTAAGTTACTGAAATGTACACTTCCAGACCGTTTTCAGATTTTTGATTCCTGTATATCTATCTGTCTATCTATTTACAAACATCACATGGTATTCTGAAAGAATCGTTCTGCTTTTGGAGCTCTACATTGTGTTTTCCAGAAGCAGGCCTATTACACAGAGATGAATCCATGTTACCTAGATTGAGTTCAAACTGGAATGTGCACTCTGATTCCCATTATATTGTTCTACCTACTAATGGACAGTTCAGTTATATCCAGACCTCACCACCTCCCCCATTGAGTAAAACCCTTGTGAAGAGACATGTAGATGTCTTTATGAACATATTGATAATTTTTCAATGCAGTGTTTTCCAAAAACCAGTTAGTAAAATCAATTGATTCCTTTGCAGCCTGAAATTACCTTCATTCCAGTTTACTGGTATAAGAACCGCAGTATATCAGCAACCATTCTCCAATAGTAGTTCAGGCAGAAGTCATTCTAGATAACAAGCAGTGCCGGATCCTCCATGTATTTTACACAGCCCATGACGGGGGACATCCGTCCATTCGTTTAGAACAACTGATGTTTTATGCTGGCAATTTAGGTTTATTTAAAGGAGTGATTAGAAAACAGGTGAGACAGACTGATTAGATTCAGTATGTATGTTGGCTTTGTTTTTCTAGGCCTGAAGTTTTCACATTTCAATTAATTGTAGGTTAAGAATCAGGCAGATTCTTCACTGGGCTTCAAATGTGATAAAGTTGCTTCTTATTTTTAAGAAGGCTGTTGCAATCCTGCATTTATTTTACACCTCAGTGCTTGTTTTACACACAAGCACACACACCCACACACCACACACATCAACACACACACAAACACATAATTAGAGCACATATAACACTCAAATAAAGCTTTACCTACTAATTCATAACTAGGGTATTTTTTTAATAAGTATTGTGTCTTAGTCTCTACTGGGGAAACATGTTTCAATGTGAGTTCTCTGGTTTGTTGTAGGGCAGTGAACGTTCACTTGTTGGCAATGATATAGAAATGGGGAGTAAGAGTTTAAAAGTTTTTACAGTAGGTAGGCAGAGTCAGAGAATGGAATCTAAGAATAAGAAATTGGGGAATTTCCTCTTTGTTTCTTCATTTCAACCTCCTAATAATTCATGTATATTTTCCAAAAGTCTCCCAGAAAACAAGGACTAGGTCAATCCACATATCAGTGAACCATAGCAGAATGCGATTCTGAGTTTCATATAAACAGTCATAAAATCAAAAAGACAGGTGCTGGGGTTTTGGCTCAGCACTAGAGTGCTGGCTTCACACTTTCAAAGGTCCTGAGTTGGATCCCCAACACCATACGTGAAAGGAATGAATGAACCAATTCATGAGTGTATGATGAATGAATTAAAGGTATAAGGAGGAGGAGGAAGAGGAGGAGGAGGAGGAGAAATAGAAGAAGATGATGAGAAATTTGACAGAAGGGAAAAAGGGGAGGAGAGTGAGTTTAAAGTGTGGTTTCCAATTCCCAAACGTTAAATTACAGCAGACGGGATAGAGAGAGAAGATGGGAGGGCAGGAGAGGGGGGATAGTAGAGGCTAGAAAAGGTAGCAGAATACAACAGTTACTAACATGGCATTTTGTAAAAACGTGGATGTGTAAACAATGTGATTGCGCAATCTGTATATGGGGTCAAAATGGGAGTTCATAACTCACTTGAATCTAATGTAGGAAATATGGTATCTCAAGAGCTACATAAGGTTTTAAGCAACCAATATAAAAAAGAGGTCTTCATTTTTCTTTGTAGTTGAGATCTCCTGTTTCCTTGACATGTTTAGTTGTGTTCTCTCCTTTAGTCCTCCCATGCTCTAGTTATTCTGATATGGAAAAACTAGCTGAAATGCCCAACCAGTCTGTAAATCAGTGACACTTTTTCATTAAGATTAAAGTCACTTTACAATTGCTACAGTCATACTAAATACACTTCTTTTTTTGGAGTTTAAAAGATATTTCCATCAGCTAGATTACAAGGACCTAGAACTCCCATTCTTGTTTATGTAAGAGTGGCTTCATCAGATTAAATGCCGTTCTCTGGAATAACATAAAATAGGAATAATTTACTCATAAGATTCTTACATAAACCATCTTTATTTACAAAATACTATCTTAAGAATTATTGTTTCATTGAGCTTCAATTGGAGCCAAAGTATAGTCAATTACTGAACTAAAAGCAGTTACTTAAAAACAAAAAATGAGATATAAGTCAAATTACATTTGAAGAGAGAGCAACAGCATGAGGTTTCTTGTTTGGTTCTGGATGTTGAGTAACAGGCTCATTTGCAGGTGGAAGGAACCCTTCAGGCAACTCACTTGTACTTTCAGAATGGGGGTGAAGAGGGCTGAATTCCAGCTCTTGGGGGAAGATTTTGTGAGGAAAACCCCCTCCCTGCATAGACACTTCGCATTGGAAATGGAGTGGGTGGCGGGTCAGGTGGAAAATAATCTCCAGATTCCCAGACAAGTTTCCTGGGAGAGGTGGATGAAAATAAATGTCCTCTTCTCATGAACTGACTCCTTGGGTCAACTGGAAACAAGGCACCTCTGACTGGAGGGAAAGGTGCCAACACAGAGCCAGAGCCAGTTGCTTGGTTTTCAGCATGGAGAGGTGAATCAGGCACATCAGAGTCCAAAGGAGGCATATTAGGAATTCTGTGTTCTGCTGGTCCCGATGCTCTACCACAATTTGAGTAAAACCTATCTTGCCTTTGTAGAGGAAGACGTGCATCAGAAGAATATGGTTGGCCTGGCGGAGGGATCATCAGCCTGCTGGCCTGTTCCCCTGGAGGAGAGAGGGGCCCAGTCTGAGAAGGTGCTCTCTGAAAATCAGTGAACTTATGACAGCTGGATTCTCTTCCTTTACTGCTAGTCGCATGGTCCAGAGGATTCTCCAGGGCCCCTTGACCCTCTTCCTCCTCCCACTGGAGTGAAAGGTGAGAGTGTGAGTGGACCACTCTTTTCAAAATGAGGAGGTCTCCTTTCAGATGAAGGGTGACCTATTGGTGAGGGCCCATTTGGAGAAGGCTTTCTGCCCATTGCTGAGTTGGAAACATCCAGTGCATCATAGGGATCTTTTTCTACAAGTTCAAATCTAAGCTCCTTCTCAGTTAATTTCTGTCTGTTGCGTGCATTTTGTTTTCTGAAATAACTGAGGTTTCTTTCAGCAATCCGAGCTGCCAACTCACTAGCATCTGCTTCTTTCTCAGAGGAAATAATCTTCCCCAGACAGGAACGAATGGTACTCTGCAATTGTTCTTCAAGATATTGGGCTCTCTTTCTGTAGGTCTCCAGCTCTTTTATTGTATGGCTCATCTTTTCTTCGACTTTGGAAAGTTTCTCCTTTTGCTCCACACGGCAGTTTTCCTCCACTCTTAATTTCCTGTGCAGTTTCATCATATTTTCTTGATAGCGTTCCATCATGACTTTAAAGTTCTTCTGTAGGGTCTCATTCTCACTTTGCAGCTGTGCATTTTCGGACTGCAAGGATGCCTGTTCAGTCTGCAGACTTTTAAGGTGTTCTGTAAGGTCTTCCGTGGTTTTCTCCACTTCAGATGAGAAAGTACATTTTTGATTTCTTCCTCCTTCCAAGATTTCTAAGGAGGCCTTTAGCTTATCACCATAAACCAGGGTCCTCAAAGCTCCTTTGGACTCATCCTCCAAGTGAGCACCAATTTCGGGTTCACTCGTCTTTCCCAGTTCCAGGTGACCACCATCCCTTTGTGCTCCCAGGCTTGGAGAAGATCTATCCTTCATCTTCAGCAAGCATTCACTCAGAGACTCCATGTGATTTTCTGTGTCCCTTAGAACTTGTTCTCCAGCTACTTTAGAGTCCTCTAATATGATTTTTGCTTTATATTGGACACCTCCTTGTTCCCTCTGTGCTTCAGCTTCTCCTTGTATTGTTGGTCTCAGCGTTGGCAGAAGTAGGGATCCTTCATTCAAAACTTCTTTGATTGCCAGCTTCAGTTCTTCCTCATTCACTTGAAAGAGTCTCCAGTTTGTTTTAGCTTCAGCTATTTGTGATCTGAGGGATTCAGATTCACCTTGGAGGGACTGTATCCTTCTTGATAGATGCGCCATCGTTTCATCCTGTTGACCATGTTGAGCCTTCTGTGCTTTGAGCTCTTCTTCTAGAAAGAGCATTTCAACGCCATGGCTGGATTTGGGCCTATGCAGCTTTTCGCCAGTTGCCTCCAGCTGTTGTGCTTCTCTTGAACACTTCTCAAACCTGCAATCCTTTAAAGATGATTCTAAGCCTTCATGTTCTTTTTCAACAAGGCTCACTTTTTCAAGAAGTCCACATTTTGCCTCAATAAGTCCAGCAAGATTTAGAGCCAGCCTTTTTTCTCTTCCCACGTAAAGCCTGCTACGAACCGACTGAAAACCTCTCCAGAAAAGTGAGAGAACAGCAAAAAATCCAAGAGCTGTACACATCACCAACTCCCAAGGAAAGCCATAAGGAAGATGGCCTGGCTTCATGTCTTCGGACAATGCTGCCACAACCCTGGGTACTTCTTCCAGAACCACCGACTAGGATGGCTGAGAGGCAGCCCTTGGCTCCTCCATCACGCCAAGACAGCTTTGGCTCTTGCCACCACAACCACAGCCTGCCCAGGCAGGCCAACACAGGCTGTGGACACTCAGGTGTTTGGTCAGGAACTCCAACCTGCACCAGGCAATGGAGCAGACCACTGTGATCCCCTTCAGGGGCTGAGCGTATGGTGGGTGGTGGGCGTATGGCGGTGGGAGCCATGATCAAAGGCTCCCAGGAGCCTTGTTGTGCTCAACTGCCCATCAGGGGAGTCTTGTCCGCTTCCCTACCCAGTGCATCCTCATGTGCCACAGGTTTCGGTCCCTCCCACTCCAGCCTGAGAGAATTCCTCTCCATGCCACCCACCCCTTGATTTGGTTTAGGCCAGGCCAAGGCGGGGTTAGTAGGAAGATTCCATCCAGTCATAATAACATTCAGTTTGATGTCACTCAAATTCTAAAGCTGACTAAACTGTTCAAACAGCTTTTATGGCCTCTATTGGTCTTTGTGTCCCTTGCCTTTTGTTTGAGTGACTCAGTCCTTTCCCTGCCCTTGTGCTCTCCCTATTTCCTACCTTCCTTGCTTCCTTCCTCCCTTCCTGGGTTTTCTCCTTTTCTTCTTCCTTCTTTTCTACCTCCCTGCATCCCTCCAACTTTGCCTTCCTCCCTTCCAACTTTCTCTCTCCCTTCCCTCCCTTTTCTTTTCTTGCAAGTGTTTGGGGTGGAAGTCCACGGCAGGCCAGCCCCAAGCTAGGCAAGGTCACTGCCACTGAGCTACAACATCCCCAGACCTGTTGCCACTTCCTATGCAAGTAACTTGAATTATCTCTAAAGAGAAACTCTCACATTAGTCTACTTTCAAAGTAATTTCAGAATAGTTGCTAACATGGGCATAAATCAGTTATGACAAGTCATTTTTGAAAAGCACGGCACAGCTAATGTTCCTCCAAAGAAGGAGTTGAAAACTTAATTGGTTTTCAGGTCAGCATTTCTAGACTAGTACAAACCCTCCTAATCCTGATCTCTCCTTAGTCCTATGATTTCTTTAAGTGTCCCCTTTGCTCCTGTTCATGGAGTCATGTGTACAGAAATTATACCTGGTTCTATTGAACTCTACTTAATTCTTTCTCACCTCTGTGCTCCTTTGGCCAAGTCATTCCTCAACACTTACTGTAACCCTTTCAATTTTTGTCCATTTTCATTTAAAAAACTCTTTCAAAAATTGAACCATTTCGCATGCAGACACAGTCTTCTTGATCTGCTATTAATCCCCACTACTGACATTGTAAGTTATTGAAATGTACACTTCTAGACCGTTTTCAGATTTTTGATTCCTGTATATCTATCTGTCTATCTATTTACAAACATCACATGGTATTCTGAAAGAATCGTTCTGCTTTTGGAGCTCTACATTGTGTTTTCCAGAAGCAGGCCTATTACACAGAGATGAATCCATGTTACCTAGATTGAGTTCAAACCGGAATGTGCACTCTGATTCCCATTATATTGTTCTACCTACTAATGGACAGTTCAGTTATATCCAGACCTCACCACCTCCCCCATTGAGTAAAACCCTTGTGAAGAGACATGTAGATGCCTTTATGAACATATTGATAATTTTTCATGGCAGTGTTTTCCAAAAACCAGTTAGTAAAATCAATTGATTCCTTTGCAGCCTGAAATTACCTTCATTCCAGTTTACTGGTATAAGAACCGCAGTATATCAGCAACCATTCTCCAATAGTAGTTCTGTCAGAAGTCATTCTAGATAACAAGCAGTGCCGGATCCTCCATGTATTTTACACAGCCCATGACGGGGGACATCCGTCCATTCGTTTAGAACAACTGATGTTTTATGCTGGCAATTTAGGTTTATTTAAAGGAGTGATTAGAAAACAGGTGAGACAGACTGATTAGATTCAGTATGTATGTTGGCTTTGTTTTTCTAGGCCTGAAGTTTTCACATTTCAATTAATTGTAGGTTAAGTATCAGGCAGATTCTTCACTGGGCTTCAAATGTGATAAAGTTGCTTCTTATTTTTAAGAAGGCCGTTGCAATCCTGCATTTATTTTACACCTCAGTGCTTGTTTTACATACAAGCACACACACCCACACACCACACACATCAACACACACACAAACACATAATTAGAGCACATATAACACTCAAATAAAGCTTTACCTACTAATTCATAACTAGGGTATTTTTTTAATAAGTATTGTGTCTTAGTCTCTACTGGGGAAACATGTTTCAATGTGAGTTCTCTGGTTTGTTGTAGGGCAGTGAACGTTCACTTGTTGGCAATGATATAGAAATGGGGAGTAAGAGTTTAAAAGTTTTTACAGTAGGTAGGCAGAGTCAGAGAATGGAATCTAAGAATAAGAAATTGGGGAATTTCCTCTTTGTTTCTTCATTTCAACCTCCTAATAATTCATGTATATTTTCCAAAAGTCTCCCAGAAAACAAGGACTAGGTCAATCCACATATCAGTGAACCATAGCAGAATGCGATTCTGAGTTTCATATAAACAGTCATAAAATCAAAAAGACAGGTGCTGGGGTTTTGGCTCAGCACTAGAGTGCTGGCTTCACACTTTCAAAGGTCCTGAGTTGGATCCCCAACACCATACGTGAAAGGAATGAATGAACCAATTCATGAGTGTATGATGAATGAATTAAAGGTATAAGGAGGAGGAGGAAGAGGAGGAGGAGGAGAAATAGAAGAAGATGATGAGAAATTTGACAGAAGGGAAAAAGGGGAGGAGAGTGAGTTTAAAGTGTGGTTTCCAATTCCCAAACGTTAAATTACAGCAGACGGGATAGAGAGAGAAGATGGGAGGGCAGGAGAGGGGGAATAGTAGAGGCTAGAAAAGGTAGCAGAATACAACAGTTACTAACATGGCATTTTGTAAAAACGTGGATGTGTAAACAATGTGATTGCGCAATCTGTATATGGGGTCAAAATGGGAGTTCATAACTCACTTGAATCTAATGTAGGAAATATGGTATCTCAAGAGCTACGTAAGGTTTTAAGCAACCAATATAAAAAAGAGGTCTTCATTTTTCTTTGTAGTTGAGATCTCCTGTTTCCTTGACATGTTTAGTTGTGTTCTCTCCTTTAGTCCTCCCATGCTCTAGTTATTCTGATATGGAAAAACTAGCTGAAATGCCCAACCAGTCTCTAAATCAGTGACACTTTTTCATTAAGCCTAAAGGCACTTTACAATTGCTACAGTCATACTAAATACACTTCTTTGTTTGGAGTTTAAAAGATATTTCCATCAGCTAGATTACAAGGACCTAGAACTCCCATTCTTGTTTATGTAAGAGTGGCTTCATCAGATTAAATGCCGTTCTCTGGAATAACATAAAACAGGAATAATTTACTCATAAGATTCTTACGTAAACCGTCTTTATTTACAAAATACTATCTTAAGAATTATTGTTTCATTGAGCTTCAATTGGAGCCAAAGTATAGTCAATTACTGAACTAAAAGCAGTTACATAAAAACTAAAAATGAGATATAAGTCAAATTACATTTGAAGAGAGAGCAACAGCATGAGGTTTCTTGTTTGGTTCTGGATGTTGAGTAACAGGCTCATTTGCAGGTGGAAGGAACCCTTCAGGCAACTCACTTGTACTTTCAGAATGGGGGTGAAGAGGGCTGAATTCCAGCTCTTGGGGGAAGATTTTGTGAGGAAAACCCCCTCCCTGCATAGACACTTCGCATTGGAAATGGAGTGGGTGGCGGGTCAGGTGGAAAATAATCTCCAGGTTCCCAGACAAGTTTCCTGGGAGAGGTGGATGAAAATAAAGGTCCTCTTCTCATGAACTGACTCCTTGGGTCAACTGGAAACAAGGCACCTCTGACTGGAGGGAAAGGTGCCAACACAGAGCCAGAGCCAGTTGCTTGGTTTTCAGCATGGAGAGGTGAATCAGGCACATCAGAGTCCAAAGGAGGCATATTAGGAATTCTGTGTTCTGCTGGTCCCGATGCTCTACCACAATTTGAGTAAAACCTATCTTGCCTTTGTAGAGGAAGACGTGCATCAGAAGAATATGGTTGGCCTGGCGGAGGGATCATCAGCCTGCTGGCCTGTTCCCCTGGAGGAGAGAGGGGCCCAGTCTGAGAAGGTGCTCTCTGAAAATCAGTGAACTTATGACAGCTGGATTCTCTTCCTTTACTGCTAGTCGCATGGTCCAGAGGATTCTCCAGGGCCCCTTGACCCTCTTCCTCCTCCCACTGGAGTGAAAGGTGAGAGTGTGAGTGGACCACTCTTTTCAAAATGAGGAGGTCTCCTTTCAGATGAAGGGTGACCTATTGGTGAGGGCCCATTTGGAGAAGGCTTTCTGCCCATTGCTGAGTTGGAATCATCCAGTGCATCATAGGGATCTTTTTCTACAAGTTCAAATCTAAGCTCCTTCTCAGTTAATTTCTGTCTGTTGCGTGCATTTTGTTTTCTGAAATAACTGAGGTTTCTTTCAGCAATCCGAGCTGCCAACTCACTAGCATCTGCTTCTTTCTCAGAGGAAATAATCTTCCCCAGACAGGAACGAATGGTACTCTGCAATTGTTCTTCAAGATATTGGGCTCTCTTTCTGTAGGTCTCCAGCTCTTTTATTGTATGGCTCATCTTTTCTTCGACTTTGGAAAGTTTCTCCTTTTGCTCCACACGGCAGTTTTCCTCCACTCTTAATTTCCTGTGCAGTTTCATCATATTTTCTTGATAGCGTTCCATCATGACTTTAAAGTTCTTCTGTAGGGTCTCATTCTCACTTTGCAGCTGTGCATTTTCTGACTGCAAGGATGCCTGTTCAGTCTGCAGACTTTTAAGGTGTTCTGTAAGGTCTTCCGTGGTTTTCTCCACTTCAGATGAGAAAGTACATTTTTGATTTCTTCCTCCTTCCAAGATTTCTAAGGAGGCCTTTAGCTTATCACCATAAACCAGGGTCCTCAAAGCTCCTTTGGACTCATCCTCCAAGTGAGCACCAATTTCGGGTTCACTCGTCTTTCCCAGTTCCAGGTGACCACCATCCCTTTGTGCTCCCAGGCTTGGAGAAGATCTATCCTTCATCTTCAGCAAGTATTCACTCAGACTCCATGTGATTTTCTGTGTCCCTTAGAACTTGTTCTCCAGCTACTTTAGAGTCCTCTAATATGATTTTTGCTTTATATTGGACACCTCCTTGTTGCCTCTGTGCTTCAGCTTCTCCTTGTATTGTTGGTCTCAGCGTTGGCAGAAGTAGGGATCCTTCATTCAAAACCTCTTTGATTGCCAGCTTCAGTTCTTCCTCATTCACTTGAAAGAGTCTCCAGTTTGTTTTAGCTTCAGCTATTTGTGATCTGAGGGATTCAGATTCACCTTGGAGGGACTGTATCCTTCTTGATAGATGCGCCATCGTTTCATCCTGTTGACCATGTTGAGCCTTCTGTGCTTTGAGCTCTTCTTCTAGAAAGAGCATTTCAACGCCATGGCTGGATTTGGGCCTATGCAGCTTTTCGCCAGTTGCCTCTAGCTGTTGTGCTTCTCTTGAACCCTTCTCAAACCTGCAATCCTTTAAAGATGATTCTAAGCCTTCATGTTCTTTTTCAACAAGGCTCACTTTTTCAAGAAGTCCACATTTTGCCTCAATAAGTCCAGCAAGATTTAGAGCCAGCCTTTTTTCTCTTCCCACGTAAAGCCTGCTACGAACCGACTGAAAACCTCTCCAGAAAAGTGAGAGAACAGCAAAAAATCCAAGAGCTGTACACATCACCAACTCCCAAGGAAAGCCATAAGGAAGATGGCCTGGCTTCATGTCTACGGACAATGCTGCCACAACCCTGGGTACTTCTTCCAGAACCACCGACTAGGATGGCTGAGAGGCAGCCCTTGGCTCCTCCATCACGCCAAGACAGCTTTGGCTCTTGCCACCACAACCACAGCCTGCCCAGGCAGTCCAACACAGGCTGTGGACACTCAGGTGTTTGGTCAGGAACTCCAACCTGCACCAGGCAACGGAGCAGACCACTGTGATCCCCTTCAGGGGCTGAGCGTATGTGGGTGGTGGGCGTATGGCGGTGGGAGCCATGATCAAAGGCTCCCAGGAGCCTTGTTGTGCTCAACTGCCCATCAGGGGAGTCTTGTCCGCTTCCCTACCCAGTGCATCCTCATGTGCCACAGGTTTCGGTCCCTCCCACTCCAGCCTGAGAGAATTCCTCTCCATGCCACCCACCCCTTGATTTGGTTTAGGCCAGGCCAAGGCGGGGTTAGTAGGAAGATTCCATCCAGTCATAATAACATTCAGTTTGATGTCACTCAAATTCTAAAGCTGACTAAACTGTTCAAACAGCTTTTATGGCCTCTATTGGTCTTTGTGTCCCTTGCCTTTTGTTTGAGTGACTCAGTCCTTTCCCTGCCCTTGTGCTCTCCCTATTTCCTACCTTCCTTGCTTCCTTCCTCCCTTCCTGGGTTTTCTCCTTTTCTTCTTCCTTCTTTTCTACCTCCCTGCATCCCTCCAACTTTTCCTTCCTCCCTTCCAACTTTCTCTCTCCCTTCCCTCCCTTTTCTTTTCTTGCAAGTGTTTGGGGTGAAAGTCCACGGCAGGCCAGCCCCAAGCTAGGCAAGGTCACTGCCACTGAGCTACAACATCCCCAGACCTGCTGCCACTTCCTATGCAAGTAACTTGAATTATCTCTAAAGAGAAACTCTCACATTAGTCTACTTTCAAAGTAATTTCAGAAGAGTTGCTAACATGGGCATAAATCAGTTATGACAAGTCATTTTTGAAAAGCACGGCACAGCTAATGTTCCTCCAAAGAAGGAGTTGAAAACTTAATTGGTTTTCAGGTCAGCATTTCTAGACTAGTACAAACCCTCCTAATCCTGATCTCTCCTTAGTCCTATGATTTCTTTAAGTGTCCCCTTTGCTCCTGTTCATGGAGTCATGTGTACAGAAATTATACCTGGTTCTATTGAACTCTACTTAATTCTTTCTCACCTCTGTGCTCCTTTGGCCAAGTCACTCCTCAACACTTACTGTAACCCTTTCAATTTTTTGTCCATTTTCATTTAAAAAACTCTTTCAAAAATTGAACCATTTCGCATGCAGACACAGTCTTCTTGATCTGCTATTAATCCCCACTACTGACATTGTAAGTTATTGAAATGTACACTTCTAGACCGTTTTCAGATTTTTGATTCCTGTATATCTATCTGTCTATCTATTTACAAACATCACATGGTATTCTGAAAGAATCGTTCTGCTTTTGGAGCTCTACATTGTGTTTTCCAGAAGCAGGCCTATTACACAGAGATGAATCCATGTTACCTAGATTGAGTTCAAACCGGAATGTGCACTCTGATTCCCATTATATTGTTCTACCTACTAATGGACAGTTCAGTTATATCCAGACCTCACCACCTCCCCCATTGAGTAAAACCCTTGTGAAGAGACATGTAGATGCCTTTATGAACATATTGATAATTTTTCATGGCAGTGTTTTCCAAAAACCAGTTAGTAAAATCAATTGATTCCTTTGCAGCCTGAAGTTACCTTCATTCCAGTTTACTGGTATAAGAACCGCAGTATATCAGCAACCATTCTCCAATAGTAGTTCTGTCAGAAGTCATTCTAGATAACAAGCAGTGCCGGATCCTCCATGTATTTTACACAGCCCATGACGGGGGACATCCGTCCATTCGTTTAGAACAACTGATGTTTTATGCTGGCAATTTAGGTTTATTTAAAGGAGTGATTAGAAAACAGGTGAGACAGACTGATTAGATTCAGTATGTATGTTGGCTTTGTTTTTCTAGGCCTGAAGTTTTCACATTTCAATTAATTGTAGGTTAAGTATCCGGCAGATTCTTCACTGGGCTTCAAATGTGATAAAGTTGCTTCTTATTTTTAAGAAGGCCGTTGCAATCCTGCATTTATTTTACACCTCAGTGCTTGTTTTACACACAAGCACACACACCCACACACCACACACATCAACACACACACAAACACATAATTAGAGCACATATAACACTCAAATAAAGCTTTACCTACTAATTCATAACTAGGGTATTTTTTTAATAAGTATTGTGTCTTAGTCTCTACTGGGGAAACATGTTTCAATGTGAGTTCTCTGGTTTGTTGTAGGGCAGTGAACGTTCACTTGTTGGCAATGATATAGAAATGGGGAGTAAGAGTTTAAAAGTTTTTACAGTAGGTAGGCAGAGTCAGAGAATGGAATCTAAGAATAAGAAATTGGGGAATTTCCTCTTTGTTTCTTCATTTCAACCTCCTAATAATTCATGTATATTTTCCAAAAGTCTCCCAGAAAACAAGGACTAGGTCAATCCACATATCAGTGAACCATAGCAGAATGCGATTCTGAGTTTCATATAAACAGTCATAAAATCAAAAAGACAGGTGCTGGGGTTTTGGCTCAGCACTAGAGTGCTGGCTTCACACTTTCAAAGGTCCTGAGTTGGATCCCCAACACCATACGTGAAAGGAATGAATGAACCAATTCATGAGTGTATGATGAATGAATTAAAGGTATAAGGAGGAGGAGGAAGAGGAGGAGGAGGAGGAGAAATAGAAGAAGATGATGAGAAATTTGACAGAAGGGAAAAAGGGGAGGAGAGTGAGTTTAAAGTGTGGTTTCCAATTCCCAAACGTTAAATTACAGCAGACGGGATAGAGAGAGAAGATGGGAGGGCAGGAGAGGGGGGATAGTAGAGGCTAGAAAAGGTAGCAGAATACAACAGTTACTAACATGGCATTTTGTAAAAACGTGGATGTGTAAACAATGTGATTGCGCAATCTGTATATGGGGTCAAAATGGGAGTTCATAACTCACTTGAATCTAATGTAGGAAATATGGTATCTCAAGAGCTACGTAAGGTTTTAAGCAACCAATATAAAAAAGAGGTCTTCATTTTTCTTTGTAGTTGAGATCTCCTGTTTCCTTGACATGTTTAGTTGTGTTCTCTCCTTTAGTCCTCCCATGCTCTAGTTATTCTGATATGGAAAAACTAGCTGAAATGCCCAACCAGTCTCTAAATCAGTGACACTTTTTCATTAAGCCTAAAGTCACTTTACAATTGCTACAGTCATACTAAATACACTTCTTTTTTTGGAGTTTAAAAGATATTTCCATCAGCTAGATTACAAGGACCTAGAACTCCCATTCTTGTTTATGTAAGAGTGGCTTCATCAGATTAAATGCCGTTCTCTGGAATAACATAAAATAGGAATAATTTACTCATAAGATTCTTACATAAACCATCTTTATTTACAAAATACTATCTTAAGAATTATTGTTTCATTGAGCTTCAATTGGAGCCAAAGTATAGTCAATTACTGAACTAAAAGCAGTTACTTAAAAACTAAAAATGAGATATAAGTCAAATTACATTTGAAGAGAGAGCAACAGCATGAGGTTTCTTGTTTGGTTCTGGATGTTGAGTAACAGGCTCATTTGCAGGTGGAAGGAACCCTTCAGGCAACTCACTTGTACTTTCAGAATGGGGGTGAAGAGGGCTGAATTCCAGCTCTTGGGGGAAGATTTTGTGAGGAAAACCCCCTCCCTGCATAGACACTTCGCATTGGAAATGGAGTGGGTGGCGGGTCAGGTGGAAAATAATCTCCAGGTTCCCAGACAAGTTTCCTGGGAGAGGTGGATGAAAATAAAGGTCCTCTTCTCATGAACTGACTCCTTGGGTCAACTGGAAACAAGGCACCTCTGACTGGAGGGAAAGGTGCCAACACAGAGCCAGAGCCAGTTGCTTGGTTTTCAGCATGGAGAGGTGAATCAGGCACATCAGAGTCCAAAGGAGGCATATTAGGAATTCTGTGTTCTGCTGGTCCCGATGCTCTACCACAATTTGAGTAAAACCTATCTTGCCTTTGTAGAGGAAGACGTGCATCAGAAGAATATGGTTGGCCTGGCGGAGGGATCATCAGCCTGCTGGCCTGTTCCCCTGGAGGAGAGAGGGGCCCAGTCTGAGAAGGTGCTCTCTGAAAATCAGTGAACTTATGACAGCTGGATTCTCTTCCTTTACTGCTAGTCGCATGGTCCAGAGGATTCTCCAGGGCCCCTTGACCCTCTTCCTCCTCCCACTGGAGTGAAAGGTGAGAGTGTGAGTGGACCACTCTTTTCAAAATGAGGAGGTCTCCTTTCAGATGAAGGGTGACCTATTGGTGAGGGCCCATTTGGAGAAGGCTTTCTGCCCATTGCTGAGTTGGAAACATCCAGTGCATCATAGGGATCTTTTTCTACAAGTTCAAATCTAAGCTCCTTCTCAGTTAATTTCTGTCTGTTGCGTGCATTTTGTTTTCTGAAATAACTGAGGTTTCTTTCAGCAATCCGAGCTGCCAACTCACTAGCATCTGCTTCTTTCTCAGAGGAAATAATCTTCCCCAGACAGGAACGAATGGTACTCTGCAATTGTTCTTCAAGATATTGGGCTCTCTTTCTGTAGGTCTCCAGCTCTTTTATTGTATGGCTCATCTTTTCTTCGACTTTGGAAAGTTTCTCCTTTTGCTCCACACGGCAGTTTTCCTCCACTCTTAATTTCCTGTGCAGTTTCATCATATTTTCTTGATAGCGTTCCATCATGACTTTAAAGTTCTTCTGTAGGGTCTCATTCTCACTTTGCAGCTGTGCATTTTCTGACTGCAAGGATGCCTGTTCAGTCTGCAGACTTTTAAGGTGTTCTGTAAGGTCTTCCGTGGTTTTCTCCACTTCAGATGAGAAAGTACATTTTTGATTTCTTCCTCCTTCCAAGATTTCTAAGGAGGCCTTTAGCTTATCACCATAAACCAGGGTCCTCAAAGCTCCTTTGGACTCATCCTCCAAGTGAGCACCAATTTCGGGTTCACTCGTCTTTCCCAGTTCCAGGTGACCACCATCCCTTTGTGCTCCCAGGCTTGGAGAAGATCTATCCTTCATCTTCAGCAAGTATTCACTCAGACTCCATGTGATTTTCTGTGTCCCTTAGAACTTGTTCTCCAGCTACTTTAGAGTCCTCTAATATGATTTTTGCTTTATATTGGACACCTCCTTGTTGCCTCTGTGCTTCAGCTTCTCCTTGTATTGTTGGTCTCAGCGTTGGCAGAAGTAGGGATCCTTCATTCAAAACCTCTTTGATTGCCAGCTTCAGTTCTTCCTCATTCACTTGAAAGAGTCTCCAGTTTGTTTTAGCTTCAGCTATTTGTGATCTGAGGGATTCAGATTCACCTTGGAGGGACTGTATCCTTCTTGATAGATGCGCCATAATTTCATCCTGTTGACCATGTTGAGCCTTCTGTGCTTTGAGCTCTTCTTCTAGAAAGAGCATTTCAACGCCATGGCTGGATTTGGGCCTATGCAGCTTTTCGCCAGTTGCCTCCAGCTGTTGTGCTTCTCTTGAACCCTTCTCAAACCTGCAATCCTTTAAAGATGATTCTAAGCCTTCATGTTCTTTTTCAACAAGGCTCACTTTTTCAAGAAGTCCACATTTTGCCTCAATAAGTCCAGCAAGATTTAGAGCCAGCCTTTTTTCTCTTCCCACGTAAAGCCTGCTACGAACCGACTGAAAACCTCTCCAGAAAAGTGAGAGAACAGCAAAAAATCCAAGAGCTGTACACATCACCAACTCCCAAGGAAAGCCATAAGGAAGATGGCCTGGCTTCATGTCTTCGGACAATGCTGCCACAACCCTGGGTACTTCTTCCAGAACCACCGACTAGGATGGCTGAGAGGCAGTCCTTGGCTCCTCCATCACGCCAAGACAGCTTTGGCTCTTGCCACCACAACCACAGCCTGCCCAGGCAGTCCAACACAGGCTGTGGACACTCAGGTGTTTGGTCAGGAACTCCAACCTGCACCAGGCAACGGAGCAGACCACTGTGATCCCCTTCAGGGGCTGAGCGTATGGTGGGTGGTGGGCGTATGGCGGTGGGAGCCATGATCAAAGGCTCCCAGGAGCCTTGTTGTGCTCAACTGCCCATCAGGGGAGTCTTGTCCGCTTCCCTACCCAGTGCATCCTCATGTGCCACAGGTTTCGGTCCCTCCCACTCCAGCCTGAGAGAATTCCTCTCCATGCCACCCACCCCTTGATTTGGTTTAGGCCAGGCCAAGGCGGGGTTAGTAGGAAGATTCCATCCAGTCATAATAACATTCAGTTTGATGTCACTCAAATTCTAAAGCTGACTAAACTGTTCAAACAGCTTTTATGGCCTCTATTGGTCTTTGTGTCCCTTGCCTTTTGTTTGAGTGACTCAGTCCTTTCCCTGCCCTTGTGCTCTCCCTATTTCCTACCTTCCTTGCTTCCTTCCTCCCTTCCTGGGTTTTCTCCTTTTCTTCTTCCTTCTTTTCTACCTCCCTGCATCCCTCCAACTTTTCCTTCCTCCCTTCCAACTTTCTCTCTCCCTTCCCTCCCTTTTCTTTTCTTGCAAGTGTTTGGGGTGAAAGTCCACGGCAGGCCAGCCCCAAGCTAGGCAAGGTCACTGCCACTGAGCTACAACATCCCCAGACCTGCTGCCACTTCCTATGCAAGTAACTTGAATTATCTCTAAAGAGAAACTCTCACATTAGTCTACTTTCAAAGTAATTTCAGAAGAGTTGCTAACATGGGCATAAATCAGTTATGACAAGTCATTTTTGAAAAGCACGGCACAGCTAATGTTCCTCCAAAGAAGGAGTGGAAAACTTAATTGGTTTTCAGGTCAGCATTTCTAGACTAGTACAAACCCTCCTAATCCTGATCTCTCCTTAGTCCTATGATTTCTTTAAGTGTCCCCTTTGCTCCTGTTCATGGAGTCATGTGTACAGAAATTATACCTGGTTCTATTGAACTCTACTTAATTCTTTCTCACCTCTGTGCTCCTTTGGCCAAGTCACTCCTCAACACTTACTGTAACCCTTTCAATTTTTTGTCCATTTTCATTTAAAAAACTCTTTCAAAAATTGAACCATTTCGCATGCAGACACAGTCTTCTTGATCTGCTATTAATCCCCACTACTGACATTGTAAGTTATTGAAATGTACACTTCTAGACCGTTTTCAGATTTTTGATTCCTGTATATCTATCTGTCTATCTATTTACAAACATCACATGGTATTCTGAAAGAATCGTTCTGCTTTTGGAGCTCTACATTGTGTTTTCCAGAAGCAGGCCTATTACACAGAGATGAATCCATGTTACCTAGATTGAGTTCAAACCGGAATGTGCACTCTGATTCCCATTATATTGTTCTACCTACTAATGGACAGTTCAGTTATATCCAGACCTCACCACCTCCCCCATTGAGTAAAACCCTTGTGAAGAGACATGTAGATGCCTTTATGAACATATTGATAATTTTTCATGGCAGTGTTTTCCAAAAACCAGTTAGTAAAATCAATTGATTCCTTTGCAGCCTGAAGTTACCTTCATTCCAGTTTACTGGTATAAGAACCGCAGTATATCAGCAACCATTCTCCAATAGTAGTTCTGTCAGAAGTCATTCTAGATAACAAGCAGTGCCGGATCCTCCATGTATTTTACACAGCCCAAGACGGGGGACATCCGTCCATTCGTTTAGAACAACTGATGTTTTATGCTGGCAATTTAGGTTTATTTAAAGGAGTGATTAGAAAACAGGTGAGACAGACTGATTAGATTCAGTATGTATGTTGGCTTTGTTTTTCTAGGCCTGAAGTTTTCACATTTCAATTAATTGTAGGTTAAGTATCAGGCAGATTCTTCACTGGGCTTCAAATGTGATAAAGTTGCTTCTTATTTTTAAGAAGGCCGTTGCAATCCTGCATTTATTTTACACCTCAGTGCTTGTTTTACACACAAGCACACACACCCACACACCACACACATCAACACACACACAAACACATAATTAGAGCACATATAACACTCAAATAAAGCTTTACCTACTAATTCATAACTAGGGTATTTTTTTAAGAAGTATTGTGTCTTGGTCTCTATTGGGGAAACATGTTTCAATGTGAGTTCTCAGGTTTGTTGTAGGGCAGTGAACGTTCACTTGTTGGCAATGATATAGAAATGGGGAGTAAGAGTTTAAAAGTTTTTACAGTAGGTAGGCAGAGTCAGAGAATGGAATCTAAGAATAAGAAATTGGGGAATTTCCTCTTTGTTTCTTCATTTCAACCTCCTAATAATTCATGTATATTTTCCAAAAGTCTCCCAGAAAACAAGGACTAGGTCAATCAACATATCAGTGAACCATAGCAGAATGCGATTCTGAGTTTCATATAAACAGTCATAAAATCAAAAAGACAGGTGCTGGGGTTTTGGCTCAGCACTAGAGTGCTGGCTTCACACTTTCAATGGTCCTGAGTTGGATCCGCAACACCATACATGAAAGAAATGAATGAACCAATGCATGAGTGTATGATGAATGAATTAAAGGTATAAGGAGGAGGAGGAAGAGGAGGAGGAGGAGGAGAAATAGAAGAAGATGATGAGAAATTTGACAGAAGGGAAAAAGGGGAGGAGAGTGAGTTTAAAGTGTGGTTTCCAATTCCCAAACGTTAAATTACAGCAGACGGGATAGAGAGAGAAGATGGGAGGGCAGGAGAGGGGGGATAGTAGAGGCTAGAAAAGGTAGCAGAATACAACAGTTACTAACATGGCATTTTGTAAAAACGTGGATGTGTAAACAATGTGATTGCGCAATCTGTATATGGGGTCAAAATGGGAGTTCATAACTCACTTGAATCTAATGTAGGAAATATGGTATCTCAAGAGCTACGTAAGGTTTTAAGCAACCAATATAAAAAAGAGGTCTTCATTTTTCTTTGTAGTTGAGATCTCCTGTTTCCTTGACATGTTTAGTTGTGTTCTCTCCTTTAGTCCTCCCATGCTCTAGTTATTCTGATATGGAAAAACTAGCTGAAATGCCCAACCAGTCTCTAAATCAGTGACACTTTTTCATTAAGCCTAAAGTCACTTTACAATTGCTACAGTCATACTAAATACATTTCTTTGTTTGGAGTTTAAAAGATATTTCCATCAGCTAGATTACAAGGACCTAGAACTCCCATTCTTGTTTTTGTAAGAGTGGCTTCATCAGATTAAATGCCGTTCTCTGGAATAACATAAAACAGGAATAATTTACTCATAAGATTCTTACGTAAACCATCTTTATTTACAAAATGCTATCTTAAGAATTATTGTTTCATTGAGCTTCAATTGGAGCCAAAGTATAGTCAATTACTGAACTAAAAGCAGTTACTTAAAAACTAAAAATGAGAGATAAGTCAAATTACATTTGAAGAGAGAGCAACAGCATGAGGTTTCTTGTTTGGTTCTGGATGTTGAGTAACAGGCTCATTTGCAGGTGGAAGGAACCCTTCAGGCAACTCACTTGTACTTTCAGAATGGGGGTGAAGAGGGCTGAATTCCAGCTCTTGGGGGAAGATTTTGTGAGGAAAACCCCCTCCCTGCATAGACACTTCGCATTGGAAATGGAGTGGGTGGCGGGTCAGGTGGAAAATAATCTCCAGGTTCCCAGACAAGTTTCCTGGGAGAGGTGGAGGAAAAAAAAGGTCCTCTTCTCATGAACTGACTCCTTGGGTCAACTGGAAACAAGGCACCTCTGACTGGAGGGAAAGGTGCCAACACAGAGCCAGAGCCAGATGCTAGGTTTTCAGCATGGAGAGGTGAATCAGGCACATCAGAGTCCAAAGGAGGCATATTAGGAATTCTGTGTTCTGCTGGTCCCGATGCTCTACCACAATTTGAGTAAAACCTATCTTGCCTTTGTAGAGGAAGACGTGCATCAGAAGAATATGGTTGGCCTGGCGGAGGGATCATCAGCCTGCTGGCCTGTTCCCCTGGAGGAGAGAGGGGCCCAGTTCTGAGAAGGTGCTCTCTGAAAATCAGTGAACTTATGACAGCTGGATTCTCTTCCTTTACTGCTAGTTGCATGGTCCAGAGGATTCTCCAGGGCTCCTTGACCCTCTTCCTCCTCCCACTGGAGTGAAAGGTGAGAGTGTGAGTGGACCACTCTTTTCAAAATGAGGAGGTCTCCTTTCAGATGAAGGGTGACCTATTGGTGAGGGCCCATTTGGAGAAGGCTTTCTGCCCATTGCTGAGTTGGAAACATCCAGTGCATCATAGGGATCTTTTTCTACAAGTTCAATTCTAAGCTCCTTCTCAGTTAATTTCTGTCTGTTGCGTGCATTTTGTTTCCTGAAATAACTGAGGTTTCTTTCAGCAATCCGAGCTGCCAACTCACTAGCATGTGCTTCTTTCTCGGAGGAAATAATCTTCCCCAGACAGGAACGAATGGTACTCTGCAATTGTTCTTCAAGATATTGGGCTCTCTTTCTGTAGGTCTCCAGCTCTTTTATTGTATGGCTCATCTTTTCTTCGACTTTGGAAATTTTCTCCTTTTGTTCCACACGGCAGTTTTCCTCCACTCTTAATTTCCTGTGCAGTTTCATCATATTTTCTTGATAGCGTTCCTTCATGACTTTAAAGTTCTGCTGTAGGGTCTCATTCGCTCTTTGCAGCTGTGCATTTTCGGACTGCAAGGATGCCTATTCAGTCTGCAGACTTTTAAGGTGTTCTGTAAGGTCTTCCGTGGTTTTCTCCACTTCAGATGAGAAAGTACATTTTTGATTTCTTCCTCCTTCCAAGATTTCTAAGAGGCCTTTAGCTTATCACCATAAACCAGGTTCCTCAAAGCTCTTTTGGACTCATCCTCCAAGTGAGCACCAATTTCGGGTTCACTCGTCTTTCCCAGTTCCAGGTGACCACCATCCCTTTGGGCTCCCAGGCTTGGAGAAGATCTATCTTTCATCTTCAGCAAGCATTCACTCAGAGACTCCATGTGATTTTCTGTGTCCCTTAGAACTTGTTCTCCAGCTACTTTAGAGTCCTCTAATATGATTTTTGCTTTATATTGGACACCTCCTTGTTGCCTCTGTGCTTCAGCTTCTCCTTGTATTGTTGGTCTCTGCGTTGGCGGAAGTAGGGATCCTTCATTCAAAACCTCTTTGATTGCCAGCTTCAGTTCTTCCTCATTCACTTGAAAGAGTCTCCAGTTTGTTTTAGCTTCAGCTATTTGTGATCTGAGGGATTCAGATTCACCTTGGAGGGACTGTATCCTTCTTGATAGATGCGCCATCGTTTCATCCTGTTGACCATGTTGAGCCTTCTGTGCTTTGAGCTCTTCTTCTAGAAAGAGCATTTCAACGCCATGGCTGGATTCGGGCCTATGCAGCTTTTCGTCGGTTGCCTCCAGCTGTTGTGCTTCTCTTGAACCCTTCTCAAACCTGCAATCCTTTAAAGATGATTCTAAGCCTTCATGTTCTTTTTCAACAAGGCTCACTTTTTCAAGAAATAACACATTTTGCCTCAATAAGTCCAGCAAGATTTAGAGCCAGCCTTTTTTCTCTTCCCACGTAAAGCCTGCTACGAACCGACTGAAAACCTCTCCAGAAAAGTGAGAGAACAGCAAAAAATCCAAGAGCTGTACACATCACCAACTCCCAAGGAAAGCCATAAGGAAGATGGCCTGGCTTCATGTCTTCGGACAATGCTGCCACAACCCTGGGTGCTTCTTCCAGAACCACCCACTAGGATGGCTGAGAGGCAGCCCTTGGCTCCTCCATCACGCCAAGACAGCTTTGGCTCTTGCCACCACAACCACAGCCTGCCCAGGCAGGCCAACACAGGCTGTGGACACTCAGGTGTTTGGTCAGGAACTCCAACCTGCACCAGGCAACGGAGCAGACCACTGTGATCCCCTTCAGGGGCTGAGCGTATGGTGGGTGGTGGGCGTATGGCGGTGGGAGCCATGATCAAAGGCTCCCAGGAGCCTTGTTGTGCTCAACTGCCCATCAGGGGTGTCTTGTCCGCTTCCCTACCCAGTGCATCCTCATGTGCCACAGGTTTAGGTCCCTCCCACTCCAGCCAGAGAGAATTCCTCTCCATGCCACCCACCCCTTGATTTGGTTTAGGCCAGGCCAAGGCGGGGTTAGTAGGAAGATTCCATCCAGTCATAATAACATTCAGTTTGATGTCACTCAAATTCTAAAGCTGACTAAACTGTTCAAACAGCTTTTATGGCCTCTATTGGTCTTTGTGTCCCTTGCCTTTTGTTTGAGTGACTCAGTCCTTTCCCTGCCCTTGTGCTCTCCCTATTTCCTACCTTCCTTGCTTCCTTCCTCCCTTCCTGGGTTTTCTCCTTTTCTTCTTCCTTCTTTTCTACCTCCCTGCATCCCTCCAACTTTGCCTTCCTCCCTTCCAACTTTCTCTCTCCCTTCCCTCCCTTTTCTTTTCTTGCAAGTGTTTGGTGTGAAAGTCCATGGCAGGCCAGCCCCAATCTAGGCAAGGTCACTGCCACTGAGCTACAACATCCCCAGACCTGCTGCCACTTCCTATGCAAGTAACTTGAATTATCTCTAAAGAGAAACTCTCACATTAGTCTACTTTCAAATAATTTCAAAAGAGTTGCTAACATGGGCATAAATCAGTTATGACAAGTCATTTTTGAAAAGCACGGCACAGCTAATGTTCCTCCAAAGAAGGAGTTGAAAACTTAATTGGTTTTCAGGTCAGCATTTCTAGACTAGTACAAACCCTCCTAATCCTGCTTTATGAACATATTGATAATTTTTCATGGCAGTGTTTTCCAAAAACCAGTTAGTAAAATCAATTGTTTCCTTTCCAGCCTGAAATTGCCTTCATTCCAGTTTACTGGTATAAGAACCGCAGTATATCAGCAACCATTCTCCAATAGTAGTTCAGGCAGAAGTCATTCTAGATAACAAGCAGTGCCGGATCCTCCATGTATTTTACACAGCCCATGACGGGGGACATCCGTCCATTCGTTTAGAACAACTGATGTTTTATGCTGGCAATTTAGGTTTATTTAAAGGAGTGATTAGAAAACAGGTGAGACAGACTGATTAGATTCAGTATGTATGATGACTTTGTTTTTCTAGGCCTGAAGTTTTCACATTTCAATTAATTGTAGGTTAAGTATCAGGCAGATTCTTCACTGGGCTTCAAATGTGATAAAGCTGCTTCTTATTTTTAAGAAGGCCGTTGCAATCCTGCATTTATTTTACGCCTCAGTGATTGTTTTATACACAAGCACACACACCCACACACCACACACATCAACACACACACAAACACATAATTAGAGCACATTTAACACTCAAATAAAGCTTTACCTACTAATTCATAACTAGGGTATTTTTTAATAAGTATTGTGTCTTGGTCTCTACTGGGGAAACATGGTTCAATGTGAGTTCTCTGGTTTGTTGTAGGGCAGTGAACGTTCACTTGTTGGCAATGATATAGAAATGGGGAGTAAGTGTTTAAAAGTTTTTACAGTAGGTAGGCAGAGTCAGAGTATGGAATCTAAGAATAAGATATTGGGGAATTTCCTCTTTGGTTCTTCATTTCAACCTCCTAATAATTCATGTATATTTTCCAAAAGTCTCCCAGAAAACAAGGACTAGGTCAATCCACATATCAGTGAACCATAGCAGAATGCCATTCTGAATTTCATATAAACAGTCATAAAATCAAAAAGACAGGTGCTGGGGTTTTGGCTCAGCACTAGAGTGCTGGCTTCACACTTTTAAAGGTCCTGAGTTGGATCCCCAACACTATACGTGAAAGGAATGAATGAACCAATGCATGAGTGTATGATGAATGAATTAAAGGTATAAGGAGGAGGAGGAAAAGGAGGAGGAGGAGGAGAAATAGAAGAAGATGATGAGAAATTTGACAGAAGGGAAAAAGGGGAGGAGAGTGAGTTTAAAGTGTGGTTTACAATTCCCAAACGTTAAATTACAGCAGACGGGATAGAGAGAGAAGATGGGAGGGCAGGAGAGGTGGGATAGTAGAGGCTAGAAAAGGTAGCAGAATACAACAGTTACTAACATGGCATTTTGTAAAAACGTGGATGTGTAAACAATGTGATTGTGCAATCTGTATATGGGGTCAAAATGGGAGTTCATAACTCACTTGAATCTAATGTAGGAAATATGGTATCTCAAGAGCTATGTAAGGTTTTAAGCAACCAATATAAAAAAGAGGTCTTCATTTTTCTTTGTAGTTGAGATCTCCTGTTTCCTTGACATGTTTAGTTGTGTTCTCTCCTTTAGTCCTCCCATGCTCTAGTTATTCTGAAATGGAAAAACTAGCTGAAATGCCCAACCAGTCTCTAAATCAGTGACACTTTTTCATTAAGCCTAAAGTCACTTTACAATTGCTACAGTCATACTAAATACACTTCTTTGTTTGGAGTTTAAAAGATATTTCCATCAGCTAGATTACAAGGACCTAGAACTCCCATTCTTGTTTATGTAAGAGTGGCTTCATCAGATTAAATGCCGTTCTCTGGAATAACATAAAATAGGAATAATTTACTCATAATATTCTTACGTAAACCATCTTTATTTACAAAATACTATCTAAGAATTATTGTTTCATTGAGCTTCAATTGGAGCCAAAGTATAGTCAATTACTGAACTAAAGGCAGTTACTTAAAAACTAAAAATGAGAGATAAGTCAAATTACATTTGAAGAGAGAGCAACAGCATGAGGTTTCTTGTTTGGTTCTGAATGTTGAGTAACAGGCTCTTTTGCAGGTGGAAGGAACCCTTCAGGCAACTCACTTGTACTTTCAGAATGGGGTGAAGAGGCTGAATTCCAGCTCTTGGGGGAAGATTTTGTGAGGAAAACCCCCTCCCTGCATAGACACTTCGCATTGGAAATGGAGTGGGTGGCGGGTCAGGTGGAAAATAATATCCAGGTTCCCAGACAAGTTTCCTGGGAGAGGTGGAGGAAAAAAAAAGGTCCTCTTCTCATGAACTGACTCCTTGGGTCAACTGGAAACAAGGCACCTCTGACTGGAGGGAAAGGTGCCAACACAGAGCCAGAGCCAGTTGCTTGGTTTTCAGCATGGAGAGGTGAATCAGGCACATCAGAGTCCAAAGGAGGCATATTAGGAATTCTGTGTTCTTCTGGTCCCGATGCTCTACCACAATTTGAGTAAAACCTATCTTGCCTTTGTAGAGGAAGACGTGCATCAGAAGAATATGGTTGGCCTGGCGGAGGGATCATCAGCCTGCTGGCCTGTTCCCCTGGAGGAGAGAGGGGCCCAGTCTGAGAAAGTGCTCTCTGAAAATCAGTGAACTTATGACAGCTGGATTCTCTTCCTTTACTGCTAGTCGCATGGTCCAGAGGATTCTCCAGGGCCCCTTGACCCTCTTCCTCCTCCCACTGGAGTGAAAGGTGAGAGTGTGAGTGGACCACTCTTTTCAAAATGAGGAGGTCTCCTTTCAGATGAAGGGTGACCTATTGGTGAGGGCCCATTAGGAGAAGGCTTTCTGCCCATTGCTGAGTTGGAAACATCCAGTGCATCATAGGGATCTTTTTCTACAAGTTCAAATCTAAGCTCCTTCTCAGTTAATTTCTGTCTGTTGCGTGCATTTTGTTTCCTGAAATATCTGAGGTTTCTTTCAGCAATCCGAGCTGCCAACTCACTAGCATCTGCTTCTTTCTCAGAGGAAATAATCTTCCCCAGACAGGAACGAATGGTACTCTCAATTGTTCTTCAAGATATTGGGCTCTCTTTCTGTAGGTCTCCAGCTCTTTTATTGTATGGCTCATCTTTTCTTCGACTTTGGAAAGTTTCTCCTTTTGCTCCACACGGCAGTTTTCCTCCACTCTTAATTTCCTGTGCAGTTTCATCATATTTTCCTGATAGCGTTCCATCATGACTTTAAAGTTCTTCTGTAGGGTCTCATTCTCACTTTGCAGCTGTGCATTTTCGGACTGCAAGGATGCCTGTTCAGTCTGCAGACTTTTAAGGTGTTCTGTAAGGTCTTCCGTGGTTTTCTCCACTTCAGATGAGAAAGTACATTTTTGATTTCTTCCTCCTTCCAAGATTTCTAAGGAGGCCTTTAGCTTATCACCATAAACCAGGTTCCTCAAAGCTCCTTTGGACTCATCCTCCAAGTGAGCACCAATTTCGGGTTCACTCGTCTTTCCCAGTTCCAGGTGACCACCATCCCTTTGGGCTCCCAGGCTTGGAGAAGATCTATCCTTCGTCTTCAGCAAGCATTCACTCAGAGACTCCATGTGATTTTCTGTGTCCCTTAGAACTTGTTCTCCAGCTACTTTAGAGTCCTCTAATATGATTTTTGCTTTATATTGGACACCTCCTTGTTGCCTCTGTGCTTCAGCTTCTCCTTGTATTGTTGGTCTCTGCGTTGGCGGAAGTAGGGATCCTTCATTCAAAACCTCTTTGATTGCCAGCTTCAGTTCTTCCTCATTCACTTGAAAGAGTCTCCAGTTTGTTTTAGCTTCAGCTATTTGTGATCTGAGGGATTCAGATTCACCTTGGAGGGACTGTATCCTTCTTGATAGATGCGCCATCGTTTCATCCTGTTGACCATGTTGAGCCTTCTGTGCTTTGAGCTCTTCTTCTAGAAAGAGCATTTCAACGCCATGGCTGGATTCGGGCCTATGCAGCTTTTCGTCGGTTGCCTCCAGCTGTTGTGCTTCTCTTGAACCCTTCTCAAACCTGCAATCCTTTAAAGATGATTCTAAGCCTTCATGTTCTTTTTCAACAAGGCTCACTTTTTCAAGAAGTCCACATTTTGCCTCAATAAGTCCAGCAAGATTTAGAGCCAGCCTTTTTTCTCTTCCCACGTAAAGCCTGCTACGAACCGACTGAAAACCTCTCCAGAAAAGTGAGAGAACAGCAAAAAATCCAAGAGCTGTACACATCACCAACTCCCAAGGAAAGCCATAAGGAAGATGGCCTGGCTTCATGTCTTCGGACAATGCTGCCACAACCCTGGGTGCTTCTTCCAGAACCACCCACTAGGATGGCTGAGAGGCAGCCCTTGGCTCCTCCATCACGCCAAGACAGCTTTGGCTCTTGCCACCACAACCACAGCCTGCCCAGGCAGGCCAACACAGGCTGTGGACACTCAGGTGTTTGGTCAGGAACTCCAACCTGCACCAGGCAACGGAGCAGAGCACTGTGATCCCCTTCAGGGGCTGAGCGTATGGTGGGTGGTGGGCGTATGGCGGTGGGAGCCATGATCAAAGGCTCCCAGGAGCCTTGTTGTGCTCAACTGCCCATCAGGGGAGTCTTGTCCGCTTCCATACCCAGTGCATCCTCATGTGCCACAGGTTTAGGTCCCTCCCACTCCAGCCAGAGAGAATTCCTCTCCATGCCACCCACCCCTTGATTTGGTTTAGGCCAGGCCAAGGCGGGGTTAGTAGGAAGATTCCATCCAGTCATAATAACATTCAGTTTGATGTCACTCAAATTCTAAAGCTGACTAAACTGTTCAAACAGCTTTTATGGCCTCTATTGGTCTTTGTGTCCCTTGCCTTTTGTTTGAGTGACTCAGTCCTTTCCCTGCCCTTGTGCTCTCCCTATTTCCTACCTTCCTTGCTTCCTTCCTCCCTTCCTGGGTTTTCTCCTTTTCTTCTTCCTTCTTTTCTACCTCCCTGCATCCCTCCAACTTTGCCTTCCTCCCTTCCAACTTTCTCTCTCCCTTCCCTCCCTTTTCTTTTCTTGCAAGTGTTTCGGGTGAAAGTCCACGGCAGGCCAGCCCCAAGCTAGGCAAGGTCACTGCCACTGAGCTACAACATCCCCAGACCTGCTGCCACTTCCTATGCAAGTAACTTGAATTATCTCTAAAGAGAAACTCTCACATTAGTCTACTTTCAAAGTAATTTCAGAAGAGTTGCTAACATGGGCATAAATCAGTTATGACAAGTCATTTTTGAAAAGCACGGCACAGCTAATGTTCCTCCAAAGAAGGAGTTGAAAACTTAATTGGTTTTCAGGTCAGCATTTCTAGACTAGTACAAACCCTCCTAATCCTGATCTCTCCTTAGTCCTATGATTTCTTTAAGTGTCCCCTTTGCTCCTGTTCATGGAGTCATGTGTACAGAAATTATACCTGGTTCTATTGAACTCTACTTAATTCTTTCTCACCTCTGTGCTCCTTTGGCCAAGTCACTCCTCAACACTTACTGTAACCCTTTCAATTTTTTGTCCATTTTCATTTAAAAAACTCTTTCAAAAATTGAACCATTTTGCATGCAGACACAGTCTTCTTGATCTGCTATTAATCCCCACTACTGACATTGTAAGTTATTGAAATGTACACTTCTAGACCGTTTTCAGATTTTTGATTCCTGTATATCTATCTGTCTATCTATTTACAATCATCACATGGTATTCTGAAAGAATCGTTCTGCTTTTGGAGCTCTACATTGTGTTTTCCAGAAGCAGGCCTATTACACAGAGATGAATCCATGTTACCTAGATTGAGTTCAAACCGGAATGTGCACTCTGATTCCCATTATATTGTTCTACCTACTAATGGACAGTTCAGTTATATCCAGACCTCACCACCTCCCCCATTGAGTAAAACCCTTGTGAAGAGACATGTAGATGCCTTTATGAACATATTGATAATTTTTCATGGCAGTGTTTTCCAAAAACCAGTTAGTAAAATCAATTGATTCCTTTGCAGCCTGAAGTTACCTTCATTCCAGTTTACTGGTATAAGAACCGCAGTATATCAGCAACCATTCTCCAATAGTAGTTCTGTCAGAAGTCATTCTAGATAACATGCAGTGCCGGATCCTCCATGTATTTTACACAGCCCAAGACGGGGGACATCCGTCCATTCGTTTAGAACAACTGATGTTTTATGCTGGCAATTTAGGTTTATTTAAAGGAGTGATTAGAAAACAGGTGAGACAGACTGATTAGATTCAGTATGTATGTTGGCTTTGTTTTTCTAGGCCTGAAGTTTTCACATTTCAATTAATTGTAGGTTAAGTATCAGGCAGATTCTTCACTGGGCTTCAAATGTGATAAAGCTGCTTCTTATTTTTAAGAAGGCCGTTGCAATCCTGCATTTATTTTACACCTCAGTGCTTGTTTTACACACAAGCGCACACACCCACACACCACACACATCAACACACACACAAACACATAATTAGAGCACATATAACACTCAAATAAAGCTTTACCTACTAATTCATAACTAGGGTATTTTTTTAAGAAGTATTGTGTCTTGGTCTCTACTGGGGAAACATGTTTCAATGTGAGTTCTCAGGTTTGTTGTAGGGCAGTGAACGTTCACTTGTTGGCAATGATATAGAAATGGGGAGTAAGAGTTTAAAAGTTTTTACAGTAGGTAGGCAGAGTCAGAGAATGGAATCTAAGAATAAGAAATTGGGGAATTTCCTCTTTGTTTCTTCATTTCAACCTCCTAATAATTCATGTATATTTTCCAAAAGTCTCCCAGAAAACAAGGACTAGGTCAATCAACATATCAGTGAACCATAGCAGAATGCGATTCTGAGTTTCATATAAACAGTCATAAAATCAAAAAGACAGGTGCTGGGGTTTTGGCTCAGCACTAGACTGCTGGCTTCACACTTTCAATGGTCCTGAGTTGGATCCGCAACACCATACGTGAAAGGAATGAATGAACCAATGCATGAGTGTATGATGAATGAATTAAAGGTATAAGGAGGAGGAGGAAGAGGAGGAGGAGGAAGAGAAATAGAAGAAGATGATGAGAAATTTGACAGAAGGGAAAAAGGGGAGGAGAGTGAGTTTAAAGTGTGGTTTCGAATTCCCAAACGTTAAATTACAGCAGACGGGATAGAGAGAGAAGATGGGAGTGCAGGAGAGGGAGGATAGTAGAGGCTAGAAAAGGTAGCAGAATACAACAGTTACTAACATGGCATTTTGTAAAAACGTGGATGTGTAAACAATGTGATTGCTCAATCTGTATATGGGGTCAAAATGGGAGTTCATAACTCACTTGAATCTAATGTAGGAAATATGGTATCTCAAGAGCTACGTAAGGTTTTAAGCAACCAATATAAAAAAGAGGTCTTCATTTTTCTTTGTAGTTGAGATCTCCTGTTTCCTTGACATGTTTAGTTGTGTTCTCTCCTTTAGTCCTCCCATGCTCTAGTTATTCTGATATGGAAAAACTAGCTGAAATGCCCAACCAGTCTCTAAATCAGTGACACTTTTTCATTAAGCCTAAAGTCACTTTACAATTGCTACAGTCATACTAAATACATTTCTTTGTTTGGAGTTTAAAAGATATTTCCATCAGCTAGATTACAAGGACCTAGAACTCCCATTCTTGTTTTTGTAAGAGTGGCTTCATCAGATTAAATGCCGTTCTCTGGAATAACATAAAACAGGAATAATTTACTCATAAGATTCTTACGTAAACCATCTTTATTTACAAAATGCTATCTTAAGAATTATTGTTTCATTGAGCTTCAATTGGAGCCAAAGTATAGTCAATTACTGAACTAAAAGCAGTTACTTAAAAACTAAAAATGAGAGATAAGTCAAATTACATTTGAAGAGAGAGCAACAGCATGAGGTTTCTTGTTTGGTTCTGGATGTTGAGTAACAGGCTCATTTGCAGGTGGAAGGAACCCTTCAGGCAACTCACTTGTACTTTCAGAATGGGGGTGAAGAGGGCTGAATTCCAGCTCTTGGGGGAAGATTTTGTGAGGAAAACCCCCTCCCTGCATAGACACTTCGCATTGGAAATGGAGTGGGTGGCGGGTCAGGTGGAAAATAATCTCCAGGTTCCCAGACAAGTTTCCTGGGAGAGGTGGAGGAAAAAAAAGGTCCTCTTCTCATGAACTGACTCCTTGGGTCAACTGGAAACAAGGCACCTCTGACTGGAGGGAAAGGTGCCAACACAGAGCCAGAGCCAGATGCTTGGTTTTCAGCATGGAGAGGTGAATCAGGCACATCAGAGTCCAAAGGAGGCATATTAGGAATTCTGTGTTCTGCTGGTCCCGATGCTCTACCACAATTTGAGTAAAACCTATCTTGCCTTTGTAGAGGAAGACGTGCATCAGAAGAATATGGTTGGCCTGGCGGAGGGATCATCAGCCTGCTGGCCTGTTCCCCTGGAGGAGAGAGGGGCCCAGTTCTGAGAAGGTGCTCTCTGAAAATCAGTGAACTTATGACAGCTGGATTCTCTTCCTTTACTGCTAGTTGCATGGTCCAGAGGATTCTCCAGGGCTCCTTGACCCTCTTCCTCCTCCCACTGGAGTGAAAGGTGAGAGTGTGAGTGGACCACTCTTTTCAAAATGAGGAGGTCTCCTTTCAGATGAAGGGTGACCTATTGGTGAGGGCCCATTTGGAGAAGGCTTTCTGCCCATTGCTGAGTTGGAAACATCCAGTGCATCATAGGGATCTTTTTCTACAAGTTCAATTCTAAGCTCCTTCTCAGTTAATTTCTGTCTGTTGCGTGCATTTTGTTTCCTGAAATAACTGAGGTTTCTTTCAGCAATCCGAGCTGCCAACTCACTAGCATGTGCTTCTTTCTCGGAGGAAATAATCTTCCCCAGACAGGAACGAATGGTACTCTGCAATTGTTCTTCAAGATATTGGGCTCTCTTTCTGTAGGTCTCCAGCTCTTTTATTGTATGGCTCATCTTTTCTTCGACTTTGGAAATTTTCTCCTTTTGTTCCACACGGCAGTTTTCCTCCACTCTTAATTTCCTGTGCAGTTTCATCATATTTTCTTGATAGCGTTCCTTCATGACTTTAAAGTTCTGCTGTAGGGTCTCATTCGCTCTTTGCAGCTGTGCATTTTCGGACTGCAAGGATGCCTATTCAGTCTGCAGACTTTTAAGGTGTTCTGTAAGGTCTTCCGTGGTTTTCTCCACTTCAGATGAGAAAGTACATTTTTGATTTCTTCCTCCTTCCAAGATTTCTAAGGAGGCCTTTAGCTTATCACCATAAACCAGGTTCCTCAAAGCTCTTTTGGACTCATCCTCCAAGTGAGCACCAATTTCGGGTTCACTCGTCTTTCCCAGTTCCAGGTGACCACCATCCCTTTGGGCTCCCAGGCTTGGAGAAGATCTATCTTTCATCTTCAGCAAGCATTCACTCAGAGACTCCATGTGATTTTCTGTGTCCCTTAGAACTTGTTCTCCAGCTACTTTAGAGTCCTCTAATATGATTTTTGCTTTATATTGGACACCTCCTTGTTGCCTCTGTGCTTCAGCTTCTCCTTGTATTGTTGGTCTCTGCGTTGGCGGAAGTAGGGATCCTTCATTCAAAACCTCTTTGATTGCCAGCTTCAGTTCTTCCTCATTCACTTGAAAGAGTCTCCAGTTTGTTTTAGCTTCAGCTATTTGTGATCTGAGGGATTCAGATTCACCTTGGAGGGACTGTATCCTTCTTGATAGATGCGCCATCGTTTCATCCTGTTGACCATGTTGAGCCTTCTGTGCTTTGAGCTCTTCTTCTAGAAAGAGCATTTCAACGCCATGGCTGGATTCGGGCCTATGCAGCTTTTCGTCGGTTGCCTCCAGCTGTTGTGCTTCTCTTGAACCCTTCTCAAACCTGCAATCCTTTAAAGATGATTCTAAGCCTTCATGTTCTATTTCAACAAGGCTCACTTTTTCAAGAAGTCCACATTTTGCCTCAATAAGTCCAGCAAGATTTAGAGCCAGCCTTTTTTCTCTTCCCACGTAAAGCCTGCTACGAACCGACTGAAAACCTCTCCAGAAAAGTGAGAGAACAGCAAAAAATCCAAGAGCTGTACACATCACCAACTCCCAAGGAAAGCCATAAGGAAGATGGCCTGGCTTCATGTCTTCGGACAATGCTGCCACAACCCTGGGTGCTTCTTCCAGAACCACCCACTAGGATGGCTGAGAGGCAGCCCTTGGCTCCTCCATCACGCCAAGACAGCTTTGGCTCTTGCCACCACAACCACAGCCTGCCCAGGCAGGCCAACACAGGCTGTGGACACTCAGGTGTTTGGTCAGGAACTCCAACCTGCACCAGGCAACGGAGCAGACCACTGTGATCCCCTTCAGGGGCTGAGCGTATGGTGGGTGGTGGGCGTATGGCGGTGGGAGCCATGATCAAAGGCTCCCAGGAGCCTTGTTGTGCTCAACTGCCCATCAGGGGAGTCTTGTCCGCTTCCCTACCTGGTGCATCCTCATGTGCCACAGGTTTAGGACCCTCCCACTCCAGCCAGAGAGAATTCCTCTCCATGCCACCCACCCCTTGATTTGGTTTAGGCCAGGCCAAGGCGGGGTTAGTAGGAAGATTCCATCCAGTCATAATAACATTCAGTTTGATGTCACTCAAATTCTAAAGCTGACTAAACTGTTCAAACAGCTTTTATGGCCTCTATTGGTCTTTGTGTCCCTTGCCTTTTGTTTGAGTGACTCAGTCCTTTCCCTGCCCTTGTGCTCTCCCTATTTCCTACCTTCCTTGCTTCCTTCCTCCCTTCCTGGGTTTTCTCCTTTTCTTCTTCCTTCTTTTCTACCTCCCTGCATCCCTCCAACTTTGCCTTCCTCCCTTCCAACTTTCTCTCTCCCTTCCCTCCCTTTTCTTTTCTTGCAAGTGTTTGGTGTGAAAGTCCATGGCAGGCCAGCCCCAATCTAGGCAAGGTCACTGCCACTCAGCTACAACATCCCCAGACCTGCTGCCACTTCCTATGCAAGTAACTTGAATTATCTCTAAAGAGAAACTCTCACATTAGTCTACTTTCAAATAATTTCAAAAGAGTTGCTAACATGGGCATAAATCAGTTATGACAAGTCATTTTTGAAAAGCACGGCACAGCTAATGTTCCTCCAAAGAAGGAGTTGAAAACTTAATTGGTTTTCAGGTCAGCGTTTCTAGACTAGTACAAACCCTCCTAATCCTGCTTTATGAACATATTGATAATTTTTCATGGCAGTGTTTTCCAAAAACCAGTTAGTAAAATCAATTGTTTCCTTTCCAGCCTGAAATTACCTTCATTCCAGTTTACTGGTATAAGAACCGCAGTATATCAGCAACCATTCTCCAATAGTAGTTCAGGCAGAAGTCATTCTAGATAACAAGCAGTGCCGGATCCTCCATGTATTTTACACAGCCCATGACGGGGGACATCCGTCCATTCGTTTAGAACAACTGATGTTTTATGCTGGCAATTTAGGTTTATTTAAAGGAGTGATTAGAAAACAGGTGAGACAGACTGATTAGATTCAGTATGTATGATGACTTTGTTTTTCTAGGCCTGAAGTTTTCACATTTCAATTAATTGTAGGTTAAGTATCAGGCAGATTCTTCACTGGGCTTCAAATGTGATAAAGCTGCTTCTTATTTTTAAGAAGGCCGTTGCAATCCTGCATTTATTTTACGCCTCAGTGATTGTTTTATACACAAGCACACACACCCACACACCACACACATCAACACACACACAAACACATAATTAGAGCACATTTAACACTCAAATAAAGCTTTACCTACTAATTCATAACTAGGGTATTTTTTAATAAGTATTGTGTCTTGGTCTCTACTGGGGAAACATGGTTCAATGTGAGTTCTCTGGTTTGTTGTAGGGCAGTGAACGTTCACTTGTTGGCAATGATATAGAAATGGGGAGTAAATGTTTAAAAGTTTTTACAGTAGGTAGGCAGAGTCAGAGTATGGAATCTAAGAATAAGATATTGGGGAATTTCCTCTTTGGTTCTTCATTTCAACCTCCTAATAATTCATGTATATTTTCCAAAAGTCTCCCAGAAAACAAGGACTAGGTCAATCCACATATCAGTGAACCATAGCAGAATGCCATTCTGAATTTCATATAAACAGTCATAAAATCAAAAAGACAGGTGCTGGGGTTTTGGCTCAGCACTAGAGTGCTGGCTTCACACTTTTAAAGGTCCTGAGTTGGATCCCCAACACTATACGTGAAAGGAATGAATGAACCAATGCATGAGTGTATGATGAATGAATTAAAGGTATAAGGAGGAGGAGGAAAAGGAGGAGGAGGAGGAGAAATAGAAGAAGATGATGAGAAATTTGACAGAAGGGAAAAAGGGGAGGAGAGTGAGTTTAAAGTGTGGTTTCCAATTCCCAAACGTTAAATTACAGCAGACGGGATAGAGAGAGAAGATGGGAGGGCAGGAGAGGGGGGATAGTAGAGGCTAGAAAAGGTAGCAGAATACAACAGTTACTAACATGGCATTTTGTAAAAACGTGGATGTGTAAACAATGTGATTGTGCAATCTGTATATGGGGTCAAAATGGGAGTTCATAACTCACTTGAATCTAATGTAGGAAATATGGTATCTCAAGAGCTATGTAAGGTTTTAAGCAACCAATATAAAAAAGAGGTCTTCATTTTTCTTTGTAGTTGAGATCTCCTGTTTCCTTGACATGTTTAGTTGTGTTCTCTCCTTTAGTCCTCCCATGCTCTAGTTATTCTGATATGGAAAAACTAGCTGAAATGCCCAACCAGTCTCTAAATCAGTGACACTTTTTCATTAAGCCTAAAGTCACTTTACAATTGCTACAGTCATACTAAATACACTTCTTTGTTTGGAGTTTAAAAGATATTTCCATCAGCTAGATTACAAGGACCTAGAACTCCCATTCTTGTTTATGTAAGAGTGGCTTCATCAGATTAAATGCCGTTCTCTGGAATAACATAAAATAGGAATAATTTACTCATAAGATTCTTACGTAAACCATCTTTATTTACAAAATACTGTCATAGAATTATTGTTTCATTGAGCTTCAATTGGAGCCAAAGTATAGTCAATTACTGAACTAAAGGCAGTTACTTAAAAACTAAAAATGAGAGATAAGTCAAATTACATTTGAAGAGAGAGCAACAGCATGAGGTTTCTTGTTTGGTTCTGGATGTTGAGTAACAGGCTCATTTGCAGGTGGAAGGAACCCTTCAGGCAACTCACTTGTACTTTCAGAATGGGGGTGAAGAGGGCTGAATTCCAGCTCTTGGGGGAAGATTTTGTGAGAAAAACCCCCTCCCTGCATAGACACTTCGCAATGGAAATGGAGTGGGTGGCGGGTCAGGTGGAAAATAATCTCCAGGTTCCCAGACAAGTTTCCTGGGAGAGGTGGAGGAAAAAAAAGGTCCTTTTCTCATGAACTGACTCCTTGGGTCAACTGGAAACAAGGCACCTCTGACTGGAGGGAAAGGTGCCAACACAGAGCCAGAGCCAGTTGCTTGGTTTTCAGCATGGAGTGGTGAATCAGGCACATCAGAGTCCAAAGGAGGCATATTAGGAATTCTGTGTTCTGCTGGTCCCGATGCTCTACCACAATTTGAGTAAAACCTATCTTGCCTTTGTAGAGGAAGACGTGCATCAGAAGAATATGGTTGGCCTGGCGGAGGGATCATCAGCCTGCTGGCCTGTTCCCCTGGAGGAGAGAGGGGCCCAGTCTGAGAAGGTGCTCTCTGAAAATCAGTGAACTTATGACAGCTGGATTCTCTTCCTTTACTGCTAGTCGCATGGTCCAGAGGATTCTCCAGGGCCCCTTGACCCTCTTCCTCCTCCCACTGGAGTGAAAGTTGAGAGTGTGAGTGGACCACTCTTTTCAAAATGAGGAGGTCTCCTTTCAGATGAAGGGTGACCTATTGGTGAGGGCCCATTTGGAGAAGGCTTTCTGCCCTTAGCTGAGTTGGAAACATCCAGTGCATCATAGGGATCTTTTTCTACAAGTTCAAATCTAAGCTCCTTCTCAGTTAATTTCTGTCTGTTGCGTGCATTTTGTTTCCTGAAATAACTGAGGTTTCTTTCAGCAATCCGAGCTGCCAACTCACTAGCATCTGCTTCTTTCTCAGAGGAAATAATCTTCCCCAGACAGGAACGAATGGTACTCTGCAATTGTTCTTCAAGATATTGGGCTCTCTTTCTGTAGGTCTCCAGCTCTTTTATTGTATGGCTCATCTTTTCTTCGACTTTGGAATGTTTCTCCTTTTGCTCCACACGGCAGTTTTCCTCCACTCTTAATTTCCTGTGCAGTTTCATCATATTTTCTTGATAGCGTTCCATCATGACTTTAAAGTTCTTCTGTAGGGTCTCATTCTCACTTTGCAGCTGTGCATTTTCGGACTGCAAGGATGCCTGTTCAGTCTGCAGACTTTTAAGGTGTTCTGTAAGGTCTTCCATGGTTTTCTCCACTTCAGATGAGAAAGTACATTTTTGATTTCTTCCTCCTTCCAAGATTTCTAAGGAGGCCTTTAGCTTATCACCATAAACCAGGTTCCTCAAAGCTCCTTTGGACTCATCCTCCAAGTGAGCACCAATTTCGGGTTCACTCGTCTTTCCCAGTTCCAGGTGACCACTATCCCTTTGGGCTCCCAGGCTTGGAGAAGATCTATCCTTCATCTTCAGCAAGCATTCACTCAGAGACTCCATGTGATTTTCTGTGTCCCTTAGAACTTGTTCTCCAGCTACTTTAGAGTCCTCTAATATGATTTTTGCTTTATATTGGACACCTCCTTGTTGCCTCTGTGCTTCAGCTTCTCCTTGTATTGTTGGTCTCTGCGTTGGCGGAAGTAGGGATCCTTCATTCAAAACCTCTTTGATTGCCAGCTTCAGTTCTTCCTCATTCACTTGAAAGAGTCTCCAGTTTGTTTTAGCTTCAGCTATTTGTGATCTGAGGGATTCAGATTCACCTTGGAGGGACTGTATCCTTCTTGATAGATGCGCCATCGTTTCATCCTGTTGACCATGTTGAGCCTTCTGTGCTTTGAGCTCTTCTTCTAGAAAGAGCATTTCAATGCCATGGCTGGATTCGGGCCTATGCAGCTTTTCGTCGGTTGCCTCCAGCTGTTGTGCTTCTCTTGAACCCTTCTCAAACCTGCAATCCTTTAAAGATGATTCTAAGCCTTCATGTTCTTTTTCAACAAGGCTCACTTTTTTAAGAAGTCCACATTTTTCCTCAATAAGTCCAGCAAGATTTAGAGCCAGCCTTTTTTCTCTTCTCACGTAAAGCCTGCTACGAACCGACTGAAAACCTCTCCAGAAAAGTGAGAGAACAGCAAAAAATCCAAGAGCTGTACACATCACCAACTCCCAAGGAAAGCCATAAGGAAGATGGCCTGGTTTCATGTCTTCGGACAATGCTGCCACAACCCTGGGTGCTTCTTCCAGAACCACCCACTAGGATGGCTGAGAGGCAGCCCTTGGCTCCTCCATCACGCCAAGACAGCTTTGGCTCTTGCCACCATAACCACAGCCTGCCCAGGGAGGCCAACACAGGCTGTGGACACTCAGGTGTTTGGTCAGGAACTCCAACCTGCACCAGGCAACGGAGCAGACCACTGTGATCCCCTTCAGGGGCTGAGCGTATGGTGGGTGGTGGGCGTATGGCGGTGGGAGCCATGATCAAAGGCTCCCAGGAGCCTTGTTGTGCTCAACTGCCCATCAGGGGAGTCTTGTCCGCTTCCCTACCCAGTGCATCCTCATGTGCCACAGGTTTAGGTCCCTCCCACTCCAGCCAGAGAGAATTCCTCTCCATGCCACCCACCCCTTGATTTGGTTTAGGCCAGGCCAAGGCGGGGTTAGTAGGAAGATTCCATCCAGTCATAATAACATTCAGTTTGATGTCACTCAAATTCTAAAGCTGACTAAACTGTTAAAACAGCTTTTATGGCCCCTATTGGTCTTTGTGATCCTTGCCTTTTGTTTGAGTGACTCAGTCCTTTCCCTGATCTTGTGCTCTCCCTATTTCCTACCTTCCTTGCTTCCTTCCTCCCTTCCTGGGTTTTCTCCTTTTCTTCTTCCTTCTTTTCTACCTCCCTGCATCCCTCCAACTTTGCCTTCCTCCCTTCCAACTCTCTCTCTCCCTTCCCTCCCTTTTCTTTTCTTGCAAGTGTTTGGGGTGAAAGTCCATGGCAGGCCAGCCCCAAGCTAGGCAAGGTCACTGCCACTGAGCTACAACATCCCCAGACCTGCTGCCACTTCCTGTGCAAGTAACTTGAATTATCTCTAAAGAGAAACTCTCACATTAGTCTACTTTCAAAGTAATTTCAGAAGAGTTGCTAACATGGGCATAAATCAGTTATGACAAGTCATTTTTGAAAAGCACGGCACAGCTAATGTTCCTCCAAAGAAGGAGTTGAAAACTTAATTGGTTTTCAGGTCAGCATTTCTAGACTAGTACAAACCCTCCTAATCCTGATCTCTCCTTAGTCCTATGATTTCTTTAAGTGTCCCCTTTGCTCCTGTTCATGGAGTCATGTGTACAGAAATTATACCTGGTTCTATTGAACTCTACTTAATTCTTTCTCACCTCTGTGCTCCTTTGGCCAAGTCACTCCTCAAAACTTACTGTAACCCTTTCAATTTTTTGTCCATTTTCATTTAAAAAACTCTTTCAAAAATTGAACCATTTCGCATGCAGACACAGTCTTCTTGATCTGCTATTAATCCCCCACTACTGACATTGTAAGTTATTGAAATGTACACTTCCAGACCGTTTTCAGATTTTTGATTCCTGTATATCTATCTGTCTATCTATTTACAAACATCACATGGTATTCTGAAAGAATCGTTCTGCTTTTGAAGCTCTACATTGTGTTTTCCAGAAGCAGGCCTATTACACAGAGATGAATCCATGTTACCTAGATTGAGTTCAAACCGGAATGTGCTCTCTGATTCCCATTATATTGTTCTACCTACTTATGGACAGTTCAGTTATATCCAGACCTCACCACCTCCCCCATTGAGTAAAACCCTTGTGAAGAGACATGTAGATGCCTTTATGAACATATTGATAATTTTTCATGGCAGTGTTTTCCAAAAACCAGTTAGTAAAATCAATTGATTCCTTTGCAGCCTGAAATTACCTTCATTCCAGTTTACTGGTATAAGAACCGCAGTATATCAGCAACCATTCTCCAATAGTAGTTCAGGCAGAAGTCATTCTAGATAACAAGCAGTGCCGGATCCTCCATGTATTTTACACAGCCCATGACGGGGGACATCCGTCCATTCGTTTAGAACAACTGATGTTTTATGCTGGCAATTTAGGTTTATTTAAAGGAGTGATTAGAAAACAGGTGAGACAGACTGATTAGATTCAGTATGTATGTTGGCTTTGTTTTTCTAGGCCTGAAGTTTTCACATTTCAATTAATTGTAGGTTAAGTATCAGGCAGATTCTTCACTGGGCTTCAAATGTGATAAAGTTGCTTCTTATTTTTAAGAAGGCCGTTGCAATCCTGCATTTATTTTACACCTCAGTGCTTGTTTTACACACAAGCACACACACCCACACACCACACACATCAACACACACACAAACACATAATTAGAGCACATTTAACACTCAAATAAAGCTTTACCTACTGATTCATAACTAGGGTATTTTTTTTTAATAAGTATTGTGTCTTGGTCTCTACTGGGGAAACATGGTTCAATGTGAGTTCTCTGGTTTGTTGTAGGGCAGTGAACGTTCACTTGTTGGCAATGATATAGAAATGGGGAGGAAGAGTTTAAAAGTTTTTACAGTAGGTAGGCAGAGTGAGAGTATGGAATCTAAGAATAAGAAATTGGGGAATTTCCTCTTTGTTTCTTCATTTCAACCTCCTAATAATTCATGTATATTTTCCAAAAGTCTCCCAGAAAACAAGGACTAGGTCAATCCACATATCAGTGAACCATAGCAGAATGCGACTCTGAATTTCATATAAACAGTCATAAAATCAAAAAGACAGGTGCTGGGGTTTTGGCTCAGCACTAGAGTGCTGGCTTCACACTTTCAAAGGTCCTGAGTTGGATCCCCAACACCATACGTGAAAGGAATGAATGAACCAATGCATGAGTGTATGATGAATGAATTAAAGGTATAAGGAGGAGGAGGAAGAGGAGGAGGAGGAGGAGAAATAGAAGAAGATGATGAGAAATTTGACAGAAGGGAAAAAGGGGAGGAGAGTGAGTTTAAAGTGTGGTTTCCAATTCCCAAACGTTAAATTACAGCAGACGGGATAGAGAGAGAAGATGGGAGGGCAGGAGAGGGGGGATAGTAGAGGCTAGAAAAGGTAGCAGAATACAACAGTTACTAACGTGGCATTTTGTAAAAACGTGGATGTGTAAACAATGTGATTGTGCAATCTGTATATGGGGTCAAAATGGGAGTTCATAACTCACTTGAATCTAATGTAGGAAATATGGTATCTCAAGAGCTATGTAAGGTTTTAAGCAACCAATATAAAAAAGAGGTCTTCATTTTTCTTTGTAGTTGAGATCTCCTGTTTCCTTGACATGTTTAGTTGTGTTCTCTCCTTTAGTCCTCCCATGCTCTAGTTATTCTGATATGGAAAAACTAGCTGAAATGCCCAACCAGTCTCTAAATCAGTGACACTTTTTCATTAAGCCTAAAGTCACTTTACAATTGCTACAGTCATACTAAATACACTTCTTTGTTTGGAGTTTAAAAGATATTTCCACCAGCTAGATTACAAGGACCTAGAACTCCCATTCTTGTTTATGTAAGAGTGGCTTCATCAGATTAAATGCCGTTCTCTGGAATAACATAAAATAGGAATAATTTACTCATAAGATTCTTACGTCAACCATCTTTATTTACAAAATACTATCTTAAGAATTATTGTTTCATTGAGCTTCAATTGGAGCCAAAGTATAGTCAATTACTGAGCTAAAAGCAGTTACTTAAAAACTAAAAATGAGAGATAAGTCAAATTACATTTGAAGAGAGAGCAACAGCATGAGGTTTCTTGTTTGGTTCTGGATGTTGAGTAACAGGCTCATTTGCAGGTGGAAGGAACCCTTCAGGCAACTCACTTGTACTTTCAGAATGGGGGTGAAGAGGGCTGAATTCCAGCTCTTGGGGGATGATTTTGTGAGGAAAACCCCCTCCCTGCATAGACACTTCGCATTGGAAATGGAGTGGGTGGCGGGTCAGGTGGAAAATAATCTCCAGGTTCCCAGACAAGTTTCCTGGGAGAGGTGGAGGAAAAAAAAGGTCCTCTTCTCATGAACTGACTCCTTGGGTCAACTGGAAACAAGGCACCTCTGACTGGAGGGAAAGGTGCCAACACAGAGCCAGAGCCAGTTGCTTGGTTTTCAGCATGGAGAGGTGAATCAGGCACATCAGAGTCCAAAGGAGGCATATTAGGAATTCTGTGTTCTGCTGGTCCCGATGCTCTACCACAATTTGAGTAAAACCTATCTTGCCTTTGTAGAGGAAGACGTGCATCAGAAGAATATGGTTGGCCTGGCGGAGGGATCATCAGCCTGCTGGCCTGTTCCCCTGGAGGAGAGAGGGGCCCAGCCTGAGAAGGTGCTCTCTGAAAATCAGTGAACTTATGACAGCTGGATTCTCTTCCTTTACTGCTAGTCGCATGGTCCAGAGGATTCTCCAGGGCCCCTTGACCCTCTTCCTCCTCCCACTGGAGTGAAAGGTGAGAGTGTGAGTGGACCACTCTTTTCAAAATGAGGAGGTCTCCTTTCAGATGAAGGGTGACCTATTGGTGAGGGCCCATTTGGAGAAGGCTTTCTGCCCATTGCTGAGTTGGAAACATCCAGTGCATCATAGGGATCTTTTTCTACAAGTTCAAATCTAAGCTCCTTCTCAGTTAATTTCTGTCTGTTGCGTGCATTTTGTTTCCTGAAATAACTGAGGTTTCTTTCAGCAATCCGAGCTGCCAACTCACTAGCATCTGCTTCTTTCTCGGAGGAAGTAATCTTCCCCAGACAGGAACGAATGGTACTCTGCAATTGTTCTTCAAGATATTGGGCTCTCTTTCTGTAGGTCTCCAGCTCTTTTATTGTATGGCTCATCTTTTCTTCGACTTTGGAAAGTTTCTCCTTTTGCTCCACACGGCAGTTTTCCTCCACTCTTAATTTCCTGTGCAGTTTCATCATATTTTCTTGACAGCGTTCCATCATGACTTTAAAGTTCTTCTGTAGGGTCTCATTCTCACTTTGCAGCTGTGCATTTTCGGACTGCAAGGATGCCTGTTCAGTCTGCAGACTTTTAAGGTGTTCTGTAAGGTCTTCCGTGGTTTTCTCCACTTCAGATGAGAAAGTACATTTTTGATTTCTTCCTCCTTCCAAGATTTCTAAGGAGGCCTTTAGCTTATCACCATAAACCAGGTTCCTCAAAGCTCCTTTGGACTCATCCTCCAAGTGAGCACCAATTTCGGGTTCACTCGTCTTTCCCAGTTCCAGGTGACCACCATCCCTTTGGGCTCCCAGGCTTGGAGAAAATCTATCCTTCATCTTCAGCAAGCATTCACTCAGAGACTCCATGTGATTTTCTGTGTCCCTTAGAACTTGTTCTCCAGCTACTTTAGAGTCCTCTAATATGATTTTTGCTTTATATTGGACACCTCCTTGTTGCCTCTGTGCTTCAGCTTCTCCTTGTATTGTTGGTCTCTGCGTTGGCGGAAGTAGGGATCCTTCATTCAAAACCTCTTTGATTGCCAGCTTCAGTTCTTCCTCATTCACTTGAAAGAGTCTCCAGTTTGTTTTAGCTTCAGCTATTTGTGATCTGAGGGATTCAGATTCACCTTGGAGGGACTGTATCCTTCTTGATAGATGCGCCATCGTTTCATCCTGTTGACCATGTTGAGCCTTCTGTGCTTTGAGCTCTTCTTCTAGAAAGAGCATTTCAACGCCATGGCTGGATTCGGGCCTATGCAGCTTTTCGTCGGTTGTCTCCAGCTGTTGTGCTTCTCTTGAACCCTTCTCAAACCTGCAATCCTTTAAAGATGATTCTAAGCCTTCATGTTCTTTTTCAACAAGGCTCACTTTTTCAAGAAGTCCACATTTTGCCTCAATAAGTCCAGCAAGATTTAGAGCCAGCCTTTTTTCTCTTCCCACGTAAAGCCTGCTACGAACCGACTGAAAACCTCTCCAGAAAAGTGAGAGAACAGCAAAAAATCCAAGAGCTGTACACATCACCAACTCCCAAGGAAAGCCATAAGGAAGATGGCCTGGCTTCATGTCTTCGGACAATGCTGCCACAACCCTGGGTGCTTCTTCCAGAACCACCCACTAGGATTGCTGAGAGGCAGCCCTTGGCTCCTCCATCACGCCAAGACAGCTTTGGCTCTTGCCACCACAACCACAGCCTGCCCAGGCAGGCCAACACAGGCTGTGGACACTCAGGTGTTTGGTCAGGAACTCCAACCTGCACCAGGCAACGGAGCAGACCACTGTGATCCCCTTCAGGGGCTGAGCGTATGGTGGGTGGTGGGCGTATGGCGGTGGGAGCCATGATCAAAGGCTCCCAGGAGCCTTGTTGTGCTCAACTGTCCATCAGGGGAGTCTTGTCCGCTTCCCTACCCAGTGCATCCTCATGTGCCACAGGTTTCGGTCCCTCCCACTCCAGCCAGAGAGAATTCCTCTCCATGCCACCCACCCCTTGATTTGGTTTAGGCCAGGCCAAGGCGGGGTTAGTAGGAAGATTCCATCCAGTCATAATAACATTCAGTTTGATGTCACTCAAATTCTAAAGCTGACTAAACTGTTCAAACAGCTTTTATGGCCTCTATTGGTCTTTGTGTCCCTTGCCTTTTGTTTGAGTGACTCAGTCCTTTCCCTGCCCTTGTGCTCTCCCTATTTCCTACCTTCCTTGCTTCCTTCCTCCCTTCATGGGTTTTCCCCTTTTCTTCTTCCTTCTTTTCTACCTCCCTGCATCCCTCCAACTTTGCCTTCCTCCCTTCCAACTTTCTCTCTCCCTTCCCTCCCTTTTCTTTTCTTGCAAGTGTATGGGGTGAAAGTCCATGGCAGGCCAGCCCCAAGCTAGGCAAGGTCACTGCCACTGAGCTACAACATCCCCAGACCTGCTGCCACTTCCTATGCAAGTAACTTGAATTATCTCTAAAGAGAAACTCTCACATTAGTCTACTTTCAAAGTAATTTCAGAAGAGTTGCTAACATGGGCATAAATCAGTTATGACAAGTCATTTTTGAAAAGCACGGCACAGCTAATGTTCCTCCAAAGAAGGAGTGGAAAACTTAATTGGTTTTCAGGTCAGCATTTCTAGACTAGTACAAACCCTCCTAATCCTGATCTCTCCTTAGTCCTATGATTTCTTTAAGTGTCCCCTTTGCTCCTGTTCATGGAGTCATGTGTACAGAAATTATACCTGGTTCTATTGAACTCTACTTAATTCTTTCTCACCTCTGTGCTCCTTTGGCCAAGTCACTCCTCAACACTTACTGTAACCCTTTCAATTTTTTTGTCCATTTTCATTTAAAAAACTCTTTCAAAAATTGAACCATTTCGCATGCAGACACAGTCTTCTTGATCTGCTATCAATCCCCCACTACTGACATTGTAAGTTATTGAAATGTACACTTCCGGACCGTTTTCAGATTTTTGATTCCTGTATATCTATCTGTCTATCTATTTACAAACATATCATGGTATTCTGAAAGAATCGTTCTGCTTTTGGAGCTCTACATTGTGTTTTCCAGAAGCAGGCCTATTACACAGAGATGAATCCATGTTACCTAGATTGAGTTCAAACCGGAATGTGCACTCTGATTCCCATTATATTGTTCTACCTACTGATGGACAGTTCAGTTATATCCAGACCTCACCACCTCCCCCATTGAGTAAAACCCTTGTGAAGAGACATGTAGATGCCTTTATGAACATATTGATAATTTTTCATGGCAGTGTTTTCCAAAAACCAGTTAGTAAAATCAATTGATTCCTTTGCAGCCTGAAATTACCTTCATTCCAGTTTACTGGTATAAGAACTACAGTATATCAGCAACCATTCTCCAATAGTAGTTCAGGCAGAAGTCATTCTAGATAACAAGCAGTGCCGGATCCTCCATGTATTTTACACAGCCCATGACGGGGGACATCCGTCCATTCGTTTAGAACAACTGATGTTTTATGCTGGCAATTTAGGTTTATTTAAAGGAGTGATTAGAAAACAGGTGAGACAGACTGATTAGATTCAGTATGTATGTTGGCTTTGTTTTTCTAGGCCTGAAGTTTTCACATTTCAATTAATTGTAGGTTAAGTATCAGGCAGATTCTTCACTGGGCTTCAAATGTGATAAAGTTGCTTCTTATTTTTAAGAAGGCCGTTGCAATCCTGCATTTATTTTACACCTCAGTGCTTGTTTTACACACAAGCACACACACCCACACACCACACACATCAACACACACACAAACACATAATTAGAGCACATTTAACACTCAAATAAAGCTTTACCTACTGATTCATAACTAGGGTATTTTTTTTAATAAGTATTGTGTCTTGGTCTCTACTGGGGAAACATGGTTCAATGTGAGTTCTCTGGTTTGTTGTAGGGCAGTGAACGTTCACTTGTTGGCAATGATATAGAAATGGGGAGTAAGAGTTTAAAAGTTTTTACAGTAGGTAGGCAGAGTCAGAGTATGGAATCTAAGAATAAGAAATTGGGGAATTTCCTCTTTGTTTCTTCATTTCAACCTCCTAATAATTCATGTATATTTTCCAAAAGTCTCCCAGAAAACAAGGACTAGGTCAATCCACATATCAGTGAACCATAGCAGAATGCGACTCTGAATTTCATATAAACAGTCATAAAATCAAAAAGACAGGTGCTGGGGTTTTGGCTCAGCACTAGAGTGCTGGCTTCACACTTTCAAAGGTCCTGAGTTGGATCCCCAACACCATACGTGAAAGGAATGAATGAACCAATGCATGAGTGTATGATGAATGAATTAAAGGTATAAGGAGGAGGAGGAAGAGGAGGAGGAGGAGGAGAAATAGAAGAAGATGATGAGAAATTTGACAGAAGGGAAAAAGGGGAGGAGAGTGAGTTTAAAGTGTGGTTTCCAATTCCCAAACGTTAAATTACAGCAGACGGGATAGAGAGAGAAGATGGGAGGGCAGGAGAGGGGGGATAGTAGAGGCTAGAAAAGGTAGCAGAATACAACAGTTACTAACGTGGCATTTTGTAAAAACGTGGATGTGTAAACAATGTGATTGTGCAATCTGTATATGGGGTCAAAATGGGAGTTCATAACTCACTTGAATCTAATGTAGGAAATATGGTATCTCAAGAGCTATGTAAGGTTTTAAGCAACCAATATAAAAAAGAGGTCTTCATTTTTCTTTGTAGTTGAGATCTCCTGTTTCCTTGACATGTTTAGTTGTGTTCTCTCCTTTAGTCCTCCCATGCTCTAGTTATTCTGATATGGAAAAACTAGCTGAAATGCCCAACCAGTCTCTAAATCAGTGACACTTTTTCATTAAGCCTAAAGTCACTTTACAATTGCTACAGTCATACTAAATACACTTCTTTGTTTGGAGTTTAAAAGATATTTCCACCAGCTAGATTACAAGGACCTAGAACTCCCATTCTTGTTTATGTAAGAGTGGCTTCATCAGATTAAATGCCGTTCTCTGGAATAACATAAAATAGGAATAATTTACTCATAAGATTCTTACGTCAACCATCTTTATTTACAAAATACTATCTTAAGAATTATTGTTTCATTGAGCTTCAATTGGAGCCAAAGTATAGTCAATTACTGAGCTAAAAGCAGTTACTTAAAAACTAAAAATGAGAGATAAGTCAAATTACATTTGAAGAGAGAGCAACAGCATGAGGTTTCTTGTTTGGTTCTGGATGTTGAGTAACAGGCTCATTTGCAGGTGGAAGGAACCCTTCAGGCAACTCACTTGTACTTTCAGAATGGGGGTGAAGAGGGCTGAATTCCAGCTCTTGGGGGATGATTTTGTGAGGAAAACCCCCTCCCTGCATAGACACTTCGCATTGGAAATGGAGTGGGTGGCGGGTCAGGTGGAAAATAATCTCCAGGTTCCCAGACAAGTTTCCTGGGAGAGGTGGAGGAAAAAAAAGGTCCTCTTCTCATGAACTGACTCCTTGGGTCAACTGGAAACAAGGCACCTCTGACTGGAGGGAAAGGTGCCAACACAGAGCCAGAGCCAGTTGCTTGGTTTTCAGCATGGAGAGGTGAATCAGGCACATCAGAGTCCAAAGGAGGCATATTAGGAATTCTGTGTTCTGCTGGTCCCGATGCTCTACCACAATTTGAGTAAAACCTATCTTGCCTTTGTAGAGGAAGACGTGCATCAGAAGAATATGGTTGGCCTGGCGGAGGGATCATCAGCCTGCTGGCCTGTTCCCCTGGAGGAGAGAGGGGCCCAGCCTGAGAAGGTGCTCTCTGAAAATCAGTGAACTTATGACAGCTGGATTCTCTTCCTTTACTGCTAGTCGCATGGTCCAGAGGATTCTCCAGGGCCCCTTGACCCTCTTCCTCCTCCCACTGGAGTGAAAGGTGAGAGTGTGAGTGGACCACTCTTTTCAAAATGAGGAGGTCTCCTTTCAGATGAAGGGTGACCTATTGGTGAGGGCCCATTTGGAGAAGGCTTTCTGCCCATTGCTGAGTTGGAAACATCCAGTGCATCATAGGGATCTTTTTCTACAAGTTCAAATCTAAGCTCCTTCTCAGTTAATTTCTGTCTGTTGCGTGCATTTTGTTTCCTGAAATAACTGAGGTTTCTTTCAGCAATCCGAGCTGCCAACTCACTAGCATCTGCTTCTTTCTCGGAGGAAGTAATCTTCCCCAGACAGGAACGAATGGTACTCTGCAATTGTTCTTCAAGATATTGGGCTCTCTTTCTGTAGGTCTCCAGCTCTTTTATTGTATGGCTCATCTTTTCTTCGACTTTGGAAAGTTTCTCCTTTTGCTCCACACGGCAGTTTTCCTCCACTCTTAATTTCCTGTGCAGTTTCATCATATTTTCTTGACAGCGTTCCATCATGACTTTAAAGTTCTTCTGTAGGGTCTCATTCTCACTTTGCAGCTGTGCATTTTCGGACTGCAAGGATGCCTCTTCAGTCTGCAGACTTTTAAGGTGTTCTGTAAGGTCTTCCGTGGTTTTCTCCACTTCAGATGAGAAAGTACATTTTTGATTTCTTCCTCCTTCCAAGATTTCTAAGGAGGCCTTTAGCTTATCACCATAAACCAGGTTCCTCAAAGCTCCTTTGGACTCATCCTCCAAGTGAGCACCAATTTCGGGTTCACTCGTCTTTCCCAGTTCCAGGTGACCACCATCCCTTTGGGCTCCCAGGCTTGGAGAAGATCTATCCTTCATCTTCAGCAAGCATTCACTCAGAGACTCCATGTGATTTTCTGTGTCCCTTAGAACTTGTTCTCCAGCTACTTTAGAGTCCTCTAATATGATTTTTGCTTTATATTGGACACCTCCTTGTTGCCTCTGTGCTTCAGCTTCTCCTTGTATTGTTGGTCTCTGCGTTGGCGGAAGTAGGGATCCTTCATTCAAAACCTCTTTGATTGCCAGCTTCAGTTCTTCCTCATTCACTTGAAAGAGTCTCCAGTTTGTTTTAGCTTCAGCTATTTGTGATCTGAGGGATTCAGATTCACCTTGGAGGGACTGTATCCTTCTTGATAGATGCGCCATCGTTTCATCCTGTTGACCATGTTGAGCCTTCTGTGCTTTGAGCTCTTCTTCTAGAAAGAGCATTTCAACGCCATGGCTGGATTCGGGCCTATGCAGCTTTTCGTCGGTTGCCTCCAGCTGTTGTGCTTCTCTTGAACCCTTCTCAAACCTGCAATCCTTTAAAGATGATTCTAAGCCTTCATGTTCTTTTTCAACAAGGCTCACTTTTTCAAGAAGTCCACATTTTGCCTCAATAAGTCCAGCAAGATTTAGAGCCAGCCTTTTTTCTCTTCCCACGTAAAGCCTGCTACGAACCGACTGAAAACCTCTCCAGAAAAGTGAGAGAACAGCAAAAAATCCAAGAGCTGTACACATCACCAACTCCCAAGGAAAGCCATAAGGAAGATGGCCTGGCTTCATGTCTTCGGACAATGCTGCCACAACCCTGGGTGCTTCTTCCAGAACCACCCACTAGGATGGCTGAGAGGCAGCCCTTGGCTCCTCCATCACGCCAAGACAGCTTTGGCTCTTGCCACCACAACCACAGCCTGCCCAGGCAGGCCAACACAGGCTGTGGACACTCAGGTGTTTGGTCAGGAACTCCAACCTGCACCAGGCAACGGAGCAGACCACTGTGATCCCCTTCAGGGGCTGAGCGTATGGTGGGTGGTGGGCGTATGGCGGTGGGAGCCATGATCAAAGGCTCCCAGGAGCCTTTTTGTGCTCAACTGCCCATCAGGGGAGTCTTGTCCGCTTCCCTACCCAGTGCATCCTCATGTGCCACAGGTTTCGGTCCCTCCCACTCCAGCCAGAGAGAATTCCTCTCCATGCCACCCACCCCTTGATTTGGTTTAGGCCAGGCCAAGGCGGGGTTAGTAGGAAGATTCCATCCAGTCATAATAACATTCAGTTTGATGTCACTCAAATTCTAAAGCTGACTAAACTGTTCAAACAGCTTTTATGGCCTCTATTGGTCTTTGTGTCCCTTGCCTTTTGTTTGAGTGACTCAGTCCTTTCCCTGCCCTTGTGCTCTCCCTATTTCCTACCTTCCTTGCTTCCTTCCTCCCTTCCTGGGTTTTCCCCTTTTCTTCTTCCTTCTTTTCTACCTCCCTGCATCCCTCCAACTTTGCCTTCCTCCCTTCCAACTTTCTCTCTCCCTTCCCTCCCTTTTCTTTTCTTGCAAGTGTTTGGGGTGAAAGTCCATGGCAGGCCAGCCCCAAGCTAGGCAAGGTCACTGCCACTGAGCTACAACATCCCCAGACCTGCTGCCACTTCCTATGCAAGTAACTTGAATTATCTCTAAAGAGAAACTCTCACATTAGTCTACTTTCAAAGTAATTTCAGAAGAGTTGCTAACATGGGCATAAATCAGTTATGACAAGTCATTTTTGAAAAGCACGGCACAGCTAATGTTCCTCCAAAGAAGGAGTGGAAAACTTAATTGGTTTTCAGGTCAGCATTTCTAGACTAGTACAAACCCTCCTAATCCTGATCTCTCCTTAGTCCTATGATTTCTTTAAGTGTCCCCTTTGCTCCTGTTCATGGAGTCATGTGTACAGAAATTATACCTGGTTCTATTGAACTCTACTTAATTCTTTCTCACCTCTGTGCTCCTTTGGCCAAGTCACTCCTCAACACTTACTGTAACCCTTTCAATTTTTTTGTCAATTTTCATTTAAAAAACTCTTTCAAAAATTGAACCATTTCGCATGCAGACACAGTCTTCTTGATCTGCTATCAATCCCCCACTACTGACATTGTAAGTTATTGAAATGTACACTTCCGGACCGTTTTCAGATTTTTGATTCCTGTATATCTATCTGTCTATCTATTTACAAACATAACATGGTATTCTGAAAGAATCGTTCTGCTTTTGGAGCTCTACATTGTGTTTTCCAGAAGCAGGCCTATTACACAGAGATGAATCCATGTTACCTAGATTGAGTTCAAACCGGAATGTGCACTCTGATTCCCATTATATTGTTCTACCTACTGATGGACAGTTCAGTTATATCCAGACCTCACCACCTCCCCCATTGAGTAAAACCCTTGTGAAGAGACATGTAGATGCCTTTATGAACATATTGATAATTTTTCATGGCAGTGTTTTCCAAAAACCAGTTAGTAAAATCAATTGATTCCTTTGCAGCCTGAAATTACCTTCATTCCAGTTTACTGGTATAAGAACCGCAGTATATCAGCAACCATTCTCCAATAGTAGTTCAGGCAGAAGTCATTCTAGATAACAAGCAGTGCCGGATCCTCCATGTATTTTACACAGCCCATGACGGGGGACATCCGTCCATTCGTTTAGAACAACTGATGTTTTATGCTGGCAATTTAGGTTTATTTAAAGGAGTGATTAGAAAACAGGTGAGACAGACTGATTAGATTCAGTATGTATGTTGGCTTTGTTTTTCTAGGCCTGAAGTTTTCACATTTCAATTAATTGTAGGTTAAGTATCAGGCAGATTCTTCACTGGGCTTCAAATGTGATAAAGTTGCTTCTTATTTTTAAGAAGGCCGTTGCAATCCTGCATTTATTTTACACCTCAGTGCTTGTTTTACACACAAGCACACACACCCACACACCACACACATCAACACACACACAAACACATAATTAGAGCACATTTAACACTCAAATAAAGCTTTACCTACTGATTCATAACTAGGGTATTTTTTTTAATAAGTATTGTGTCTTGGTCTCTACTGGGGAAACATGGTTCAATGTGAGTTCTCTGGTTTGTTGTAGGGCAGTGAACGTTCACTTGTTGGCAATGATATAGAAATGGGGAGTAAGAGTTTAAAAGTTTTTACAGTAGGTAGGCAGAGTCAGAGTATGGAATCTAAGAATAAGAAATTGGGGAATTTTCTCTTTGTTTCTTCATTTCAACCTCCTAATAATTCATGTATATTTTCCAAAAGTCTCCCAGAAAACAAGGACTAGGTCAATCCACATATCAGTGAACCATAGCAGAATGCGACTCTGAATTTCATATAAACAGTCATAAAATCAAAAAGACAGGTGCTGGGGTTTTGGCTCAGCACTAGAGTGCTGGCTTCACACTTTCAAAGGTCCTGAGTTGGATCCCCAACACCATACGTGAAAGGAATGAATGAACCAATGCATGAGTGTATGATGAATGAATTAAAGGTATAAGGAGGAGGAGGAAGAGGAGGAGGAGGAGGAGAAATAGAAGAAGATGATGAGAAATTTGACAGAAGGGAAAAAGGGGAGGAGAGTGAGTTTAAAGTGTGGTTTCCAATTCCCAAACGTTAAATTACAGCAGACGGGATAGAGAGAGAAGATGGGAGGGCAGGAGAGGGGGGATAGTAGAGGCTAGAAAAGGTAGCAGAATACAACAGTTACTAACATGGCATTTTGTAAAAACGTGGATGTGTAAACAATGTGATTGTGCAATCTGTATATGGGGTCAAAATGGGAGTTCATAACTCACTTGAATCTAATGTAGGAAATATGGTATCTCAAGAGCTATGTAAGGTTTTAAGCAACCAATATAAAAAAGAGGTCTTCATTTTTCTTTGTAGTTGAGATCTCCTGTTTCCTTGACATGTTTAGTTGTGTTCTCTCCTTTAGTCCTCCCATGCTCTAGTTATTCTGATATGGAAAAACTAGCTGAAATGCCCAACCAGTCTCTAAATCAGTGACACTTTTTCATTAAGCCTAAAGTCACTTTACAATTGCTACAGTCATACTAAATACACTTCTTTGTTTGGAGTTTAAAAGATATTTCCACCAGCTAGATTACAAGGACCTAGAACTCCCATTCTTGTTTATGTAAGAGTGGCTTCATCAGATTAAATGCCGTTCTCTGGAATAACATAAAATAGGAATAATTTACTCATAAGATTCTTACGTCAACCATCTTTATTTACAAAATACTATCTTAAGAATTATTGTTTCATTGAGCTTCAATTGGAGCCAAAGTATAGTCAATTACTGAACTAAAAGCAGTTACTTAACAACTAAAAATGAGAGATAAGTCAAATTACATTTGAAGAGAGAGCAACAGCATGAGGTTTCTTGTTTGGTTCTGGATGTTGAGTAACAGGCTCATTTGCAGGTGGAAGGAACCCTTCAGGCAACTCACTTGTACTTTCAGAATGGGGGTGAAGAGGGCTGAATTCCAGCTCTTGGGGGAAGATTTTGTGAGGAAAACCCCCTCCCTGCATAGACACTTCGCATTGGAAATGGAGTGGGTGGCGGGTCAGGTGGAAAATAATCTCCAGGTTCCCAGACAAGTTTCCTGGGAGAGGTGGAGGAAAAAAAAGGTCCTCTTCTCATGAACTGACTCCTTGGGTCAACTGGAAACAAGGCACCTCTGACTGGAGGGAAAGGTGCCAACACAGAGCCAGAGCCAGTTGCTTGGTTTTCAGCATGGAGAGGTGAATCAGGCACATCAGAGTCCAAAGGAGGCATATTAGGAATTCTGTGTTCTGCTGGTCCCGATGCTCTACCACAATTTGAGTAAAACCTATCTTGCCTTTGTAGAGGAAGACGTGCATCAGAAGAATATGGTTGGCCTGGCGGAGGGATCATCAGCCTGCTGGCCTGTTCCCCTGGAGGAGAGAGGGGCCCAGCCTGAGAAGGTGCTCTCTGAAAATCAGTGAACTTATGACAGCTGGATTCTCTTCCTTTACTGCTAGTCGCATGGTCCAGAGGATTCTCCAGGGCCCCTTGACCCTCTTCCTCCTCCCACTGGAGTGAAAGGTGAGAGTGTGAGTGGACCACTCTTTTCAAAATGAGGAGGTCTCCTTTCAGATGAAGGGTGACCTATTGGTGAGGGCCCATTTGGAGAAGGCTTTCTGCCCATTGCTGAGTTGGAAACATCCAGTGCATCATAGGGATCTTTTTCTACAAGTTCAAATCTAAGCTCCTTCTCAGTTAATTTCTGTCTGTTGCGTGCATTTTGTTTCCTGAAATAACTGAGGTTTCTTTCAGCAATCCGAGCTGCCAACTCACTAGCATCTGCTTCTTTCTCGGAGGAAGTAATCTTCCCCAGACAGGAACGAATGGTACTCTGCAATTGTTCTTCAAGATATTGGGCTCTCTTTCTGTAGGTCTCCAGCTCTTTTATTGTATGGCTCATCTTTTCTTCGACTTTGGAAAGTTTCTCCTTTTGCTCCACACGGCAGTTTTCCTCCACTCTTAATTTCCTGTGCAGTTTCATCATATTTTCTTGACAGCGTTCCATCATGACTTTAAAGTTCTTCTGTAGGGTCTCATTCTCACTTTGCAGCTGTGCATTTTCGGACTGCAAGGATGGCTCTTCAGTCTGCAGACTTTTAAGGTGTTCTGTAAGGTCTTCCGTGGTTTTCTCCACTTCAGATGAGAAAGTACATTTTTGATTTCTTCCTCCTTCCAAGATTTCTAAGGAGGCCTTTAGCTTATCACCATAAACCAGGTTCCTCAAAGCTCCTTTGGACTCATCCTCCAAGTGAGCACCAATTTCGGTTTCACTCGTCTTTCCCAGTTCCAGGTGACCACCATCCCTTTGGGCTCCCAGGCTTGGAGAAGATCTATCCTTCATCTTCAGCAAGCATTCACTCAGAGACTCCATGTGATTTTCTGTGTCCCTTAGAACTTGTTCTCCAGCTACTTTAGAGTCCTCTAATATGATTTTTGCTTTATATTGGACACCTCCTTGTTGCCTCTGTGCTTCAGCTTCTCCTTGTATTGTTGGTCTCTGCGTTGGCGGAAGTAGGGATCCTTCATTCAAAACCTCTTTGATTGCCAGCTTCAGTTCTTCCTCATTCACTTGAAAGAGTCTCCAGTTTGTTTTAGCTTCAGCTATTTGTGATCTGAGGGATTCAGATTCACCTTGGAGGGACTGTATCCTTCTTGATAGATGCGCCATCGTTTCATCCTGTTGACCATGTTGAGCCTTCTGTGCTTTGAGCTCTTCTTCTAGAAAGAGCATTTCAACGCCATGGCTGGATTCGGGCCTATGCAGCTTTTCGTCGGTTGCCTCCAGCTGTTGTGCTTCTCTTGAACCCTTCTCAAACCTGCAATCCTTTAAAGATGATTCTAAGCCTTCATGTTCTTTTTCAACAAGGCTCACTTTTTCAAGAAGTCCACATTTTGCCTCAATAAGTCCAGCAAGATTTAGAGCCAGCCTTTTTTCTCTTCCCACGTAAAGCCTGCTACGAACCGACTGAAAACCTCTCCAGAAAAGTGAGAGAACAGCAAAAAATCCAAGAGCTGTACACATCACCAACTCCCAAGGAAAGCCATAAGGAAGATGGCCTGGCTTCATGTCTTCGGACAATGCTGCCACAACCCTGGGTGCTTCTTCAAGAACCACCCACTAGGATGGCTGAGAGGCAGCCCTTGGCTCCTCCATCACGCCAAGACAGCTTTGGCTCTTGCCACCACAACCACAGCCTGACCAGGCAGGCCAACACAGGCTGTGGACACTCAGGTGTTTGGTCAGGAACTCCAACCTGCACCAGGCAACGGAGCAGACCACTGTGATCCCCTTCAGGGGCTGAGCGTATGGTGGGTGGTGGGCGCATGGCGGTGGGAGCCATGATCAAAGGCTCCCAGGAGCCTTGTTGTGCTCAACTGCCCATCAGGGGAGTCTTGTCCGCTTCCCTACCCAGTGCATCCTCATGTGCCACAGGTTTCGGTCCCTCCCACTCCAGCCAGAGAGAATTCCTCTCCATGCCACCCACCCCTTGATTTGGTTTAGGCCAGGCCAAGGCGGGGTTAGTAGGAAGATTCCATCCAGTCATAATAACATTCAGTTTGATGTCACTCAAATTCTAAAGCTGACTAAACTGTTCAAACAGCTTTTATGGCCTCTATTGGTCTTTGTGTCCCTTGCCTTTTGTTTGAGTGACTCAGTCCTTTCCCTGCCCTTGTGCTCTCCCTATTTCCTACCTTCCTTGCTTCCTTCCTCCCTTCCTGGGTTTTCCCCTTTTCTTCTTCCTTCTTTTCTACCTCCCTGCATCCCTCCAACTTTGCCTTCCTCCCTTCCATCTTTCTCTCTCCCTTCCCTCCCTTTTCTTTTCTTGCAAGTGTTTGGGGTGAAAGTCCATGGCAGGCCAGCCCCAAGCTAGGCAAGGTCACTGCCACTGAGCTACAACATCCCCAGACCGGCTGCCACTTCCTATGCAAGTAACTTGAATTATCTCTAAAGAGAAACTCTCACATTAGTCTACTTTCAAAGTAATTTCAGAAGAGTTGCTAACATGGGCATAAATCAGTTATGACAAGTCATTTTTGAAAAGCACGGCACAGCTAATGTTCCTCCAAAGAAGGAGTGGAAAACTTAATTGGTTTTCAGGTCAGCATTTCTAGACTAGTACAAACCCTCCTAATCCTGATCTCTCCTTAGTCCTATGATTTCTTTAAGTGTCCCCTTTGCTCCTGTTCATGGAGTCATGTGTACAGAAATTATACCTGGTTCTATTGAACTCTACTTAATTCTTTCTCACCTCTGTGCTCCTTTGGCCAAGTCACTCCTCAACACTTACTGTAACCCTTTCAATTTTTTTGTCCATTTTCATTTAAAAAACTCTTTCAAAAATTGAACCATTTCGCATGCAGACACAGTCTTCTTGATCTGCTATCAATCCCCCACTACTGACATTGTAAGTTATTGAAATGTACACTTCCGGACCGTTTTCAGATTTTTGAATCCTGTATATCTATCTGTCTATCTATTTACAAACATAACATGGTATTCTGAAAGAATCGTTCTGCTTTTGGAGCTCTACATTGTGTTTTCCAGAAGCAGGCCTATTACACAGAGATGAATCCATGTTACCTAGATTGAGTTCAAACCGGAATGTGCACTCTGATTCCCATTATATTGTTCTACCTACTGATGGACAGTTCAGTTATATCCAGACCTCACCACCTCCCCCATTGAGTAAAACCCTTGTGAAGAGACATGTAGATGCCTTTATGAACATATTGATAATTTTTCATGGCAGTGTTTTCCAAAAACCAGTTAGTAAAATCAATTGATTCCTTTGCAGCCTGAAATTACCTTCATTCCAGTTTACTGGTATAAGAACCGCAGTATATCAGCAACCATTCTCCAATAGTAGTTCAGGCAGAAGTCATTCTAGATAACAAGCAGTGCCGGATCCTCCATGTATTTTACACAGCCCATGACGGGGGACATCCGTCCATTCGTTTAGAACAACTGATGTTTTATGCTGGCAATTTAGGTTTATTTAAAGGAGTGATTAGAAAACAGGTGAGACAGACTGATTAGATTCAGTATGTATGTTGGCTTTGTTTTTCTAGGCCTGAAGTTTTCACATTTCAATTAATTGTAGGTTAAGTATCAGGCAGATTCTTCACTGGGCTTCAAATGTGATAAAGTTGCTTCTTATTTTTAAGAAGGCCGTTGCAATCCTGCATTTATTTTACACCTCAGTGCTTGTTTTACACACAAGCACACACACCCACACACCACACAAATCAACACACACACAAACACATAATTAGAGCACATTTAACACTCAAATAAAGCTTTACCTACTGATTCATAACTAGGGTATTTTTTTTAATAAGTATTGTGTCTTGGTCTCTACTGGGGAAACATGGTTCAATGTGAGTTCTCTGGTTTGTTGTAGGGCAGTGAACGTTCACTTGTTGGCAATGATATAGAAATGGGGAGTAAGAGTTTAAAAGTTTTTACAGTAGGTAGGCAGAGTCAGAGTATGGAATCTAAGAATAAGAAATTGGGGAATTTCCTCTTTGTTTCTTCATTTCAACCTCCTAATAATTCATGTATATTTTCCAAAAGTCTCCCAGAAAACAAGGACTAGGTCAATCCACATATCAGTGAACCATAGCAGAATGCGACTCTGAATTTCATATAAACAGTCATAAAATCAAAAAGACAGGTGCTGGGGTTTTGGCTCAGCACTAGAGTGCTGGCTTCACACTTTCAAAGGTCCTGAGTTGGATCCCCAACACCATACATGAAAGGAATGAATGAACCAATGCATGAGTGTATGATGAATGAATTAAAGGTATAAGGAGGAGGAGGAAGAGGAGGAGGAGGAGGAGAAATAGAAGAAGATGATGAGAAATTTGACAGGAGGGAAAAAGGGGAGGAGAGTGAGTTTAAAGTGTGGTTTCCAATTCCCAAACGTTAAATTACAGCAGACGGGATAGAGAGAGAAGATGGGAGGGCAGGAGAGGGGGGATAGTAGAGGCTAGAAAAGGTAGCAGAATACAACAGTTACTAACATGGCATTTTGTAAAAACGTGGATGTGTAAACAATGTGATTGTGCAATCTGTATATGGGGTCAAAATGGGAGTTCATAACTCACTTGAATCTAATGTAGGAAATATGGTATCTCAAGAGCTATGTAAGGTTTTAAGCAACCAATATAAAAAAGAGGTCTTCATTTTTCTTTGTAGTTGAGATCTCCTGTTTCCTTGACATGTTTAGTTGTGTTCTCTCCTTTAGTCCTCCCATGCTCTAGTTATTCTGATATGGAAAAACTAGCTGAAATGCCCAACCAGTCTCTAAATCAGTGACACTTTTTCATTAAGCCTAAAGTCACTTTACAATTGCTACAGTCATACTAAATACACTTCTTTGTTTGGAGTTTAAAAGATATTTCCACCAGCTAGATTACAAGGACCTAGAACTCCCATTCTTGTTTATGTAAGAGTGGCTTCATCAGATTAAATGCCGTTCTCTGGAATAACATAAAATAGGAATAATTTACTCATAAGATTCTTACGTAAACCATCTTTATTTACAAAATACTATCTTAAGAATTATTGTTTCATTGAGCTTCAATTGGAGCCAAAGTATAGTCAATTACTGAACTAAAAGCAGTTACTTAAAAACTAAAAATGAGAGATAAGTCAAATTACATTTGAAGAGAGAGCAACAGCATGAGGTTTCTTGTTTGGTTCTGGATGTTGAGTAACAGGCTCATTTGCAGGTGGAAGGAACCCTTCAGGCAACTCACTTGTACTTTCAGAATGGGGGTGAAGAGGGCTGAATTCCAGCTCTTGGGGGAAGATTTTGTGAGGAAAACCCCCTCGCTGCATAGACACTTCGCATTGGAAATGGAGTGGGTGGCGGGTCAGGTGGAAAATAACCTCCAGGTTCCCAGACAAGTTTCCTGGGAGAGGTGGAGGAAAAAAAAGGTCCTCTTCTCATGAACTGACTCCTTGGGTCAACTGGAAACAAGTCACCTCTGACTGGAGGGAAAGGTGCCAACACAGAGCCAGAGCCAGTTGCTTGGTTTTCAGCATGGAGAGGTGAATCAGGCACATCAGAGTCCAAAGGAGGCATATTAGGAATTCTGTGTTCTGCTGGTCCCGATGCTCTACCACAATTTGAGTAAAACCTATCTTGCCTTTGTAGAGGAAGACGTGCATCAGAAGAATATGGTTGGCCTGGCGGAGGGATCATCAGCCTGCTGGCCTGTTCCCCTGGAGGAGAGAGGGGCCCAGCCTGAGAAGGTGCTCTCTGAAAATCAGTGAACTTATGACAGCTGGATTCTCTTGCTTTACTGCTAGTCGCATGGTCCAGAGGATTCTCCAGGGCCCCTTGACCCTCTTCCTCCTCCCACTGGAGTGAAAGGTGAGAGTGTGAGTGGACCACTCTTTTCAAAATGAGGAGGTCTCCTTTCAGATGAAGGGTGACCTATTGGTGAGGGCCCATTTGGAGAAGGCTTTCTGCCCATTGCTGAGTTGGAAACATCCAGTGCATCATAGGGATCTTTTTCTACAAGTTCAAATCTAAGATCCTTCTCAGTTAATTTCTGTCTGTTGCGTGCATTTTGTTTCCTGAAATAACTGAGGTTTCTTTCAGCAATCCGAGCTGCCAACTCACTAGCATCTGCTTCTTTCTCGGAGGAAGTAATCTTCCCCAGACAGGAACGAATGGTACTCTGCAATTGTTCTTCAAGATATTGGGCTCTCTTTCTGTAGGTCTCCAGCTCTTTTATTGTATGGCTCATCTTTTCTTCGACTTTGGAAAGTTTCTCCTTTTGCTCCACACGGCAGTTTTCCTCCACTCTTAATTTCCTGTGCAGTTTCATCATATTTTCTTGATAGCGTTCCATCATGACTTTAAAGTTCTGCTGTAGGGTCTCATTCTCACTTTGCAGCTGTGCATTTTCGGACTGCAAGGATGCCTGTTCAGTCTGCAGACTTTTAAGGTGTTCTGTAAGGTCTTCCGTGGTTTTCTCCACTTCAGATGAGAAAGTACATTTTTGATTTCTTCCTCCTTCCAAGATTTCTAAGGAGGCTTTTAGCTTATCACCATAAACCAGGTTCCTCAAAGCTCCTTTGGACTCATCCTCCAAGTGAGCACCAATTTCGGGTTCACTCGTCTTTCCCAGTTCCAGGTGACCACCATCCCTTTGGGCTGCCAGGCTTGGAGAAGATGTATCCTTCATCTTCAGCAAGCATTCACTCAGAGACTCCATGTGATTTTCTGTGTCCCTTAGAACTTGTTCTCCAGCTACTTTAGAATCCTCTAATATGATTTTTGCTTTATATTGGACACCTCCTTGTTGCCTCTGTGCTTCAGCTTCTCCTTGTATTGTTGGTCTCTGCGTTGGCGGAAGTAGGGATCCTTCATTCAAAACCTCTTTGATTGCCAGCTTCAGTTCTTCCTCATTCACTTGAAAGAGTCTCCAGTTTGTTTTAGCTTCAGCTATTTGTGATCTGAGGGATTCAGATTCACCTTGGAGGGACTGTATCCTTCTTGATAGATGCGCCATCGTTTCATCCTGTTGACCATGTTGAGCCTTCTGTGCTTTGAGCTCTTCTTCTAGAAAGAGCATTTCAACGCCATGGCTGGATTCGGGCCTATGCAGCTTTTCGTCGGTTGCCTCCAGCTGTTGTGCTTCTCTTGAACCCTTCTCAAACCTGCAATCCTTTAAAGATGATTCTAAGCCTTCATGTTCTTTTTCAACAAGGCTCACTTTTTCAAGAAGTCCACATTTTGCCTCAATAAGTCCAGCAAGATTTAGAGCCAGCCTTTTTTCTCTTCCCACGTAAAGCCTGCTACGAACCGACTGAAAACCTCTCCAGAAAAGTGAGAGAACAGCAAAAAATCCAAGAGCTGTACACATCACCAACTCCCAAGGAAAGCCATAAGGAAGATGGCCTGGCTTCATGTCTTCGGACAATGCTGCCACAACCCTGGGTGCTTCTTCCAGAACCACCCACTAGGATGGCTGAGAGGCAGCCCTTGGCTCCTCCATCACGCCAAGACAGCTTTGGCTCTTGCCACCACAACCACAGCCTGCCCAGGCAGGCCAACACAGGCTGTGGACACTCAGGTGTTTGGTCAGGAACTCCAACCTGCACCAGGCAACGGAGCAGACCACTGTGATCCCCTTCAGGGGCTGAGCGTATGGTGGGTGGTGGGCGTATGGCGGTGGGAGCCATGATCAAAGGCTCCCAGGAGCCTTGTTGTGCTCAACTGCCCATCAGGGGAGTCTTGTCCGCTTCCCTACCCAGTGCATCCTCATGTGCCACAGGTTTCGGTCCCTCCCACTCCAGCCAGAGAGAATTCCTCTCCATGCCACCCACCCCTTGATTTGGTTTAGACCAGGCCAAGGCGGGGTTAGTAGGAAGATTCCATCCAGTCATAATAACATTCAGTTTGATGTCACTCAAATTCTAAAGCTGACTAAACTGTTCAAACAGCTTTTATGGCCTCTATTGGTCTTTGTGTCCCTTGCCTTTTGTTTGAGTGACTCAGTCCTTTCCCTGCCCTTGTGCTCTCCCTATTTCCTACCTTCCTTGTTTCCTTCCTCCCTTCCTGGGTTTTCCCCTTTTCTTCTTCCTTCTTTTCTACCTCCCTGCATCCCTCCAACTTTGCCTTCCTCCCTTCCAACTTTCTCTCTCCCTTCCCTCCCTTTTCTTTTCTTGCAAGTGTTTGGGGTGAAAGTCCATGGCAGGCCAGCCCCAAGCTAGGCAAGGTCACTGCCACTGAGCTACAACATCCCCAGACCTGCTGCCACTTCCTATGCAAGTAACTTGAATTATCTCTAAAGAGAAACTCTCACATTAGTCTACTTTCAAAGTAATTTCAGAAGAGTTGCTAACATGGGCATAAATCAGTTATGACAAGTCATTTTTGAAAAGCACGGCACAGCTAATGTTCCTCCAAAGAAGGAGTGGAAAACTTAATTGGTTTTCAGGTCAGCATTTCTAGACTAGTACAAACCCTCCTAATCCTGATCTCTCCTTAGTACTATGATTTCTTTAAGTGTCCCCTTTGCTCCTGTTCATGGAGTCATGTGTACAGAAATTATACCTGGTTCTATTGAACTCTACTTAATTCTTTCTCACCTCTGTGCTCCTTTGGCCAAGTCACTCCTCAACACTTACTGTAACCCTTTCAATTTTTTTGTCCATTTTCATTTAAAAAACTCTTTCAAAAATTGAACCATTTCGCATGCAGACACAGTCTTCTTGATCTGCTATCAATCCCCCACTACTGACATTGTAAGTTATTGAAATGTACACTTCCGGACCGTTTTCAGATTTTTGAATCCTGTATATCTATCTGTCTATCTATTTACAAACATAACATGGTATTCTGAAAGAATCGTTCTGCTTTTGGAGCTCTACATTGTGTTTTCCAGAAGCAGGCCTATTACACAGAGATGAATCCATGTTACCTAGATTGAGTTCAAACCGGAATGTGCACTCTGATTCCCATTATATTGTTCTACCTACTGATGGACAGTTCAGTTATATCCAGACCTCACCACCTCCCCCATTGAGTAAAACCCTTGTGAAGAGACATGTAGATGCCTTTATGAACATATTGATAATTTTTCATGGCAGTGTTTTCCAAAAACCAGTTAGTAAAATCAATTGATTCCTTTGCAGCCTGAAATGACCTTCATTCCAGTTTACTGGTATAAGAACCGCAGTATATCAGCAACCATTCTCCAATAGTAGTTCAGGCAGAAGTCATTCTAGATAACAAGCAGTGCCGGATCCTCCATGTATTTTACACAGCCCATGACGGGGGACATCCGTCCATTCGTTTAGAACAACTGATGTTTTATGCTGGCAATTTAGGTTTATTTAAAGGAGTGATTAGAAAACATGTGAGACAGACTGATTAGATTCAGTATGTATGTTGGCTTTGTTTTTCTAGGCCTGAAGTTTTCACATTTCAATTAATTGTAGGTTAAGTATCAGGCAGATTCTTCACTGGGCTTCAAATGTGATAAAGTTGCTTCTTATTTTTAAGAAGGCCGTTGCAATCCTGCATTTATTTTACACCTCAGTGCTTGTTTTACACACAAGCACACACACCCACACACCACACACATCAACACACACACAAACACATAATTAGAGCACATTTAACACTCAAATAAAGCTTTACCTACTGATTCATAACTAGGGTATTTTTTTTTAATAAGTATTGTGTCTTGGTCTCTACTGGGGAAACATGGTTCAATGTGAGTTCTCTGGTTTGTTGTAGGGCAGTGAACGTTCACTTGTTGGCAATGATATAGAAATGGGGAGTAAGAGTTTAAAAGTTTTTACAGTAGGTAGGCAGAGTCAGAGTATGGAATCTAAGAATAAGAAATTGGGGAATTTTCTCTTTGTTTCTTCATTTCAACCTCCTAATAATTCATGTATATTTTCCAAAAGTCTCCCAGAAAACAAGGACTAGGTCAATCCACATATCAGTGAACCATAGCAGAATGCGACTCTGTATTTCATATAAACAGTCATAAAATCATAAAGACAGGTGCTGGGGTTTTGGCTCAGCACTAGAGTGCTGGCTTCACACTTTCAAAGGTCCTGAGTTGGATCCCAAACACCATACGTGAAAGGAATGAATGAACCAATGCATGAGTGTATGATGAATGAATTAAAGGTATAAGGAGGAGGAGGAAGAGGAGGAGGAGGAGGAGAAATAGAAGAAGATGATGAGAAATTTGACAGAAGGGAAAAAGGGGAGGAGAGTGAGTTTAAAGTGTGGTTTCCAATTCCCAAACGTTAAATTACAGCAGACGGGATAGAGAGAGAAGATGGGAGGGCAGGAGAGGGGGGATAGTAGAGGCTAGAAAAGGTAGCAGAATACAACAGTTACTAACATGGCATTTTGTAAAAACGTGGATGTGTAAACAATGTGATTGTGCAATCTGTATATGGGGTCAAAATGGGAGTTCATAACTCACTTGAATCTAATGTAGGAAATATGGTATCTCAAGAGCTATGTAAGGTTTTAAGCAACCAATATAAAAAAGAGGTCTTCATTTTTCTTTGTAGTTGAGATCTCCTGTTTCCTTGACATGTTTAGTTGTGTTCTCTCCTTTAGTCCTCCCATGCTCTAGTTATTCTGATATGGAAAAACTAGCTGAAATGCCCAACCAGTCTCTAAATCAGTGACACTTTTTCATTAAGCCTAAAGTCACTTTACAATTGCTACAGTCATACTAAATACACTTCTTTGTTTGGAGTTTAAAAGATATTTCCACCAGCTAGATTACAAGGACCTAGAACTCCCATTCTTGTTTATGTAAGAGTGGCTTCATCAGATTAAATGCCGTTCTCTGGAATAACATAAAATAGGAATAATTTACTCATAAGATTCTTACGTAAACCATCTTTATTTACAAAATACTATCTTAAGAATTATTGTTTCATTGAGCTTCAATTGGAGCCAAAGTATAGTCAATTACTGAACTAAAAGCAGTTACTTAAAAACTAAAAATGAGAGATAAGTCAAATTACATTTGAAGAGAGAGCAACAGCATGAGGTTTCTTGTTTGGTTCTGGATGTTGAGTAACAGGCTCATTTGCAGGTGGAACGAACCCTTCAGGCAACTCACTTGTACTTTCAGAATGGGGGTGAAGAGGGCTGAATTCCAGCTCTTGGGGGAAGATTTTGTGAGGAAAACCCCCTCCCTGCATAGACACTTCGCATTGGAAATGGAGTGGGTGGCGGGTCAGGTGGAAAATAATCTCCAGGTTCCCAGACAAGTTTCCTGGGAGAGGTGGAGGAAAAAAAAGGTCCTCTTCTCATGAACTGACTCCTTGGGTCACCTGGAAACAAGGCACCTCTGACTGGAGGGAAAGGTGCCAACACAGAGCCAGAGCCAGTTGCTTGGTTTTCAGCATGGAGAGGTGAATCAGGCACATCAGAGTCCAAAGGAGGCATATTAGGAATTCTGTGTTCTGCTGGTCCCGATGCTCTACCACAATTTGAGTAAAACCTATCTTGCCTTTGTAGAGGAAGACGTGCATCAGAAGAATATGGTTGGCCTGGCGGAGGGATCATCAGCCTGCTGGCCTGTTCCCCTGGAGGAGAGAGGGGCCCAGCCTGAGAAGGTGCTCTCTGAAAATCAGTGAACTTATGACAGCTGGATTCTCTTCCTTTACTGCTAGTCGCATGGTCCAGAGGATTCTCCAGGGCCCCTTGACCCTCTTCCTCCTCCCACTGGAGTGAAAGGTGAGAGTGTGAGTGGACCACTCTTTTCAAAATGAGGAGGTCTCCTTTCAGATGAAGGGTGACCTATTGGTGAGGGCCCATTTGGAGAAGGCTTTCTGCCCATTGCTGAGTTGGAAACATCCAGTGCATCATAGGGATCTTTTTCTACAAGTTCAAATCTAAGCTCCTTCTCAGTTAATTTCTGTCTGTTGCGTGCATTTTGTTTCCTGAAATAACTGAGGTTTCTTTCAGCAATCCGAGCTGCCAACTCACTAGCATCTGCTTCTTTCTCGGAGGAAGTAATCTTCCCCAGACAGGAACGAATGGTACTCTGCAATTGTTCTTCAAGATATTGGGCTCTCTTTCTGTAGGTCTCCAGCTCTTTTATTGTATGGCTCATCTTTTCTTCGACTTTGGAAAGTTTCTCCTTTTGCTCCACACGCCAGTTTTCCTCCACTCTTAATTTCCTGTGCAGTTTCATCATATTTTCTTGACAGCGTTCCATCATGACTTTAAAGTTCTTCTGTAGGGTCTCATTCTCACTTTGCAGCTGTGCATTTTCGGACTGCAAGGATGCCTGTTCAGTCTGCAGACTTTTAAGGTGTTCTGTAAGGTCTTCCGTGGTTTTCTCCACTTCAGATGAGAAAGTACATTTTTGATTTCTTCCTCCTTCCAAGATTTCTAAGGAGGCCTTTAGCTTATCACCATAAACCAGGTTCCTCAAAGCTCCTTTGGACTCATCCTCCAAGTGAGCACCAATTTCGGGTTCACTCGTCTTTCCCAGTTCCAGGTGACCACCATCCCTTTGGGCTCCCAGGCTTGGAGAAGATCTATCCGTCATCTTCAGCAAGCATTCACTCAGAGACTCCATGTGATTTTCTGTGTCCCTTAGAACTTGTTCTCCAGCTACTTTAGAGTCCTCTAATATGATTTTTGCTTTATATTGGACACCTCCTTGTTGCCTCTGTGCTTCAGCTTCTCCTTGTATTGTTGGTCTCTGCGTTGGCGGAAGTAGGGATCCTTCATTCAAAACCTCTTTGATTGCCAGCTTCAGTTCTTCCTCATTCACTTGAAAGAGTCTCCAGTTTGTTTTAGCTTCAGCTATTTGTGATCTGAGGGATTCAGATTCACCTTGGAGGGACTGTATCCTTCTTGATAGATGCGCCATCGTTTCATCCTGTTGACCATGTTGAGCCTTCTGTGCTTTGAGCTCTTCTTCTAGAAAGAGCATTTCAACGCCATGGCTGGATTCGGGCCTATGCAGCTTTTCGTCGGTTGCCTCCAGCTGTTGTGCTTCTCTTGAACCCTTCTCAAACCTGCAATCCTTTAAAGATGATTCTAAGCCTTCATGTTCTTTTTCAACAAGGCTCACTTTTTCAAGAAGTCCACATTTTGCCTCAATAAGTCCAGCAAGATTTAGAGCCAGCCTTTTTTCTCTTCCCACGTAAAGCCTGCTACGAACCGACTGAAAACCTCTCCAGAAAAGTGAGAGAACAGCAAAAAATCCAAGAGCTGTACACATCACCAAGTCCCAAGGAAAGCCATAAGGAAGATGGCCTGGCTTCATGTCTTCGGACAATGCTGCCACAACCCTGGGTGCTTCTTCCAGAACCACCCACTAGGATGGCTGAGAGGCAGCCCTTGGCTCCTCCATCACGCCAAGACAGCTTTGGCTCTTGCCACCACAACCACAGCCTGCCCAGGCAGGCCAACACAGGCTGTGGACACTCAGGTGTTTGGTCAGGAACTCCAACCTGCACCAGGCAACGGAGCAGACCACTGTGATCCCCTTCAGGGGCTGAGCGTATGGTGGGTGGTGGGCGTATGGCGGTGGGAGCCACGATCAAAGGCTCCCAGGAGCCTTGTTGTGCTCAACTGCCCATCAGGGGAGTCTTGTCCGCTTCCCTACCCAGTGCATCCTCATGTGCCACAGGTTTCGGTCCCTCCCACTCCAGCCAGAGAGAATTCCTCTCCATGCCACCCACCCCTTGATTTGGTTTAGGCCAGGCCAAGGCGGGGTTAGTAGGAAGATTCCATCCAGTCATAATAACATTCAGTTTGATGTCACTCAAATTCTAAAGCTGACTAAACTGTTTAAACAGCTTTTATGGCCTCTATTGGTCTTTGTGTCCCTTGCCTTTTGTTTGAGTGACTCAGTCCTTTCCCTGCCCTTGTGCTCTCCCTATTTCCTACCTTCCTTGCTTCCTTCCTCCCTTCCTGGGTTTTCCCCTTTTCTTCTTCCTTCTTTTCTACCTCCCTGCATCCCTCCAACTTTGCCTTCCTCCCTTCCAACTTTCTCTCTCCCTTCCCTCCCTTTTCTTTTCTTGCAAGTGTTTGGGGTGAAAGTCCATGGCAGGCCAGCCCCAAGCTAGGCAAGGTCACTGCCACTGAGCTACAACATCCCCAGACCTGCTGCCACTTCCTATGCAAGTAACTTGAATTATCTCTAAAGAGAAACTCTCACATTAGTCTACTTTCAAAGTAATTTCAGAAGAGTTGCTAACATGGGCATAAATCAGTTATGACAAGTCATTTTTGAAAAGCACGGCACAGCTAATGTTCCTCCAGAGAAGGAGTGGAAAACTTAATTGGTTTTCAGGTCAGCATTTCTAGACTAGTACAAACCCTCCTAATCCTGATCTCTCCTTAGTCCTATGATTTCTTTAAGTGTCCCCTTTGCTCCTGTTCATGGAGTCATGTGTACAGAAATTATACCTGGTTCTATTGAACTCTACTTAATTCTTTCTCACCTCTGTGCTCCTTTGGCCAAGTCACTCCTCAACACTTACTGTAACCCTTTCAATTTTTTTGTCCATTTTCATTTAAAAAACTCTTTCAAAAATTGAACCATTTCGCATGCAGACACAGTCTTCTTGATCTGCTATCAATCCCCCACTACTGACATTGTAAGTTATTGAAATGTACACTTCCGGACCGTTTTCAGATTTTTGAATCCTGTATATCTATCTGTCTATCTATTTACAAACATAACATGGTATTCTGAAAGAATCGTTCTGCTTTTGGAGCTCTACATTGTGTTTTCCAGAAGCAGGCCTATTACACAGAGATGAATCCATGTTACCTAGATTGAGTTCAAACCGGAATGTGCACTCTGATTCCCATTATATTGTTCTACCTACTGATGGACAGTTCAGTTATATCCAGACCTCACCACCTCCCCCATTGAGTAAAACCCTTGTGAAGAGACATGTAGATGCCTTTATGAACATATTGATAATTTTTCATGGCAGTGTTTTCCAAAAACCAGTTAGTAAAATCAATTGATTCCTTTGCAGCCTGAAATTACCTTCATTCCAGTTTACTGGTATAAGAACCGCAGTATATCAGCAACCATTCTCCAATAGTAGTTCAGGCAGAAGTCATTCTAGATAACAAGCAGTGCCGGATCCTCCATGTATTTTACACAGCCCATGACGGGGGACATCCGTCCATTCGTTTAGAACAACTGATGTTTTATGCTGGCAATTTAGGTTTATTTAAAGGAGTGATTAGAAAACAGGTGAGACAGACTGATTAGATTCAGTATGTATGTTGGCTTTGTTTTTCTAGGCCTGAAGTTTTCACATTTCAATTAATTGTAGGTTAAGTATCAGGCAGATTCTTCACTGGGCTTCAAATGTGATAAAGTTGCTTCTTATTTTTAAGAAGGCCGTTGCAATCCTGCATTTATTTTACACCTCAGTGCTTGTTTTACACACAAGCACACACACCCACACACCACACACATCAACACACACACAAACACATAATTAGAGCACATTTAACACTCAAATAAAGCTTTACCTACTGATTCATAACTAGGGTATTTTTTTTTAATAAGTATTGTGTCTTGGTCTCTACTGGGGAAACATGGTTCAATGTGAGTTCTCTGGTTTGTTGTAGGGCAGTGAACGTTCACTTGTTGGCAATGATATAGAAATGGGGAGTAAGAGTTTAAAAGTTTTTACAGTAGGTAGGCAGAGTCAGAGTATGGAATCTAAGAATAAGAAATTGGGGAATTTCCTCTTTGTTTCTTCATTTCAACCTCCTAATAATTCATGTATATTTTCCAAAAGTCTCCCAGAAAACAAGGACTAGGTCAATCCACATATCAGTGAACCATAGCAGAATGCGACTCTGAATTTCATATAAACAGTCATAAAATCAAAAAGACAGGTGCTGGGGTTTTGGCTCAGCACTAGAGTGCTGGCTTCACACTTTCAAAGGTCCTGAGTTGGATCCCCAACACCATACGTGAAATTAATGAATGAACCAATGCATGAGTGTATGATGAATGAATTAAAGGTATAAGGAGGAGGAGGAAGAGGAGGAGGAGGAGGAGAAATAGAAGAAGATGATGAGAAATTTGACAGAAGGGAAAAAGGGGAGGAGAGTGAGTTTAAAGTGTGGTTTCCAATTCCCAAACGTTAAATTACAGCAGACGGGATAGAGAGAGAAGATGGGAGGGCAGGAGAGGGGGGATAGTAGAGGCTAGAAAAGGTAGCAGAATACAACAGTTACTAACATGGCATTTTGTAAAAACGTGGATGTGTAAACAATGTGATTGTGCAATCTGTATATGGGGTCAAAATGGGAGTTCATAACTCACTTGAATCTAATGTAGGAAATATGGTATCTCAAGAGCTATGTAAGGTTTTAAGCAACCAATATAAAAAAGAGGTCTTCATTTTTCTTTGTAGTTGAGATCTCCTGTTTCCTTGACATGTTTAGTTGTGTTCTCTCCTTTAGTCCTCCCATGCTCTAGTTATTCTGATATGGAAAAACTAGCTGAAATGCCCAACCAGTCTCTAAATCAGTGACACTTTTTCATTAAGCCTAAGTCACTTTACAATTGCTACAGTCATACTAAATACACTTCTTTGTTTGGAGTTTAAAAGATATTTCCACCAGCTAGATTACAAGGACCTAGAACTCCCATTCTTGTTTATGTAAGAGTGGCTTCATCAGATTAAATGCCGTTCTCTGGAATAACATAAAATAGGAATAATTTACTCATAAGATTCTTACGTAAACCATCTTTATTTACAAAATACTATCTTAAGAATTATTGTTTCATTGAGCTTCAATTGGAGCCAAAGTATAGTCAATTACTGAACTAAAAGCAGTTACTTAAAAACTAAAAATGAGAGATAAGTCAAATTACATTTGAAGAGAGAGCAACAGCATGAGGTTTCTTGTTTGGTTCTGGATGTTGAGTAACAGGCTCATTTGCAGGTGGAACGAACCCTTCAGGCAACTCACTTGTACTTTCAGAATGGGGGTGAAGAGGGCTGAATTCCAGCTCTTGGGGGAAGATTTTGTGAGGAAAACCCCCTCCCTGCATAGACACTTCGCATTGGAAATGGAGTGGGTGGCGGGTCAGGTGGAAAATAATCTCCAGGTTCCCAGACAAGTTTCCTGGGAGAGGTGGAGGAAAAAAAAGGTCCTCTTCTCATGAACTGACTCCTTGGGTCAACTGGAAACAAGGCACCTCTGACTGGAGGGAAAGGTGCCAACACAGAGCCAGAGGCAGTTGCTTGGTTTTCAGCATGGAGAGGTGAATCAGGCACATCAGAGTCCAAAGGAGGCATATTAGGAATTCTGTGTTCTGCTGGTCCCGATGCTCTACCACAATTTGAGTAAAACCTATCTTGCCTTTGTAGAGGAAGACGTGCATCAGAAGAATATGGTTGGCCTGGCGGAGGGATCATCAGCCTGCTGGCCTGTTCCCCTGGAGGAGAGAGGGGCCCAGCCTGAGAAGGTGCTCTCTGAAAATCAGTGAACTTATGACAGCTGGATTCTCTTCCTTTACTGCTAGTCGCATGGTCCAGAGGATTCTCCAGGGCCCCTTGACCCTCTTCCTCCTCCCACTGGAGTGAAAGGTGAGAGTGTGAGTGGACCACTCTTTTCAAAATGAGGAGGTCTCCTTTCAGATGAAGGGTGACCTATTGGTGAGGGCCCATTTGGAGAAGGCTTTCTGCCCATTGCTGAGTTGGAAACATCCAGTGCATCATAGGGATCTTTTTCTACAAGTTCAAATCTAAGCTCCTTCTCAGTTAATTTCTGTCTGTTGCGTGCATTTTGTTTCCTGAAATAACTGAGGTTTCTTTCAGCAATCCGAGCTGCCAACTCACTAGCATCTGCTTCTTTCTCGGAGGAAGTAATCTTCCCCAGACAGGAACGAATGGTACTCTGCAATTGTTCTTCAAGATATTGGGCTCTCTTTCTGTAGGTCTCCAGCTCTTTTATTGTATGGCTCATCTTTTCTTCGACTTTGGAAAGTTTCTCCTTTTGCTCCACACGCCAGTTTTCCTCCACTCTTAATTTCCTGTGCAGTTTCATCATATTTTCTTGACAGCGTTCCATCATGACTTTAAAGTTCTTCTGTAGGGTCTCATTCTCACTTTGCAGCTGTGCATTTTCGGACTGCAAGGATGCCTGTTCAGTCTGCAGACTTTTAAGGTGTTCTGTAAGGTCTTCCGTGGTTTTCTCCACTTCAGATGAGAAAGTACATTTTTGATTTCTTCCTCCTTCCAAGATTTCTAAGGAGGCCTTTAGCTTATCACCATAAACCAGGTTCCTCAAAGCTCCTTTGGACTCATCCTCCAAGTGAGCACCAATTTCGGGTTCACTCGTCTTTCCCAGTTCCAGGTGACCACCATCCCTTTGGGCTCCCAGGCTTGGAGAAGATCTATCCTTCATCTTCAGCAAGCATTCACTCAGAGACTCCATGTGATTTTCTGTGTCCCTTAGAACTTGTTCTCCAGCTACTTTAGAGTCCTCTAATATGATTTTTGCTTTATATTGGACACCTCCTTGTTGCCTCTGTGCTTCAGCTTCTCCTTGTATTGTTGGTCTCTGCGTTGGCGGAAGTAGGGATCCTTCATTCAAATCCTCTTTGATTGCCAGCTTCAGTTCTTCCTCATTCACTTGAAAGAGTCTCCAGTTTGTTTTAGCTTCAGCTATTTGTGATCTGAGGGATTCAGATTCACCTTGGAGGGACTGTATCCTTCTTGATAGATGCGCCATCGTTTCATCCTGTTGACCATGTTGAGCCTTCTGTGCTTTGAGCTCTTCTTCTAGAAACAGCATTTCAACGCCATGGCTGGATTCGGGCCTATGCAGCTTTTCGTCGGTTGCCTCCAGCTGTTGTGCTTCTCTTGAACCCTTCTCAAACCTGCAATCCTTTAAAGATGATTCTAAGCCTTCATGTTCTTTTTCAACAAGGCTCACTTTTTCAAGAAGTCCACATTTTGCCTCAATAAGTCCAGCAAGATTTAGAGCCAGCCTTTTTTCTCTTCCCACGTAAAGCCTGCTACGAACCGACTGAAAACCTCTCCAGAAAAGTGAGAGAACAGCAAAAAATCCAAGAGCTGTACACATCACCAACTCCCAAGGAAAGCCATAAGGAAGATGGCCTGGCTTCATGTCTTCGGACAATGCTGCCACAACCCTGGGTGCTTCTTCCAGAACCACCCACTAGGATGGCTGAGAGGCAGCCCTTGGCTCCTCCATCACGCCAAGACAGCTTTGGCTCTTGCCACCACAACCACAGCCTGCCCAGGCAGGCCAACACAGGCTGTGGACACTCAGGTGTTTGGTCAGGAACTCCAACCTGCACCAGGCAACGGAGCAGACCACTGTGATCCCCTTCAGGGGCTGAGCGTATGGTGGGTGGTGGGCGTATGGCGGTGGGAGCCACGATCAAAGGCTCCCAGGAGCCTTGTTGTGCTCAACTGCCCATCAGGGGAGTCTTGTCCGCTTCCCTACCCAGTGCATCCTCATGTGCCACAGGTTTCGGTCCCTCCCACTCCAGCCAGAGAGAATTCCTCTCCATGCCACCCACCCCTTGATTTGGTTTAGGCCAGGCCAAGGCGGGGTTAGTAGGAAGATTCCATCCAGTCATAATAACATTCAGTTTGATGTCACTCAAATTCTAAAGCTGACTAAACTGTTCAAACAGCTTTTATGGCCTCTATTGGTCTTTGTGTCCCTTGCCTTTTGTTTGAGTGACTCAGTCCTTTCCCTGCCCTTGTGCTCTCCCTATTTCCTACCTTCCTTGCTTCCTTCCTCCCTTCCTGGGTTTTCCCCTTTTCTTCTTCCTTCTTTTCTACCTCCCTGCATCCCTCCAACTTTGCCTTCCTCCCTTCCAACTTTCTCTCTCCCTTCCCTCCCTTTTCTTTTCTTGCAAGTGTTTGGGGTGAAAGTCCATGGCAGGCCAGCCCCAAGCTAGGCAAGGTCACTGCCACTGAGCTACAACATCCCCAGACCTGCTGCCACTTCCTATGCAAGTAACTTGAATTATCTCTAAAGAGAAACTCTCACATTAGTCTACTTTCAAAGTAATTTCAGAAGAGTTGCTAACATGGGCATAAATCAGTTATGACAAGTCATTTTTGAAAAGCACGGCACAGCTAATGTTCCTCCAGAGAAGGAGTGGAAAACTTAATTGGTTTTCAGGTCAGCATTTCTAGACTAGTACAAACCCTCCTAATCCTGATCTCTCCTTAGTCCTATGATTTCTTTAAGTGTCCCCTTTGCTCCTGTTCATGGAGTCATGTGTACAGAAATTATACCTGGTTCTATTGAACTCTACTTAATTCTTTCTCACCTCTGTGCTCCTTTGGCCAAGTCACTCCTCAACACTTACTGTAACCCTTTCAATTTTTTTGTCCATTTTCATTTAAAAAACTCTTTCAAAAATTGAACCATTTCGCATGCAGACACAGTCTTCTTGATCTGCTATCAATCCCCCACTACTGACATTGTAAGTTATTGAAATGTACACTTCCGGACCGTTTTCAGATTTTTGAATCCTGTATATCTATCTGTCTATCTATTTACAAACATAACATGGTATTCTGAAAGAATCGTTCTGCTTTTGGAGCTCTACATTGTGTTTTCCAGAAGCAGGCCTATTACACAGAGATGAATCCATGTTACCTAGATTGAGTTCAAACCGGAATGTGCACTCTGATTCCCATTATATTGTTCTACCTACTGATGGACAGTTCAGTTATATCCAGACCTCACCACCTCCCCCATTGAGTAAAACCCTTGTGAAGAGACATGTAGATGCCTTTATGAACATATTGATAATTTTTCATGGCAGTGTTTTCCAAAAACCAGTTAGTAAAATCAATTGATTCCTTTGCAGCCTGAAATGACCTTCATTCCAGTTTACTGGTATAAGAACCGCAGTATATCAGCAACCATTCTCCAATAGTAGTTCAGGCAGAAGTCATTCTAGATAACAAGCAGTGCCGGATCCTCCATGTATTTTACACAGCCCATGACGGGGGACATCCGTCCATTCGTTTAGAACAACTGATGTTTTATGCTGGCAATTTAGGTTTATTTAAAGGAGTGATTAGAAAACAGGTGAGACAGACTGATTAGATTCAGTATGTATGTTGGCTTTGTTTTTCTAGGCCTGAAGTTTTCACATTTCAATTAATTGTAGGTTAAGTATCAGGCAGATTCTTCACTGGGCTTCAAATGTGATAAAGTTGCTTCTTATTTTTAAGAAGGCCGTTGCAATCCTGCATTTATTTTACACCTCAGTGCTTGTTTTACACACAAGCACACACACCCACACACCACACACATCAACACACACACAAACACATAATTAGAGCACATTTAACACTCAAATAAAGCTTTACCTACTGATTCATAACTAGGGTATTTTTTTTTAATAAGTATTGTGTCTTGGTCTCTACTGGGGAAACATGGTTCAATGTGAGTTCTCTGGTTTGTTGTAGGGCAGTGAACGTTCACTTGTTGGCAATGATATAGAAATGGGGAGTAAGAGTTTAAAAGTTTTTACAGTAGGTAGGCAGAGTCAGAGTATGGAATCTAAGAATAAGAAATTGGGGAATTTCCTCTTTGTTTCTTCATTTCAACCTCCTAATAATTCATGTATATTTTCCAAAAGTCTCCCAGAAAACAAGGACTAGGTCAATCCACATATCAGTGAACCATAGCAGAATGCGATTCTGAGTTTCATATAAACAGTCATAAAATCAAAAAGACAGGTGCTGGGGTTTTGGCTCAGCACTAGAGTGCTGGCTTCACACTTTCAAAGGTCCTGAGTTGGATCCCCAACACCATACGTGAAAGGAATGAATGAACCAATGCATGAGTGTATGATGAATGAATTAAAGGTATAAGGAGGAGGAGGAAGAGGAGGAGGAGGAGGAGAAATAGAAGAAGATGATGAGAAATTTGACAGAAGGGAAAAAGGGGAGGAGAGTGAGTTTAAAGTGTGGTTTCCAATTCCCAAACGTTAAATTACAGCAGACGGGATAGAGAGAGAAGATGGGAGGGCAGGAGAGGGGGGATAGTAGAGGCTAGAAAAGGTAGCAGAATACAACAGTTACTAACATGGCATTTTGTAAAAACGTGGATGTGTAAACAATGTGATTGTGCAATCTGTATATGGGGTCAAAATGGGAGTTCATAACTCACTTGAATCTAATGTAGGAAATATGGTATCTCAAGAGCTATGTAAGGTTTTAAGCAACCAATATAAAAAAGAGGTCTTCATTTTTCTTTGTAGTTGAGATCTCCTATTTCCTTGACATGTTTAGTTGTGTTCTCTCCTTTAGTCCTCCCATGCTCTAGTTATTCTGATATGGAAAAACTAGCTGAAATGCCCAACCAGTCTCTAAATCAGTGACACTTTTTCATTAAGCCTAAAGTCACTTTACAATTGCTACAGTCATACTAAATACACTTCTTTGTTTGGAGTTTAAAAGATATTTCCACCAGCTAGATTACAAGGACCTAGAACTCCCATTCTTGTTTATGTAAGAGTGGCTTCATCAGATTAAATGCCGTTCTCTGGAATAACATAAAATAGGAATAATTTACTCATAAGATTCTTACGTAAACCATCTTTATTTACAAAATACTATCTTAAGAATTATTGTTTCATTGAGCTTCAATTGGAGCCAAAGTATAGTCAATTACTGAACTAAAAGCAGTTACTTAAAAACTAAAAATGAGAGATAAGTCAAATTACATTTGAAGAGAGAGCAACAGCATGAGGTTTCTTGTTTGGTTCTGGATGTTGAGTAACAGGTTCATTTGCAGGTGGAAGGAACCCTTCAGGCAACTCACTTGTACTTTCAGAATGGGGGTGAAGAGGGCTGAATTCCAGCTCTTGGGGGAAGATTTTGTGAGGAAAACCCCCTCCCTGCATAGACACTTCGCATTGGAAATGGAGTGGGTGGCGGGTCAGGTGGAAAATAATCTCCAGGTTCCCAGACAAGTTTCCTGGGAGAGGTGGAGGAAAAAAAAGGTCCTCTTCTCATGAACTGACTCCTTGGGTCAACTGGAAACAAGGCACCTCTGACTGGAGGAATAGATGCCAACACAGAGCCAGAGCCAGTTGCTTGGTTTTCAGCATGGAGAGGTGAATCAGGCACATCAGAGTCCAAAGGAGGCATATTAGGAATTCTGTGTTCTGCTGGTCCAGATGCTCTACCACAATTTGAGTAAAAAATATCTTGCCTTTGTAGAGGAAGACGTGCATCAGAAGAATATGGTTGGCCTGGCGGAGGGATCATCAGCCTGCTGGCCTGTTCCCCTGGAGGAGAGAGGGGCCCAGTCTGAGAAGGTGCTCTCTGAAAATCAGTGAACTTATGACAGCTGGATTCTCTTCCTTTACTGCTAGTCGCATGGTCCAGAGGATTCTCCAGGGCCCCTTGACCCTCTTCCTCCTCCCACTGGAGTGAAAGGTGAGAGTGTGAGTGGACCACTCTTTTCAAAATGAGGAGGTCTGCTTTCAGATGAAGGGTGACCTATTGGTGAGGGCCCATTTGGAGAAGGCTTTCTGCCCATTGCTGAGTTGGAAACATCCAGTGCATCATAGGGATCTTTTTCTACAAGTTCAAATCTAAGCTCCTTCTCAGTTAATTTCTGTCTGTTGCGTGCATTTTGTTTCCTGAAATAACTGAGGTTTCTTTCAGCAATCCGAGCTGCCAACTCACTAGCATCTGCTTCTTCCTCAGAGGAAATAATCTTCCCCAGACAGGAACGAATGGTACTCTGCAATTGTTCTTCAAGATATTGGGCTCTCTTTCTGTAGGTCTCCAGCTCTTTTATTGTATGGCTCATCTTTTCTTCGACTTTGGAAAGTTTCTCCTTTTGCTCCACACGGCAGTTTTCCTCCACTCTTAATTTCCTGTGCAGTTTCATCATATTTTCTTGATAGCGTTCCATCATGACATTAAAGTTCTTCTGTAGGGTCTTATTCTCACTTTGCAGCTGTGCATTTTCGGACTGCAAGGATGCCTGTTCAGTCTGCAGACTTTTAAGGTGTTCTGTAAGGTCTTCCGTGGTTTTCTCCACTTCAGATGAGAAAGTACATTTTTGATTTCTTCCTCCTTCCAAGATTTCTAAGGGGGCCTTTAGCTTATCACCATAAACCAGGTTCCTCAAAGCTCCTTTGGACTCATCCTCCAAGTGAGCACCAATTTCGGGTTCACTCGTCTTTCCCAGGTCCAGGTGACCACCATCCCTTTGGGCTCCCAGGCTTGGAGAAGATCTATCCTTCATCTTCAGCAAGCATTCACTCAGAGACTCCATGTGATTTTCTGTGTCCCTTAGAACTTGTTCTCCAGCTACTTTAGAGTCCTCTAATATGATTTTTGCTTTATATTGGACACCTCCTTGTTCCCTCTGTGCTTCAGCTTCTCCTTGTATTGTTGGTCTCTGCGTTGGCGGAAGTAGGGATCCTTCATTCAAAACCTCTTTGATTGCCAGCTTCAGTTCTTCCTCATTCACTTGAAAGAGTCTCCAGTTTGTTTTAGCTTCAGCTATTTGTGATCTGAGGGATTCAGATTCACCTTGGAGGGACTGTATCCTTCTTGATAGATGCGCCATCGTTTCATCCTGTTGACCATGTTGAGCCTTCTGTGCTTTGAGCTCTTCTTCTAGAAAGAGCATTTCAACGCCATGGCTGGATTCGGGCCTATGCAGCTTTTCGTCGGTTGCCTCCAGCTGTTGTGCTTCTCTTGAACCCTTCTCAAACCTGCAATCCTTTAAAGATGATTCTAAGCCTTCATGTTCTTTTTCAACAAGGCTCACTTTTTCAAGAAGTCCACATTTTGCCTCAATAAGTCCAGCAAGATTTAGAGCCAGCCTTTTTTCTCTTCCCACGTAAAGCCTGCTACGAACCGACTGAAAACCTCTCCAGAAAAGTGAGAGAACAGCAAAAAATCCAAGAGCTGTACACATCACCAAGTCCCAAGGAAAGCCATAAGGAAGATGGCCTGGCTTCATGTCTTCGGACAATGCTGCCACAACCCTGGGTGCTTCTTCCAGAACCACCCACTAGGATGGCTGAGAGGCAGCCCTTGGCTCCTCCATCACGCCAAGACAGCTTTGGCTCTTGCCACCACAACCACAGCCTGCCCAGGCAGGCCAACACAGGCTGTGGACACTCAGGTGTTTGGTCAGGAACTCCAACCTGCACCAGGCAACGGAGCAGACCACTGTGATCCCCTTCAGGGGCTGAGCGTATGGTGGGTGGTGGGCGTATGGCGGTGGGAGCCACGATCAAAGGCTCCCAGGAGCCTTGTTGTGCTCAACTGCCCATCAGGGGAGTCTTGTCCGCTTCCCTACCCAGTGCATCCTCATGTGCCACAGGTTTCGGTCCCTCCCACTCCAGCCAGAGAGAATTCCTCTCCATGCCACCCACCCCTTGATTTGGTTTAGGCCAGGCCAAGGCGGGGTTAGTAGGAAGATTCCATCCAGTCATAATAACATTCAGTTTGATGTCACTCAAATTCTAAAGCTGACTAAACTGTTCAAACAGCTTTTATGGCCTCTATTGGTCTTTGTGTCCCTTGCCTTTTGTTTGAGTGACTCAGTCCTTTCCCTGCCCTTGTGCTCTCCCTATTTCCTACCTTCCTTGCTTCCTTCCTCCCTTCCTGGGTTTTCCCCTTTTCTTCTTCCTTCTTTTCTACCTCCCTGCATCCCTCCAACTTTGCCTTCCTCCCTTCCAACTTTCTCTCTCCCTTCCCTCCCTTTTCTTTTCTTGCAAGTGTTTGGGGTGAAAGTCCATGGCAGGCCAGCCCCAAGCTAGGCAAGGTCACTGCCACTGAGCTACAACATCCCCAGACCTGCTGCCACTTCCTATGCAAGTAACTTGAATTATCTCTAAAGAGAAACTCTCACATTAGTCTACTTTCAAAGTAATTTCAGAAGAGTTGCTAACATGGGCATAAATCAGTTATGACAAGTCATTTTTGAAAAGCACGGCACAGCTAATGTTCCTCCAGAGAAGGAGTGGAAAACTTAATTGGTTTTCAGGTCAGCATTTCTAGACTAGTACAAACCCTCCTAATCCTGATCTCTCCTTAGTCCTATGATTTCTTTAAGTGTCCCCTTTGCTCCTGTTCATGGAGTCATGTGTACAGAAATTATACCTGGTTCTATTGAACTCTACTTAATTCTTTCTCACCTCTGTGCTCCTTTGGCCAAGTCACTCCTCAACACTTACTGTAACCCTTTCAATTTTTTTGTCCATTTTCATTTAAAAAACTCTTTCAAAAATTGAACCATTTCGCATGCAGACACAGTCTTCTTGATCTGCTATCAATCCCCCACTACTGACATTGTAAGTTATTGAAATGTACACTTCCGGACCGTTTTCAGATTTTTGAATCCTGTATATCTATCTGTCTATCTATTTACAAACATAACATGGTATTCTGAAAGAATCGTTCTGCTTTTGGAGCTCTACATTGTGTTTTCCAGAAGCAGGCCTATTACACAGAGATGAATCCATGTTACCTAGATTGAGTTCAAACCGGAATGTGCACTCTGATTCCCATTATATTGTTCTACCTACTGATGGACAGTTCAGTTATATCCAGACCTCACCACCTCCCCCATTGAGTAAAACCCTTGTGAAGAGACATGTAGATGCCTTTATGAACATATTGATAATTTTTCATGGCAGTGTTTTCCAAAAACCAGTTAGTAAAATCAATTGATTCCTTTGCAGCCTGAAATGACCTTCATTCCAGTTTACTGGTATAAGAACCGCAGTATATCAGCAACCATTCTCCAATAGTAGTTCAGGCAGAAGTCATTCTAGATAACAAGCAGTGCCGGATCCTCCATGTATTTTACACAGCCCATGACGGGGGACATCCGTCCATTCGTTTAGAACAACTGATGTTTTATGCTGGCAATTTAGGTTTATTTAAAGGAGTGATTAGAAAACAGGTGAGACAGACTGATTAGATTCAGTATGTATGTTGGCTTTGTTTTTCTAGGCCTGAAGTTTTCACATTTCAATTAATTGTAGGTTAAGTATCAGGCAGATTCTTCACTGGGCTTCAAATGTGATAAAGTTGCTTCTTATTTTTAAGAAGGCCGTTGCAATCCTGCATTTATTTTACACCTCAGTGCTTGTTTTACACACAAGCACACACACCCACACACCACACACATCAACACACACACAAACACATAATTAGAGCACATTTAACACTCAAATAAAGCTTTACCTACTGATTCATAACTAGGGTATTTTTTTTAATAAGTATTGTGTCTTGGTCTCTACTGGGGAAACATGGTTCAATGTGAGTTCTCTGGTTTGTTGTAGGGCAGTGAACGTTCACTTGTTGGCAATGATATAGAAATGGGGAGTAAGAGTTTAAAAGTTTTTACAGTAGGTAGGCAGAGTCAGAGTATGGAATCTAAGAATAAGAAATTGGGGAATTTCCTCTTTGTTTCTTCATTTCAACCTCCTAATAATTCATGTATATTTTCCAAAAGTCTCCCAGAAAACAAGGACTAGGTCAATCCACATATCAGTGAACCATAGCAGAATGCGATTCTGAGTTTCATATAAACAGTCATAAAATCAAAAAGACAGGTGCTGGGGTTTTGGCTCAGCACTAGAGTGCTGGCTTCACACTTTCAAAGGTCCTGAGTTGGATCCCCAACACCATACGTGAAAGGAATGAATGAACCAATGCATGAGTGTATGATGAATGAATTAAAGGTATAAGGAGGAGGAGGAAGAGGAGGAGGAGGAGGAGAAATAGAAGAAGATGATGAGAAATTTGACAGAAGGGAAAAAGGGGAGGAGAGTGAGTTTAAAGTGTGGTTTCCAATTCCCAAACGTTAAATTACAGCAGACGGGATAGAGAGAGAAGATGGGAGGGCAGGAGAGGTGGGATAGTAGAGGCTAGAAAAGGTAGCAGAATACAACAGTTACTAACATGGCATTTTGTAAAAACGTGGATGTGTAAACAATGTGATTGTGCAATCTGTATATGGGGTCAAAATGGGAGTTCATAACTCACTTGAATCTAATGTAGGAAATATGGTATCTCAAGAGCTATGTAAGGTTTTAAGCAACCAATATAAAAAAGAGGTCTTCATTTTTCTTTGTAGTTGAGATCTCCTATTTCCTTGACATGTTTAGTTGTGTTCTCTCCTTTAGTCCTCCCATGCTCTAGTTATTCTGATATGGAAAAACTAGCTGAAATGCCCAACCAGTCTCTAAATCAGTGACACTTTTTCATTAAGCCTAAAGTCACTTTACAATTGCTACAGTCATACTAAATACACTTCTTTGTTTGGAGTTTAAAAGATATTTCCACCAGCTAGATTACAAGGACCTAGAACTCCCATTCTTGTTTATGTAAGAGTGGCTTCATCAGATTAAATGCCGTTCTCTGGAATAACATAAAATAGGAATAATTTACTCATAAGATTCTTACGTAAACCATCTTTATTTACAAAATACTATCTTAAGAATTATTGTTTCATTGAGCTTCAATTGGAGCCAAAGTATAGTCAATTACTGAACTAAAAGCAGTTACTTAAAAACTAAAAATGAGAGATAAGTCAAATTACATTTGAAGAGAGAGCAACAGCATGAGGTTTCTTGTTTGGTTCTGGATGTTGAGTAACAGGTTCATTTGCAGGTGGAAGGAACCCTTCAGGCAACTCACTTGTACTTTCAGAATGGGGGTGAAGAGGGCTGAATTCCAGCTCTTGGGGGAAGATTTTGTGAGGAAAACCCCCTCCCTGCATAGACACTTCGCATTGGAAATGGAGTGGGTGGCGGGTCAGGTGGAAAATAATCTCCAGGTTCCCAGACAAGTTTCCTGGGAGAGGTGGAGGAAAAAAAAGGTCCTCTTCTCATGAACTGACTCCTTGGGTCAACTGGAAACAAGGCACCTCTGACTGGAGGGATAGATGCCAACACAGAGCCAGAGCCAGTTGCTTGGTTTTCAGCATGGAGAGGTGAATCAGGCACATCAGAGTCCAAAGGAGGCATATTAGGAATTCTGTGTTCTGCTGGTCCCGATGCTCTACCACAATTTGAGTAAAAAATATCTTGCCTTTGTAGAGGAAGACGTGCATCAGAAGAATATGGTTGGCCTGGCGGAGGGATCATCAGCCTGCTGGCCTGTTCCCCTGGAGGAGAGAGGGGCCCAGTCTGAGAAGGTGCTCTCTGAAAATCAGTGAACTTATGACAGCTGGATTCTCTTCCTTTACTGCTAGTCGCATGGTCCAGAGGATTCTCCAGGGCCCCTTGACCCTCTTCCTCCTCCCACTGGAGTGAAAGGTGAGAGTGTGAGTGGACCACTCTTTTCAAAATGAGGAGGTCTGCTTTCAGATGAAGGGTGACCTATTGGTGAGGGCCCATTTGGAGAAGGCTTTCTGCCCATTGCTGAGTTGGAAACATCGAGTGCATCATAGGGATCTTTTTCTACAAGTTCAAATCTAAGCTCCTTCTCAGTTAATTTCTGTCTGTTGCGTGCATTTTGTTTCCTGAAATAACTGAGGTTTCTTTCAGCAATCCGAGCTGCCAACTCACTAGCATCTGCTTCTTCCTCAGAGGAAATAATCTTCCCCAGACAGGAACGAATGGTACTCTGCAATTGTTCTTCAAGATATTGGGCTCTCTTTCTGTAGGTCTCCAGCTCTTTTATTGTATGGCTCATCTTTTCTTCGACTTTGGAAAGTTTCTCCTTTTGCTCCACACGGCAGTTTTCCTCCACTCTTAATTTCCTGTGCAGTTTCATCATATTTTCTTGATAGCGTTCCATCATGACATTAAAGTTCTTCTGTAGGGTCTTATTCTCACTTTGCAGCTGTGCATTTTCGGACTGCAAGGATGCCTGTTCAGTCTGCAGACTTTTAAGGTGTTCTGTAAGGTCTTCCGTGGTTTTCTCCACTTCAGATGAGAAAGTACATTTTTGATTTCTTCCTCCTTCCAAGATTTCTAAGGGGGCCTTTAGCTTATCACCATAAACCAGGTTCCTCAAAGCTCCTTTGGACTCATCCTCCAAGTGAGCACCAATTTCGGGTTCACTCGTCTTTCCCAGGTCCAGGTGACCACCATCCCTTTGGGCTCCCAGGCTTGGAGAAGATCTATCCTTCATCTTCAGCAAGCATTCACTCAGAGACTCCATGTGATTTTCTGTGTCCCTTAGAACTTGTTCTCCAGCTACTTTAGAGTCCTCTAATATGATTTTTGCTTTATATTGGACACCTCCTTGTTCCCTCTGTGCTTCAGCTTCTCCTTGTATTGTTGGTCTCTGCGTTGGCGGAAGTAGGGATCCTTCATTCAAAACCTCTTTGATTGCCAGCTTCAGTTCTTCCTCATTCACTTGAAAGAGTCTCCAGTTTGTTTTAGCTTCAGCTATTTGTGATCTGAGGGATTCAGATTCACCTTGGAGGGACTGTATCCTTCTTGATAGATGCGCCATCGTTTCATCCTGTTGACCATGTTGAGCCTTCTGTGCTTTGAGCTCTTCTTCTAGAAAGAGCATTTCAACGCCATGGCTGGATTCGGGCCTATGCAGCTTTTCGTCGGTTGCCTCCAGCTGTTGTGCTTCTCTTGAACCCTTCTCAAACCTGCAATCCTTTAAAGATGATTCTAAGCCTTCATGTTCTTTTTCAACAAGGCTCACTTTTTCAAGAAGTCCACATTTTGCCTCAATAAGTCCAGCAAGATTTAGAGCCAGCCTTTTTTCTCTTCCCACGTAAAGCCTCTACGAACCGACTTAAAACCTCTCCAGAAAAGTGAGAGAACAGCAAAAAATCCAAGAGCTGTACACATCACCAACTCCCAAGGAAAGCCATAAGGAAGATGGCCTGGCTTCATGTCTTTGGACAATGCTGCCACAACCCTGGGTGCTTCTTCCAGAACCACCCACTAGGATGGCTGAGAGGCAGCCCTTGGCTCCTCCATCACGCCAAGACAGCTTTGGCTCTTGCCACCACAACCACAGCCTGCCCAGGCAGGCCAACACAGGCTGTGGACACTCAGGTGTTTGGTCAGGAACTCCAACCTGCACCAGGCAACGGAGCAGACCACTGTGATCCCCTTCAGGGGCTGAGTGTATGGTGGGTGGTGGGCGTATGGCGGTGGGAGCCATGATCAAAGGCTCCCAGGAGCCTTGTTGTGCTCAACTGCCCATCAGGGGAGTCTTGTCCGCTTCCCTACCCAGTGCATCCTCATGTGCCACAGGTTTCGGTCCATCTCACTCCAGCCAGAGAGAATTCCTCTCCATGCCACCCACCCCTTGATTTGGTTTAGGCCAGGCCAAGCCGGGGTTAGTAGGAAGATTCCATCCAGTCATAATAACATTCAGTTTGATGTCACTCAAATTCTAAAGCTGACTAAACTGTTCAAACAGCTATTATGGCCTCTATTGGTCTTTGTGTCCCTTGCCTTTGTTTGAGTGACTCAGTCCATTCCATGCCCTTGTGCTCTCCCTATTTCCTACCTTCCTTGCTTCCTTCCTCCCTTCCTGGGTTTTCTCCTTTCCTTCTTCCTTCTTTTCTACCTCCCTGCATCCCTCCAACTTTGCCTTCCTCCTTTCCAACTTTCTTTCTCCCTTCCCTCCCTTTTCTTTTCTTGCAAGTGTTTGGGGTGAAAGTCCATGGCAGGCCAGCCCCAAGCTAGGCAAGGTCACTGCCACTGAGCTACAACATCCCCAGAACTGCTGCCACTTCCTATGCAAGTATCTTGAATTATCTCTAAAGAGAAACTCTCACATTAGTCTACTTTCAAAGTAATTTCAGAAGAGTTGCTAACATGGGCATAAATCAGGTATGACAAGTCATTTTTGAAAAGCACGGCACAGCTAATGTTCCTTCAAAGAAGGAGTTGAAAACTTAATTGGTTTTCAGGTCAGCATTTCTAGACTAGTACAAACCCTCCTAATCCTAATCTCTCCTTAGTCCTATGATTTCTTTAAGTGTCCCCTTTGCTCCTGTTCATGGAGTCATGTGTACAGAAATTATAACTGGTTCTATTGAACTCTACTTAATTCTTTCTCAACTCTGTGCTCCTTTGGCCAAGTCACTCCTCAACACTTACTGTAACCCTTTCAATTTTTTGTCCATTTTCATTTAAAAATCTCTTTCAAAAATTGAACCATTTCGCATGCAGACACAGTCTTCTTGATCTGCTATTAATCCCCCACTACTGACATTTTAAGTTATTGAAATGTACACTTCCAGACCGTTTTCAGATTTTTGATTCCTGTATATCTATCTGTCTATCTATTTACAAACATAACATGGTATTCTGAAAGAATCGTTCTGCTTTTGGAGCTCTACATTGTGTTTTCCAGAAGCAGGCCTATTACACAGAGATGAATCCATGTTACCTAGATTGAGTTCAAACCAGAATGTGCACTCTGATTCCCATTATATTGTTCTACCTACTAATGGACAGTTCAGTTATATCCAGACCTCACCACCTCCCCCATTGAGTAAAACCCTTGTGAAGAGTCATGTAGATGCCTTTATGAACATATTGATATTTTTTCATGGCAGTGTTTTCCAAAAACCAGTTAGTAAAATCAATTGATTTTTTTGCAGCCTGAAATTACCTTCATTCCAGTTTACTGGTATAAGAACCGCAGTATATCAGCAACCATTCTCCAATAGTAGTTCAGGCAGAAGTCATTCTAGATAACAAGCAGTGCCGGATCCTCCATGTATTTTACACAGCCCATGACGGGGGACATCCGTCCATTCGTTTAGAACAACTGATGTTTTATGCTGGCAATTTAGGTTTATTTAAAGGAGTGATTAGAAAACAGGTGAGACAGACTGATTAGATTCAGTATGTATGTTGGCTTTGTTTTTCTAGGCCTGAAGTTTTCACATTTCAATTAATTGTAGGTTAAGTATCAGGCAGATTCTTCACTGGGCTTCAAATGTGATAAAGTTGCTTCTTATTTTTAAGAAGGCCGTTGCAATCCTGCATTTATTTTACACCTCAGTGCTTGTTTTACACACAAGCACACACACCCACACACCACACACATCAACACACACACAAACACATAATTAGAGCACATTTAACACTCAAATAAAGCTTTACCTACTGATTCATAACTAGGGTATTTTTTTTTAATAAGTATTGTGTCTTGGTCTCTACTGGGGAAACATGGTTCAATGTGAGTTCTCTGGTTTGTTGTAGGGCAGTGAACGTTCACTTGTTGGCAATGATATAGAAATGGGGAGTAAGAGTTTAAAAGTTTTTACAGTAGGTAGGCAGAGTCAGAGTATGGAATCTAAGAATAAGAAATTGGGGAATTTCCTCTTTGTTTCTTCATTTCAACCTCCTAATAATTCATGTATATTTTCCAAAAGTCTCCCAGAAAACAAGGACTAGGTCAATCCACATATCAGTGAACCATAGCAGAATGCGACTCTGAATTTCATATAAACAGTCATAAAATCAAAAAGACAGGTGCTGGGGTTTTGGCTCAGCACTAGAGTGCTGGCTTCACACTTTCAAAGGTCCTGAGTTGGATCCCCAACACCATACGTGAAATTAATGAATGAACCAATGCATGAGTGTATGATGAATGAATTAAAGGTATAAGGAGGAGGAGGAAGAGGAGGAGGAGGAGGAGAAATAGAAGAAGATGATGAGAAATTTGACAGAAGGGAAAAAGGGGAGGAGAGTGAGTTTAAAGTGTGGTTTCCAATTCCCAAACGTTAAATTACAGCAGACGGGATAGAGAGAGAAGATGGGAGGGCAGGAGAGGGGGGATAGTAGAGGCTAGAAAAGGTAGCAGAATACAACAGTTACTAACATGGCATTTTGTAAAAACGTGGATGTGTAAACAATGTGATTGTGCAATCTGTATATGGGGTCAAAATGGGAGTTCATAACTCACTTGAATCTAATGTAGGAAATATGGTATCTCAAGAGCTATGTAAGGTTTTAAGCAACCAATATAAAAAAGAGGTCTTCATTTTTCTTTGTAGTTGAGATCTCCTGTTTCCTTGACATGTTTAGTTGTGTTCTCTCCTTTAGTCCTCCCATGCTCTAGTTATTCTGATATGGAAAAACTAGCTGAAATGCCCAACCAGTCTCTAAATCAGTGACACTTTTTCATTAAGCCTAAAGTCACTTTACAATTGCTACAGTCATACTAAATACACTTCTTTGTTTGGAGTTTAAAAGATATTTCCACCAGCTAGATTACAAGGACCTAGAACTCCCATTCTTGTTTATGTAAGAGTGGCTTCATCAGATTAAATGCCGTTCTCTGGAATAACATAAAATAGGAATAATTTACTCATAAGATTCTTACGTAAACCATCTTTATTTACAAAATACTATCTTAAGAATTATTGTTTCATTGAGCTTCAATTGGAGCCAAAGTATAGTCAATTACTGAACTAAAAGCAGTTACTTAAAAACTAAAAATGAGAGATAAGTCAAATTACATTTGAAGAGAGAGCAACAGCATGAGGTTTCTTGTTTGGTTCTGGATGTTGAGTAACAGGCTCATTTGCAGGTGGAACGAACCCTTCAGGCAACTCACTTGTACTTTCAGAATGGGGGTGAAGAGGGCTGAATTCCAGCTCTTGGGGGAAGATTTTGTGAGGAAAACCCCCTCCCTGCATAGACACTTCGCATTGGAAATGGAGTGGGTGGCGGGTCAGGTGGAAAATAATCTCCAGGTTCCCAGACAAGTTTCCTGGGAGAGGTGGAGGAAAAAAAAGGTCCTCTTCTCATGAACTGACTCCTTGGGTCAACTGGAAACAAGGCACCTCTGACTGGAGGGAAAGGTGCCAACACAGAGCCAGAGCCAGTTGCTTGGTTTTCAGCATGGAGAGGTGAATCAGGCACATCAGAGTCCAAAGGAGGCATATTAGGAATTCTGTGTTCTGCTGGTCCCGATGCTCTACCACAATTTGAGTAAAACCTATCTTGCCTTTGTAGAGGAAGACGTGCATCAGAAGAATATGGTTGGCCTGACGGAGGGATCATCAGCCTGCTGGCCTGTTCCCCTGGAGGAGAGAGGGGCCCAGCCTGAGAAGGTGCTCTCTGAAAATCAGTGAACTTATGACAGCTGGATTCTCTTCCTTTACTGCTAGTCGCATGGTCCAGAGGATTCTCCAGGGCCCCTTGACCCTCTTCCTCCTCCCACTGGAGTGAAAGGTGAGAGTGTGAGTGGACCACTCTTTTCAAAATGAGGAGGTCTCCTTTCAGATGAAGGGTGACCTATTGGTGAGGGCCCATTTGGAGAAGGCTTTCTGCCCATTGCTGAGTTGGAAACATCCAGTGCATCATAGGGATCTTTTTCTACAAGTTCAAATCTAAGCTCCTTCTCAGTTAATTTCTGTCTGTTGCGTGCATTTTGTTTCCTGAAATAACTGAGGTTTCTTTCAGCAATCCGAGCTGCCAACTCACTAGCATCTGCTTCTTTCTCGGAGGAAGTAATCTTCCCCAGACAGGAACGAATGGTACTCTGCAATTGTTCTTCAAGATATTGGGCTCCCTTTCTGTAGGTCTCCAGCTCTTTTATTGTATGGCTCATCTTTTCTTCGACTTTGGAAAGTTTCTCCTTTTGCTCCACACGCCAGTTTTCCTCCACTCTTAATTTCCTGTGCAGTTTCATCATATTTTCTTGACAGCGTTCCATCATGACTTTAAAGTTCTTCTGTAGGGTCTCATTCTCACTTTGCAGCTGTGCATTTTCGGACTGCAAGGATGCCTGTTCAGTCTGCAGACTTTTAAGGTGTTCTGTAAGGTCTTCCGTGGTTTTCTCCACTTCAGATGAGAAAGTACATTTTTGATTTCTTCCTCCTTCCAAGATTTCTAAGGAGGCCTTTAGCTTATCACCATAAACCAGGTTCCTCAAAGCTCCTTTGGACTCATCCTCCAAGTGAGCACCAATTTCGGGTTCACTCGTCTTTCCCAGGTCCAGGTGACCACCATCCCTTTGGGCTCCCAGGCTTGGAGAAGATCTATCCTTCATCTTCAGCAAGCATTCACTCAGAGACTCCATGTGATTTTCTGTGTCCCTTAGAACTTGTTCTCCAGCTACTTTAGAGTCCTCTAATATGATTTTTGCTTTATATTGGACACCTCCTTGTTGCCTCTGTGCTTCAGCTTCTCCTTGTATTGTTGGTCTCTGCGTTGGCGGAAGTAGGGATCCTTCATTCAAATCCTCTTTGATTGCCAGCTTCAGTTCTTCCTCATTCACTTGAAAGAGTCTCCAGTTTGTTTTAGCTTCAGCTATTTGTGATCTGAGGGATTCAGATTCACCTTGGAGGGACTGTATCCTTCTTGATAGATGCGCCATCGTTTCATCCTGTTGACCATGTTGAGCCTTCTGTGCTTTGAGCTCTTCTTCTAGAAAGAGCATTTCAACGCCATGGCTGGATTCGGGCCTATGCAGCTTTTCGTCGGTTGCCTCCAGCTGTTGTGCTTCTCTTGAACCCTTCTCAAACCTGCAATCCTTTAAAGATGATTCTAAGCCTTCATGTTCTTTTTCAACAAGGCTCACTTTTTCAAGAAGTCCACATTTTGCCTCAATAAGTCCAGCAAGATTTAGAGCCAGCCTTTTTTCTCTTCCCACGTAAAGCCTGCTACGAACCGACTGAAAACCTCTCCAGAAAAGTGAGAGAACAGCAAAAAATCCAAGAGCTGTACACATCACCAACTCCCAAGGAAAGCCATAAGGAAGATGGCCTGGCTTCATGTCTTCGGACAATGCTGCCACAACCCTGGGTGCTTCTTCCAGAACCACCCACTAGGATGGCTGAGAGGCAGCCCTTGGCTCCTCCATCACGCCAAGACAGCTTTGGCTCTTGCCACCACAACCACAGCCTGCCCAGGCAGGCCAACACAGGCTGTGGACACTCAGGTGTTTGGTCAGGAACTCCAACCTGCACCAGGCAACGGAGCAGACCACTGTGATCCCCTTCAGGGGCTGAGCGTATGGTGGGTGGTGGGCGTATGGCGGTGGGAGCCACGATCAAAGGCTCCCAGGAGCCTTGTTGTGCTCAACTGCCCATCAGGGGAGTCTTGTCCGCTTCCCTACCCAGTGCATCCTCATGTGCCACAGGTTTCGGTCCCTCCCACTCCAGCCAGAGAGAATTCCTCTCCATGCCACCCACCCCTTGATTTGGTTTAGGCCAGGCCAAGGCGGGGTTAGTAGGAAGATTCCATCCAGTCATAATAACATTCAGTTTGATGTCACTCAAATTCTAAAGCTGACTAAACTGTTCAAACAGCTTTTATGGCCTCTATTGGTCTTTGTGTCCCTTGCCTTTTGTTTGAGTGACTCAGTCCTTTCCCTGCCCTTGTGCTCTCCCTATTTCCTACCTTCCTTGCTTCCTTCCTCCCTTCCTGGGTTTTCCCCTTTTCTTCTTCCTTCTTTTCTACCTCCCTGCATCCCTCCAACTTTGCCTTCCTCCCTTCCAACTTTCTCTCTCCCTTCCCTCCCTTTTCTTTTCTTGCAAGTGTTTGGGGTGAAAGTCCATGGCAGGCCAGCCCCAAGCTAGGCAAGGTCACTGCCACTGAGCTACAACATCCCCAGACCTGCTGCCACTTCCTATGCAAGTAACTTGAATTATCTCTAAAGAGAAACTCTCACATTAGTCTACTTTCAAAGTAATTTCAGAAGAGTTGCTAACATGGGCATAAATCAGTTATGACAAGTCATTTTTGAAAAGCACGGCACAGCTAATGTTCCTCCAGAGAAGGAGTGGAAAACTTAATTGGTTTTCAGGTCAGCATTTCTAGACTAGTACAAACCCTCCTAATCCTGATCTCTCCTTAGTCCTATGATTTCTTTAAGTGTCCCCTTTGCTCCTGTTCATGGAGTCATGTGTACAGAAATTATACCTGGTTCTATTGAACTCTACTTAATTCTTTCTCACCTCTGTGCTCCTTTGGCCAAGTCACTCCTCAACACTTACTGTAACCCTTTCAATTTTTTTGTCCATTTTCATTTAAAAAACTCTTTCAAAAATTGAACCATTTCGCATGCAGACACAGTCTTCTTGATCTGCTATCAATCCCCCACTACTGACATTGTAAGTTATTGAAATGTACACTTCCGGACCGTTTTCAGATTTTTGAATCCTGTATATCTATCTGTCTATCTATTTACAAACATAACATGGTATTCTGAAAGAATCGTTCTGCTTTTGGAGCTCTACATTGTGTTTTCCAGAAGCAGGCCTATTACACAGAGATGAATCCATGTTACCTAGATTGAGTTCAAACCGGAATGTGCACTCTGATTCCCATTATATTGTTCTACCTACTGATGGACAGTTCAGTTATATCCAGACCTCACCACCTCCCCCATTGAGTAAAACCCTTGTGAAGAGACATGTAGATGCCTTTATGAACATATTGATAATTTTTCATGGCAGTGTTTTCCAAAAACCAGTTAGTAAAATCAATTGATTCCTTTGCAGCCTGAAATGACCTTCATTCCAGTTTACTGGTATAAGAACCGCAGTATATCAGCAACCATTCTCCAATAGTAGTTCAGGCAGAAGTCATTCTAGATAACAAGCAGTGCCGGATCCTCCATGTATTTTACACAGCCCATGACGGGGGACATCCGTCCATTCGTTTAGAACAACTGATGTTTTATGCTGGCAATTTAGGTTTATTTAAAGGAGTGATTAGAAAACAGGTGAGACAGACTGATTAGATTCAGTATGTATGTTGGCTTTGTTTTTCTAGGCCTGAAGTTTTCACATTTCAATTAATTGTAGGTTAAGTATCAGGCAGATTCTTCACTGGGCTTCAAATGTGATAAAGTTGCTTCTTATTTTTAAGAAGGCCGTTGCAATCCTGCATTTATTTTACACCTCAGTGCTTGTTTTACACACAAGCACACACACCCACACACCACACACATCAACACACACACAAACACATAATTAGAGCACATTTAACACTCAAATGAAGCTTTACCTACTGATTCATAACTAGGGTATTTTTTTAATAAGTATTGTGTCTTGGTCTCTACTGGGGAAACATGGTTCAATGTGAGTTCTCTGGTTTGTTGTAGGGCAGTGAACGTTCACTTGTTGGCAATGATATAGAAATGGGGAGTAAGAGTTTAAAAGTTTTTACAGTAGGTAGGCAGAGTCAGAGTATGGAATCTAAGAATAAGATATTGGGGAATTTCCTCTTTGTTTCTTCATTTCAACCTCCTAATAATTCATGTATATTTTCCAAAAGTCTCCCAGAAAACAAGGACTAGGTCAATCCACATATCAGTGAACCATAGCAGAATGCGACTCTGAGTTTCATATAAACAGTCATAAAATCAAAAAGACAGGTGCTGGGGTTTTGGCTCAGCACTAGAGTGCTGGCTTCACACTTTCAAAGGTCCTGAGTTGGATCCCCAACACCATACGTGAAAGGAATGAATGAACCAATGCATGAGTGTATGATGAATGAATTAAAGGTATAAGGAGGAGGAGGAAGAGGAGGAGGAGGAGGAGAAATAGAAGAAGATGATGAGAAATTTGACAGAAGGGAAAAAGGGGAGGAGAGTGAGTTTAAAGTGTGGTTTCCAATTCCCAAACGTTAAATTACAGCAGACGGGATAGAGAGAGAAGATGGGAGGGCAGGAGAGGGGGGATAGTAGAGGCTAGAAAAGGTAGCAGAATACAACAGTTACTAACATGGCATTTTGTAAAAACGTGGATGTGTAAACAATGTGATTGTGCAATCTGTATATGGGGTCAAAATGGGAGTTCATAACTCACTTGAATCTAATGTAGGAAATATGGTATCTCAAGAGCTATGTAAGGTTTTAAGCAACCAATATAAAAAAGAGGTCTTCATTTTTCTTTGTAGTTGAGATCTCCTGTTTCCTTGACATGTTTAGTTGTGTTCTCTCCTTTAGTCCTCCCATGCTCTAGTTATTCTGATATGGAAAAACTAGCTGAAATGCCCAACCAGTCTCTAAATCAGTGACACTTTTTCATTAAGCCTAAAGTCACTTTACAATTGCTACAGTCATACTAAATACACTTCTTTGTTTGGAGTTTAAAAGATATTTCCATCAGCTAGATTACAAGGACCTAGAACTCCCATTCTTGTTTATGTAAGAGTGGCTTCATCAGATTAAATGCCGTTCTCTGGAATAACATTAAATAGGAATAATTTACTCATAAGATTCTTACGTAAACCATCTTTATTTACAAAATACTATCTTAAGAATTATTGTTTCATTGAGCTTCAATTGGAGCCAAAGTATAGTCAATTACTGACCTAAAAGCAGTTACTTAAAAACTAAAAATGAGAGATAAGTCAAATTACATTTGAAGAGAGAGCAACAGCATGAGGTTTCTTGTTTGGTTCTGGATGTTGAGTAACAGGCTCATTTGCAGGTGGAAGGAACCCTTCAGGCAACTCACTTGTACTTTCAGAACGGGGGTGAAGAGGGCTGAATTCCAGCTCTTGGGGGAAGATTTTGTGAGGAAAACCCCCTCCCTGCATAGACACTTCGCATTGGAAATGGAGTGGGTGGCGGGTCAGGTGGAAAATAATCTCCAGGTTCCCAGACAAGTTTCCTGGGAGAGGTGGAGGAAAAAAAAGGTCCTCTTCTCATGAACTGACTCCTTGGGTCAACTGGAAACAAGGCACCTCTGACTGGAGGGAAAGGTGCCAACACAGAGCCAGAGCCAGTTGCTTGGTTTTCAGCATGGAGAGGTGAATCAGGCACATCAGAGTCCAAAGGAGGCATATTAGGAATTCTGTGTTCTGCTGGTCCCGATGCTCTACCACAATTTGAGTAAAACCTATCTTGCCTTTGTAGAGGAAGACGTGCATCAGAAGAATATGGTTGGCCTGGCGGAGGGATCATCAGCCTGCTGGCCTGTTCCCCTGGAGGAGAGAGGGGCCCAGCCTGAGAAGGTGCTCTCTGAAAATCAGTGAACTTATGACAGCTGGATTCTCTTCCTTTACTGCTAGTCGCATGGTCCAGAGGATTCGCCAGGGCCCCTTGACCCTCTTCCTCCTCCCACTGGAGTGAAAGGTGAGAGAGTGAGTGGACCACTCTTTTCAAAATGAGGAGGTCTCCTTTCAGATGAAGGGTGACCTATTGGTGAGGGCCCATTTGGAGAATGCTTTCTGCCCATTGCTGTGTTGGAAACATCCAGTGCATCATAGGGATCTTTTTCTACAAGTTCAAATCTAAGCTCCTTCTCAGTTAATTTCTGTCTGTTGCGTGCATTTTGTTTCCTGAAATAACTGAGGTTTCTTTCAGCAATCCGAGCTGCCAACTCACTAGCATCTGCTTCTTTCTCGGAGGATGTAATCTTCCCCAGACAGGAACGAATGGTACTCTGCAATTGTTCTTCAAGATATTGGGCTCTCTTTCTGTAGGTCTCCAGGTCTTTTATTGTATGGCTCATCTTTTCTTCGACTTTGGAAAGTTTCTCCTTTTGCTCCACACGGCAGTTTTCCTCCACTCTTAATTTCCTGTGCAGTTTCATCATATTTTCTTGATAGCGTTCCATCATGACTTTAAAGTTCTTCTGTAGGGTCTCATTCTCACTTTGCAGCTGTGCATTTTCGGACTGCAAGGATGCCTGTTCAGTCTGCAGACTTTTAAGGTGTTCTGTAAGGTCTTCCGTGGTTTTCTCCACTTCAGATGAGAAAGTACATTTTTGATTTCTTCCTCCTTCCAAGATTTCTAAGGAGGCCTTTAGCTTATCACCATAAACCAGGTTCCTCAAAGCTCCTTTGGACTCATCCTCCAAGTGAGCACCAATTTCGGGTTCACTCGTCTTTCCCAGTTCCAGGTGACCACAATCCCTTTGGGCTCCCAGGCTTGGAGAAGATCTATCCTTCATCTTCAGCAAGCATTCACTCAGAGACTCCATGTGATTTTCGGTGTCCCTTAGAACTTGTTCTCCAGCTACTTTAGAGTCCTCTAATATGATTTTTGCTTTATATTGGACACCTCCTTGTTGCCTCTGTGCTTCAGCTTCTCCTTGTATTGTTGTTCTCTGCGTTGGCGGAAGTAGGGATCCTTCATTCAAAACTTCTTTGATTGCCAGCTTCAGTTCTTCCTCATTCACTTGAAAGAGTCTCCAGTTTGTTTTAGCTTCAGCTATTTGTGATCTGAGGGATTCAGATTCACCTTGGAGGGACTGTATCCTTCTTGATAGATGCGCCATCGTTTCATCCTGTTGACCATGTTGAGCCTTCTGTGCTTTGAGCTCTTCTTCTAGAAAGAGCATTTCAACGCCATGGCTGGATTCGGGGCTATGCAGCTTTTCGTCGGTTGCCTCCAGCTGTTGTGCTTCTCTTGAACCCTTCTCAAACCTGCAATCCTTTAAAGATGATTCTAAGCCTTCATGTTCTTTTTCAACAAGGCTCACTTTTTCAAGAAGTCCACATTTTGCCTCAATAAGTCCAGCAAGATTTAGAGCCAGCCTTTTATCTCTTCCCACGTAAAGCCTGCTACGAACCGACTGAAAACCTCTCCAGAAAAGTGAGAGAACAGCAAAAAATCCAAGAGCTGTACACATCACCAACTCCCAAGGAAAGCCATAAGGAAGATGGCCTGGCTTCATGTCTTCGGACAATGCTGCCACAACCCTGGGTGCTTCTTCCAGAACCACCCACTAGGATGGCTGAGAGGCAGCCCTTGGCTCCTCCATCACGCCAAGACAGCTTTGGCTCTTGCCACCACAACCACAGCCTGCCCAGGCAGGCCAACAGAGGCTCTGGACACTCAGGTGTTTGGTCAGGAACTCCAACCTGCACCAGGCAACGGAGCAGACCACTGTGATCCCCTTCAGGGGCTGAGCGTATGGTGGGTGGTGGGCGTATGGCGGTGGGAGCCATGATCAAAGGCTCCCAGGAGCCTTGTTGTGCTCAACTGCCCATCAGGGGAGTCTTGTCCGCTTCCCTACCCAGTGCATCCTCATGTGCCACAGGTTTCGGTCCCTCCCACTCCAGCCAGAGAGAATTCCTCTCCATGCCACCCACCCCTTGATTTGGTTTAGGCCAGGCCAAGGCGGGGTTAGTAGGAAGATTCCATCCAGTCATAATAACATTCAGTTTGATGTCAGTCAAATTCAAAAGCTGACTAAACTGTTCAAACAGCTTTTATGGCCTCTATTGGTCTTTGTGTCCCTTGCCTTTTGTTTGAGTGACTCAGTCCTTTCCCTGCCCTTTTGCTCTCCCTATTTCCTACCTTCCTTGCTTCCTTCCTCCCTTCCTGGGTTTTCCCCTTTTCTTCTTCCTTCTTTTCTACCTCCCTGCATCCCTCCAACTTTGCCTTCCTCCCTTCCAACTTTCTCTCTCCCTTCCCTCCCTTTTCTTTTCTTGCAAGTGTTTGGGGTGAAAGTCCATGGCAGGCCAGCCCCAAGCTAGGCAAGGTCACTGCCACTGAGCTACAACATCCCCAGACCTGCTGCCACTTCCTATGCAAGTAACTTGAATTATCTCTAAAGAGAAACTCTCACATTAGTCTACTTTCAAAGTAATTTCAGAAGAGTTGCTAACATGGGCATAAATCAGTTATGACAAGTCATTTTTGAAAAGCACGGCACAGCTAATGTTCCTCCAAAGAAGGAGTGGAAAACTTAATTGGTTTTCAGGTCAGCATTTCTAGACTAGTACAAACCCTCCTAATCCTGATCTCTCCTTAGTCCTATGATTTCTTTAAGTGTCCCCTTTGCTCCTGTTCATGGAGTCATGTGTACAGAAATTATACCTGGTTCTATTGAACTCTACTTAATTCTTTCTCACCTCTGTGCTCCTTTGGCCAAGTCACTCCTCAACACTTACTGTAACCCTTTCAATTTTTTTGTCCATTTTCATTTAAAAAACTCTTTCAAAAATTGAACCATTTCGAATGCAGACACAGTCTTCTTGATCTGCTATTAATCCCCCACTACTGACATTGTAAGTTATTGAAATGTACACTTCCGGACCGTTTTCAGATTTTTGAATCCTGTATATCTATCTGTCTATCTATTTACAAACATAACATGGTATTCTGAAAGAATCGTTCTGCTTTTGGAGCTCTACATTGTGTTTTCCAGAAGCAGGCCTATTACACAGAGATGAATCCATGTTACCTAGATTGAGTTCAAACCGGAATGTGCACTCTGATTCCCATTATATTGTTCTACCTACTGATGGACAGTTCAGTTATATCCAGACCTCACCACCTCCCCCATTGAGTAAAACCCTTGTGAAGAGACATGTAGATGCCTTTATGAACATATTGATAATTTTTCATGGCAGTGTTTTCCAAAAACCAGTTAGTAAAATCAATTGATTCCTTTGCAGCCTGAAATTACCTTCATTCCAGTTTACTGGTATAAGAACCGCAGTATATCAGCAACCATTCTCCAATAGTAGTTCAGGCAGAAGTCATTCTAGATAACAAGCAGTGCCGGATCCTCCATGTATTTTACACAGCCCATGACGGGGGACATCCGTCCATTCGTTTAGAACAACTGATGTTTTATGCTGGCAATTTAGGTTTATTTAAAGGAGTGATTAGAAAACAGGTGAGACAGACTGATTAGATTCAGTATGTATGTTGGCTTTGTTTTTCTAGGCCTGAAGTTTTCACATTTCAATTAATTGTAGGTTAAGTATCAGGCAGATTCTTCACTGGGCTTCAAATGTGATAAAGTTGCTTCTTATTTTTAAGAAGGCCGTTGCAATCCTGCATTTATTTTACACCTCAGTGCTTGTTTTACACACAAGCACACACACCCACACACCACACACATCAACACACACACAAACACATAATTAGAGCACATTTAACACTCAAATAAAGCTTTACCTACTGATTCATAACTAGGGTATTTTTTTTAATAAGTATTGTGTCTTGGTCTCTACTGGGGAAACATGGTTCAATGTGAGTTCTCTGGTTTGTTGTAGGGCAGTGAACGTTCACTTGTTGGCAATGATATAGAAATGGGGAGTATGAGTTTAAAAGTTTTTACAGTAGGTAGGCAGAGTCAGAGTATGGAATCTAAGAATAAGAAATTGGGGAATTTCCTTTTTGTTTCTTCATTTCAACCTCCTAATAATTCATGTATATTTTCCAAAAGTCTCCAAGAAAACAAGGACTAGGTCAATCCACATATCAGTGAACCATAGCAGAATGCGACTCTGAATTTCATATAAACAGTCATAAAATCAAAAAGACAGGTGCTGGGGTTTTGGCTCAGCACTAGAGTGCTGGCTTCACACTTTCAAAGGTCCTGAGTTGGATCCCCAACACCATACGTGAAAGGAATGAATGAACCAATGCATGAGTGTATGATGAATGAATTAAAGGTATAAGGAGGAGGAGGAAGAGGAGGAGGAGGAGGAGAAATAGAAGAAGATGATGAGAAATTTGACAGAAGGGAAAAAGGGGAGGAGAGTGAGTTTAAAGTGTGGTTTCCAATTCCCAAACGTTAAATTACAGCAGACGGGATAGAGAGAGAAGATGGGAGGGCAGGAGAGGGGGGATAGTAGAGGCTAGAAAAGGTAGCAGAATACAACAGTTACTAACATGGCATTTTGTAAAAACGTGGATGTGTAAACAATGTGATTGTGCAATCTGTATATGGGGTCAAAATGGGAGTTCATAACTAACTTGAATCTAATGTAGGAAATATGGTATCTCAGAGCTATGTAAGGTTTTAAGCAACCAATAAAAAAAAGAGGTCTTCATTTTTCTTTGTAGTTGAGATCTCCTGTTTCCTTGACATGTTTAGTTGTGTTCTCTCCTTTAGTCCTCCCATGCTCTAGTTATTCTGATATGGAAAAACTAGCTGAAATGCCCAACCAGTCTCTAAATCAGTGACACTTTTTCATTAAGCCTAAAGTCACTTTACAATTGCTACAGTCATACTAAATACACTTCTTTGTTGGAGTTTAAAAGATATTTCCATCAGGTAGATTACAAGGACCTAGAACTCCATTCTTGTTTATGTAAGAGTGGCTTCATCAGATTAAATGCCGTTCTCTGGAATAACATAAAATAGGAATAATTTACTCATAAGATTCTTACTTAAACCATCTTTATTTACAAAATACTATCGTAAGAATTATTGTTTCATTGAGCTTCAATTGGAGCCAAAGTATAGTCAATTACTGAACTAAAAGCAGTTACTTAAAAACTAAAAATGAGAGATAAGTCAAATTACATTTGAAGAGAGAGCAACAGCATGAGGTTTCTTGTTTGGTTCTGGATGTTGAGTAACAGGCTCATTTGCAGGTGGAAGGAACCCTTCAGGCAACTCACTTGTACTTTCAGAATGGGGGTGAAGAGGGCTGAATTCCAGCTCTTGGGGGAAGATTTTGTGAGGAAAACCCCCTCCCTGCATAGACACTTCGCATTGGAAATGGAGTGGGTGGCGGGTCAGGTGGAAAATAATCTCCAGGTTCCCAGACAAGTTTCCTGGGAGAGGTGGAGGAAAAAAAAGGTCCTCTTCTCATGAACTGACTCCTTGGGTCAACTGGAAACAAGGCACCTCTGACTGGAGGGAAAGGTGCCAACACAGAGCCAGAGCCAGTTGCTTGGTTTTCAGCATGGAGAGGTGAATCAGGCACATCAGAGTCCAAAGGAGGCATATTAGGAATTCTGTGTTCTGCTGGTCCCGATGCTCTACCACAATTTGAGTAAAACCTATCTTGCCTTTGTAGAGGAAGACGTGCATCAGAAGAATATGGTTGGCCTGGCGGAGGGATCATCAGCCTGCTGGCCTGTTCCCCTGGAGGAGAGAGGGGCCCAGCCTGAGAAGGTGCTCTCTGAAAATCAGTGAACTTATGACAGCTGGATTCTCTTCCTTTACTGCTAGTCGCATGGTCCAGAGGATTCTCCAGGGCCCCTTGACCCTCTTCCTCCTCCCACTGGAGTGAAAGGTGAGAGTGTGAGTGGACCACTCTTTTCAAAATGAGGAGGTCTCCTTTCAGATGAAGGGTGACCTATTGGTGAGGGCCCATTTGGAGAAGGCTTTCTGCCCATTGCTGAGTTGGAAACATCCAGTGCATCATAGGGATCTTTTTCTACAAGTTCAAATCTAAGCTCCTTCTCAGTTAATTTCTGTCTGTTCCGTGCATTTTGTTTCCTGAAATAACTGAGGTTTCTTTCAGCAATCCGAGCTGCCAACTCACTAGCATCTGCTTCTTTCTCGGAGGAAGTAATCTTCCCCAGACAGGAACGAATGGTACTCTGCAATTGTTCTTCAAGATATTGGGCTCTCTTTCTGTAGGTCTCCAGCTCTTTTATTGTATGGCTCATCTTTTCTTCGACTTTGGAAAGTTTCTCCTTTTGCTCCACACGGCAGTTTTCCTCCACTCTTAATTTCCTGTGCAGTTTCATCATATTTTCTTGACAGCGTTCCATCATGACTTTAAAGTTCTGCTGTAGGGTCTCATTCTCACTTTGCAGCTGTGCATTTTCGGACTGCAAGGATGCCTGTTCAGTCTGCAGACTTTTAAGGTGTTCTGTAAGGTCTTCCGTGGTTTTCTCCACTTCAGATGAGAAAGTACATTTTTGATTTCTTCCTCCTTCCAAGATTTCTAAGGAGGCCTTTAGCTTATCACCATAAACCAGGTTCCTCAAAGCTCCTTTGGACTCATCCTCCAAGTGAGCACCAATTTCGGGTTCACTCGTCTTTCCCAGTTCCAGGTGACCACCATCCCTTTGGGCTCCCAGGCTTGGAGAAGATCTATCCTTCATCTTCAGCAAGCATTCACTCAGAGACTCCATGTGATTTTCTGTGTCCCTTAGAACTTGTTCTCCAGCTACTTTAGAGTCCTCTAATATGATTTTTGCTTTATATTGGACACCTCCTTGTTGCCTCTGTGCTTCAGCTTCTCCTTGTATTGTTGGTCTCTGCGTTGGCGGAAGTAGGGATCCTTCATTCAAAACCTCTTTGATTGCCAGCTTCAGTTCTTCCTCATTCACTTGAAAGAGTCTCCAGTTTGTTTTAGCTTCAGCTATTTGTGATCTGAGGGATTCAGATTCACCTTGGAGGGACTGTATCCTTCTTGATAGATGCGCCATCGTTTCATCCTGTTGACCATGTTGAGCCTTCTGTGCTTTGAGCTCTTCTTCTAGAAAGAGCATTTCAACGCCATGGCTGGATTCGGGCCTATGCAGCTTTTCGTCGGTTGCCTCCAGCTGTTGTACTTCTCTTGAACCCTTCTCAAACCTGCAATCCTTTAAAGATGATTCTAAGCCTTCATGTTCTTTTTCAACAAGGCTCACTTTTTCAAGAAGTCCACATTTTGCCTCAATAAGTCCAGCAAGATTTAGAGCCAGCCTTTTTTCTCTTCCCACGTAAAGCCTGCTACGAACCGACTGAAATCCTCTCCAGAAAAGTGAGAGAACAGCAAAAAATCCAAGAGCTGTACACATCACCAACTCCCAAGGAAAGCCATAAGGAAGATGGCCTGGCTTCATGTCTTCGGACAATGCTGCCACAATCCTGGGTGCTTCTTCCAGAACCACCCACTAGGATGGCTGAGAGGCAGCCCTTGGCTCCTCCATCACGCCAAGACAGCTTTGGCTCTTGCCACCACAACCACAACCTGCCCAGGCAGGCCAACACAGGCTGTGGACACTCAGGTGTTTGGTCAGGAACTCCAACCTGCACCAGGCAATGGAGCAGACCACTGTGATCCCCTTCAGGGGCTGAGCGTATGGTGGGTGGTGGGCGTATGGCGGTGGGAGCCATGATCAAAGGCTCCCAAGAGCCTTGTTGTGCTCAACTGCCCATCAGGGGTGTCTTGTCCGCTTCCCTACCCAGTGCATCCTCATGTGCCACAGGTTTAGGTCCCTCCCATTCCAGCCAGAGAGAATTCCTCTCCATGCCACCCACCCCTTGATTTGGTTTAGGCCAGGCCAAGGCGGGGTTAGTAGGAAGATTCCATCCAATCATAATAACATTCAGTTTGATGTCACTCAAATTCTAAAGCTGACTAAACTGTTCAAACAGCTTTTATGGCCTCTATTGGTCTTTGTGTCCCTTGCCTTTTGTTTGAGTGACTCAGTCCTTTCCCTGCCCTTGTGCTCTCCCTATTTCCTACCTTCCTTGCTTCCTTCCTCCCTTCTTGGGTTTTCTCTTTTTCTTCTTCCTTCTTTTCTACCTCCCTGCATCCCTCCAACTTTGCCTTCCTCCCTTCCAACTTTCTCTCTCCCTTCCCTCCCTTTTCTTTTCTTGCAAGTGTTTGGGGTAAAAGTCCATGGCAGGCCAGCCCCAAGCTAGGCAAGGTCACTGCCACTGAGCTACAACATCCCCAGACCTGCTGCCACTTCCTATGCAAGTGACTTGAATTATCTCTAAAGAGAAACTCTCACATTAGTCTACTTTCAAAGTAATTTCAGAAGAGTTGCTAACATGGGCATAAATCAGTTATGACAAGTCATTTTTGAAAAGCACGGCACAGCTAATGTTAATCCAAAGAAGGAGTGGAAAACTTAATTGGTTTTCAGGTCAGCATTTCTAGACTAGTACAAACCCTCCTAATCCTGATCTCTCCTTAGTCCTATGATTTCTTTAAGTGTCCCCTTTGCTCCTGTTCATGGAGTCATGTGTACAGAAATTATACCTGGTTCTATTGAACTCTACTTAATTCTTTCTCACCTCTGTGCTCCTTTGGCCAAGTCACTCCTAAACACTTACTGTAACCCTTTCAATTTTTTGTCCATTTTCATTTAAAAAACTCTTTCAAAAATTGATCCATTTCGCATGCAGACACAGTCTTCTTGATCTGCCTTTAATCCCCCACTACTGACATTGTAAGTTATTGAAATGTACACTTCCAGACCGTTTTCAGATTTTTGATTCCTGTATATCTATCTGTCTATCTATTTACAAACATAACATGGTATTCTGAAAGAATCGTTCTGCTTTTGGAGCTCTACATTGTGTTTTCCAGAAGCAGGCCTATTACACAGAGATGAATCCATGTTACCTAGATTGAGTTCAAACCGGAATGTGCTCTCTGATTCCCATTATATTGTTCTACCTACTAATGGACAGTTCAGTTATATCCAGACCTCACCACCTCCCCCATTGAGTAAAACCCTTGTGAAGAGACATGTAGATGCCTTTATGAACATATTGATAATTTTTCATGGCAGTGTTTTCCAAAAAACAGTTAGTAAAATCAATTGATTCCTTTGCAGCCTGAAATTACCTTCATTCCAGTTTACTGGTATAAGAACCGCAGTATATCAGCAACCATTCTCCAATAGTAGTTCAGACAGAAGTCATTCTAGATAACAAGCAGTGCCGTATCCTCCATGTATTTTACACAGCCCATGACGGGGGACATCCGTCCATTCGTTTGAACAACTGATGTTTTATGCTGGCAATTTAGGTTTATTTAAAGGAGTGATTACAAAACAGGTGAGACAGACTGATTAGATTCAGTATGTATGTTGGCTTTGTTTTTCTAGGCCTGAAGTTTTCACATTTCAATTAATTGTAGGTTAAGTATCAGGCAGATTCTTCACTGGGCTTCAAATGTGATAAAGTTGCTTTTTATTTTTAAGAAGGCCGTTGCAATCCTGCATTTATTTTACACCTCAGTGCTTGTTTTACACACAAGCACACACACCCACACACCACCCACATCAACACACACACAAACACATAATTAGAGCACATTTAACACTCAAATAAAGCTTTACCTACTAATTCATAACTAGGGTATTTTTTTTAAT